>NC_083239.1:18286331-18589361 GCF_032191835.1 Heteronotia binoei | reverse complement strand
ATGGCACTTTTTCCAGCTCCATTTTGTAACCACAACAAGAGAAGTGATACCTTTTCATGGATACCTGGATGACCCCCTCTTCCTTCCAAGGTATAGGGCTGGAAAACTGCAAGCTTCATTGGTCTCTCACCTCATTCAGCCATACTGTCTCTTGCTTGGTGCAGAGCTCAGTTTGGAAGCAACATACCTCTAACCTAGCTAGTTCCTGTGCCAAGGAAAACCATGTTGTCCTGGTGGCCCTTGCAATAGTTGGGGCGGGGAGGACTCTGAGACTTGTTCTCAGCTAAGAAATGCGGAGGACTTTGGGCAGAAAGCAGCTCCTTTGCCTGCTGTCCTTGAGCTGCGCTTTTGCCCCCTTCCCCAACCAGTGAAGACTTCTACAGCTCTGAGCACCCCTCCCCCCCACAAAGGCCTGCAGCATTTAACATGCCAGCTTGGGGGGGGGGGGCTTTTGAGTAACACAGGGCTCTTCTGCAGCAACAAGTGCTGTCTTCTAAAGCAGTTCTTCTGCTGTTTGCAGCCTCTGTGCCCTTCTTCAAGTTTGGAGGATTTTTTGAGCCATACATTGGTATTGAAATCCTAGGCTCGAGCATTGTTACCCTAATAAATGCATCCACTTCTGTGTAGAAGAAATGCATTTGGGAATTCAAAAACAAACACAAAAGCACATCATGCCTTTGACTAGTACCAATCAAAGTAACAAATAAAAGATATCACGGGGCTTTTATTTTAGACCAGTTGTGGCTATCTGCAAACTGTTTCTGCATTTTGGGAATTATTTCCACTGAATTTAATTGGAACGCAGGGCTGTTTTCCATATAGGAATGACTGTAAATAGAGGCAATGTTTGCATAGAGAAAATCCATCTACAATAATCAAGGATATAACTCTTTTGCCTGCACACCATTTTCCAAGCAAAAATCAAACTTATGTAGGAAAATCCTCTAATGTATTAACAACCCTGAACCTACCAATTTAAATGGCATTAATTTTTAAAACAATCGTACATTGCTTTCAAAAAAAAGTATAATGTGCAAATAAGTGTGGTGAAGATCCTTTATCCAACTCCTCTTGTGGGCCTTTGTTAACTTGCACATGAGCTATTGCAAAACTTATCTTAGTGCCTGACCTGGATAGCCCAGGTTAGCCTGCTGTTGTTAGATCACAGAAGCTGAGCAGGACTGGCCGTAGTTAGTATTTGGAAGGGGTTCCACCAAGGAGATCCAGGGTCACGATGCAGAGGCAGGCAATGGCAAACCACTTCTAAAGTCTCTTGCCTTGAAAACCCCAGCAGGGATTGACATAAGTCAGCTGTCTGTCAGTCTATCTGGGTGGCAACTTGCCTGCATGTTGATCAGGGAAAAAAATGGAGAAAAGTATAAAAATAAGCTGGGCACACTGACTGACCCACTTAAAGCCATTGTGGGACCCTCAAGGCATTGCAGATTGCCCCCCCCCAAAGTCTGAACACCAAAAAGCATCTCCCCAGCTTGGGAGGGGGCAGGATGGGGACTTTTGAACCCCAAACTAACACCACCAGGAAAGCCTGGGGATGTACACTTGGGAAAGTTAAAACCCAGAGAAAGTCGATATTTAATTTCTGCCAGTGTATGAAATATCATTGATTTCTACTGGGGGTGGCTTTGGGGGAGTGGGGTGGGGGAGCCTTGTGTGGAAGAGGCAGCATGGGAAAGGGAGATGGATTCAGACAGCACTGTTGCCTGGGGGACCAGGTGGGGGTAGTGTGTTTGGCACACATTCAGGATCACTAAAAAGCAGGTGAATATAATCTACATTTCTTACCGTGCTTGAACAGTACAAAGTGTTCGAACAAACAACTGTTAAATGGTTTTTGAATGCTACAGGAAAAACACAAGCAGGTTCTGCAATGGAAATCCATTGCTCAAATCGACACATATTTGCATGCACAAGCTGAATTTGCATAGCTTGCCACCTTTCTTACAAAATATGGGCCAAGTCTGTGTTTGTATTTTGAAATCCTGGGTTACATGAAGGAGGGAGCAATCCGAGGGAGGGGCAGGCCTAGATCCTCTAGAGTAGACAGTGCCTCTCCCTCCTGATTCCAATGGTCACGACTGGGGCCCTCAAAGGGAGGGGAGCTGCCCCCAAGTCATCCCTCTGTGGTGCCTGGATCCAGATCAGCTGAGTATCCCATCCCAAATGGACATCTGTATTGAAGGATAATATCTCATGCAATGAATGTTTAAAATTCTTGTGAGCTATTTGGGGTGAAGAAACAGGATAGGAATATCACAAATGAATGAATAGCAAGAGAATTATTATCTTTATTAAGCCTACAATTCTATGCATGAATACCTGGCAGTAATTTCATAGCTCAGTAGGTGTTACTCGCAACTAAGTATGCGAGGATAGTATGTGGGGTGGTATTTTAGCATGTCTGTCTGTCTGTCACCCTCTCTCTGGCTTTTTTGTAGCAGGAACTCTTTTGCATATTAGGCCACACACTGCTGTAGCCAATCCTCCTGGAGCTTACAGGGCTCTTTGTACAGGGCCTACAGTAAGCTCTTGGAGGATTGGCTACATCAGGGGTGTGTGGTCTACTATGCAAAGGAGTTCCTGCTACAAAAAAGGCTATCTCTCTCTCTTAATTTCTGCCAGTATATGAAATATCATTGTTTTCTACTGGGGGTGGCTTTGGGGGAGTGGGGTGGGGGAACTCTCTCTCATCTATCTATCTATCTGTCTGTCTGTCTGTCTGTCTGTCTGTCTGTCTGTCTGTCTGCCTGCCTGTCCGTCCCTAGTGGTAAAAAATTTCATGGCAGCCAGGGTGCAATATAATGCCATAAAGGTAAAGCTCCCCCTCCTAGTTTGCGTATGTGAGAGGAGTGGCATTATTTGCTTTCTGAGGTCTGTTGTTCATCTAAAAATGGCTAAAAAGGTTAGCATTTATGGTTGTGCCAGGGTCTGCCCACATGCTGGGTCTGCCCACTGTGATCTTGCTGTGGACGGCATGAAGGGCTCTGCCATCCTGATCTGAACTTGCTCTTTGTGTTGGCTGGTTTTTGGAGCTGCTGTTCTTAAGTGATGGTGTTTTGCATTGAGAGTTTCTGCTCTGGCTTGGGCTTTTCTTGGCTTGCACTGCTCATAAGAACATAAGAGAAGCCATGTTGGATCAGGCCCATCCAGTTTAACACCCTGTGTCACTCAGTGACAAAAAAACAAAACAAAACCCCAGTGCCATCAGAAGGTTCACAAGTGGGTCTAGAAGCCCTTCCGCTTTGCCCCACCTGCTCCACTAAGCACCAAGAATACAGAGTATCACTGCCACAGACAGTTCCAATAATATACTGTGGCTAATAGCCACTGATGGACCTCTACTCCATATTTTTATCCAATCCTTTCTTGAAGCTGTCTATGCTTTTAGTCACCGCCACCTCGTGTGGCTGTGAATTACACATGTTAATCACCCTTTCCTTTTATCTGTTCTAACCCAACTGCTCAGCAATTTCATCGAATGCCCACAAGTTCTTGTATTGTGAGAAAGGGAGAAAAGTACTTCTTTCTCTACTTTCTCCATCCCATGCATAATCTTGTAAACTTCTATCATGTCACCCTGCAGTCGACATTTCTCCAAGCTAAAGAGCCCCAAGCGTTTTAACCTTTCTTCATAAGAAAAGTGTTCCAAACCTTTAATCATTCTAGTTGCCCTTTTCTGGACTTTTTCCAGTGCTATAATATTCTTTTTGAGGTGTGGTGACCAAAATTGTACACAACATTGGAATGTTGGCTCATTGGCCCAACATTCCAAAGGGGAGCTTGTAGGAGCTACTGTTCTCCAAGCTTAATTCAACCCTTCCATTCACCACCCTCAGCATCTTTGCACACTGTAACATCCTGACTTTGGGTTGCAGTCTGAATATTGTGAAAGGGGGAGGCATGTTACCATCTGTTCCTCTTCTTGTCTAATTATTTTATTTTTAATTGTTAATTATCTGTGATGGGTTTTTTTTGGGGGGGGGGGTGGTGTCCACCAAGGAAGTGGGAAGCCACATTCTTCATTTAAATAAAGCCCCAGATTTCTTTAATGTGGCTGTGGGCTTGCATGCAAGAGTTACTCCATAAAGCAACAACAAAGATTACGGTAGAAATGGCTCTTTTCTGGTCCTCCTTCCCAAAGAACGTCACAATAACATATTTGGGGTATCCCGTTTTATCCTCACCTGAATGGTAGGGAGAATGAAAGAGAGCATATTACTCTGGGACACCCCGGAGACCTTCATGGTGCTAATTGAGTCCCAAATCTAGATTAACACATGGCTAAGCAAGGATTTTTGAAGCTTAGCAAAGTCCAGTGTTCCAATACTTTCCTCGGCTTATACCTGCTGATATGAGCTTCTCTCTTGGAGGTTTCTGCAATAATAATCAGAAAGCCCAACCTAAAACAAAGGCACCCAACCATCTCCAACTCAGCCATATTCCAGAGCATTAGGCCTTGTGTGTAAAAAAAAGGAGGTTTTGTGTGGAAGAGAACTTGTGTGGAGGGGTGATTTATACCTCCAGTAGACTGCTGTGCTGATCTTTTAGTGGTAGGGATTTTTTTTAACATAAAGGAGTCATTGTCTCTACTTGAAGTCTGAAGAGATACATTTTTCGCTTCAGGATTGTAGTGTATCGCAAGGCCGCCATAACGTAATAACGCAATAACGAAATGGCGGCACTGCGCTACTAACGGCCAGGTGCGGTAATGACAGGGGCTGTCCCTTATTGGCACTACAGAGCGCGCGAACGCTCCACCAATCACCTACTAGGGCGGGAAGCCCAAACAGCCTGGATAGGGCTGGCCAGACCGAGAGGTTGTCCCGGGTGTTGTATATATAAGCGGGACCCGGCCCGGGTGTCACCAGTTCTTTACCTTATAATGTACCTGCAATAAAGCATGTTGCCCTATTCTTGTCTCCCGTCGTAGTACATTATAGTGGCGACGAGGATGGGATTCTAGCCCTGCCAACAACCGGGCTACATAGGAGACCTATGGGCAACCGATCGCCACGACCGCCGCTACTGCCACCATGGCCAGCCAGAGCGGGAACACCAGTCACATCGAAGCATTCAACCCAGCGAATCCTGAAGGATGGGAGTCCTTCTCGGAGCGGGTTGATTGCTACCTGAGGGCGAATTGCATAACCAAGGACAGCATGAAGAGGGACGTTCTCCTGAGCGTCTGCGAGGCTGCCACGTTCGAGATCGCGAAGGGTCTCTCGGCCCCCGCCAGACTCACCGAGAAGTCTTACGAGGAGGTCGTCAGGCTCCTCACAGGCTATTTCCTGCCACTGCCTTCGAGGGTGGCCCGCCGGTTCCTCTTCCACAAGAGGGACCAGGCCCAGGGAGAATCGGCTGCCGACTACCTGGCGGCCCTGCGACAGATCGCAGGCAGCTGCAACTTCCCGAACCTGGAAGAGACCCTGGCAGACCGGTTCACCTGGGGCCTTCGTGATGAGAGGCTCCAGCAGAAGCTCTTCGCGAGGGAAGAGCTCACTCTCCAGAGCGCCTTCAGCGAAGCCGTGGCGTTGGAGAGGACCACCCGGACCTTCCCCAAGGCAAAGCCTGAGGCCATCCACCATGAGGAGCTGGACCCCGACCGCCTGGAGGAAGGAGAAGCGTTCCAGCTGCGCCGCCCAGCAGGGCCAACCAACTGAGCTCCACAGCGTCCCCGAACGACGGAGAGACCGCCAGCCATGAAGTGCGCCAGCTGCGGTGACCCCCACGACAGAAGGGACTGCCAGTACCAGACCTGGGACTGCAGGAGCTGTGGGAAGACCGGCCACATAGCGTGGGCTTGCCGAGCCAAGACCAACCACCGGAGACCGACCACGCATTACGAGGCCTCCGATTCCCACTCCACAGCCTCCACCACACTCCAGGTACTGAACTTGCCCCTAACCACCCCCAACAAGATCAAAATGGAAGTCCTCATCGAAGGGTCCCCATGCCTCATGGAGGTAGACTCAGGCTCCTCCATTTCCATAATTGCGGAGGAGACCCTGAAGAAGCTGCGCCCCCGCCAGCGGGTGCAGCTGCGGCCGGCAGATTTCATTTTACAGGACTTTCAGGAGAATCCGGTACAAATTGCGGGGTGGGCCAGGGTACAAGTAGAGCGGGGATCTTTTAAGGGCCCGCTGGACATCCTGGTGGTAAAGCGGCCGCTTACCACCCTGTTGGGACTCGCGTGGTTCGGCCCCTTGGGAATCCGCATAGAGGGGGTGGCGCAAACGGTCTCAGCCGGAGGGTTCGGGGAGGTGTGCCGAGAGTTTCCAGATGTGTTCGACGGGTTGCTGGGTAGCTATAAGGGGCCGGCCATCTCCCTACCGCTCGGCCCGACGGTCAGGCCGATCCGGCTCAAGGCGAGGAGGGTCCCCTTCGCCTTAAAGCCCAAAATTGAGGCAGAACTGGACCGCCTCACGGCACAAGGGGTCCTGGAGCCGGTCGATTATGCCATGTGGGAAACCCCCATAGTGACCCCGGTCAAACCAAATGGGGAGGTGCGGATATGTGCAGACTACAAGTGCACAATAAATAAGGCACTCCAGGATAACCCTTACCCAGTGCCTGTAGTCAGCCACGTATTGGCGGCCCTGGCGGGATCAAAGATTTTTGGGAAGCTGGACCTAGCACAAGCCTACCAACAGCTCCCGGTGGATGCCAAAACGGCAGAGGCCCAGACTATTGTGACCCACAGGGGGGCTTTCAGGGTGCGTAGGCTACAGTTTGGGGTCAGCGTGGCTCCGGGGATTTTCCAAAGTATAATGGATGCTCTCCTCAAAGGGATCCCCGGAGTCCAGCCCTTTTTCGATGACGTTCTAATCGCCGCCCCGGACCCTGAGGAGTTCAGCAACCGCCTCAGGGAAGTGCTCCGTCATTTTCAAGCTGCTGGGCTAAAGGTGAAGTGGGAGAAATGCTTGCTGGGAGTACCGTGGGTGGAGTTCCTGGGATTCGCAGTGGACGCTGAGGGCATCCACCTGACGGAGGGAAAAACCCGGGCTATCGTTCAAGCCCCGGCTCCCACCAGTAAAGCGGAGCTACAGAGCTTCTTGGGGGTGCTCAACTTCTATCACACGTTCATACCCCATAAAGTGGCCATCGCTGAACCCCTACACCGGCTGCTGGACAAAAAAGCTCTTTGGGTGTGGGGCAAGCGACAGGCCGCCGCCTTCCAGGCAGTGAAGGATGTTCTGGTCTCCAACGCGGTGCTGCATCACTTCGATGAGCGCCTACTGGTAATCCTGTCTTGCGACGCATCGCCGTATGGGGTGGGCGCAGTCCTGGGGCACCAGCTACCGGACGGCAGGGAGGTGCTGGTCGCGTACTACTCCCGTACACTCACATCCACAGAGCGTAATTACGCTCAAATTGACAAGGAGGCTCTGGCCATCGTAGCGGGGGTCCACAAATTTAACGATTATTTGTAGGGGCGGAAGTTTACAATAGCCACAGACCACAAGCCGCTCTTGGGTCTGCTGGCTCCGGACCGCCAAACCCCCCAAATCCTGTCACAACGCGTGTTGAGGTGGAATCAATTCCTCAACTCCTACATGTATACCTTGGTACACAGAGCGGGCAAGGCGATGGGCCATGCGGACGCGCTCAGCCGCTTGCCGCTCCCGGACACGGGCCCCGACCCAGCCCCAGCACACCACATCATGTTGGTCGAGTCACTCCCGGACCAGCCACTCCACGCCGTGGAAGCGGCCAAGGCCACCAGGAAAAACAGGACACTGGCAAGGGTTCTCGACTGGGTGGTGAGGGGGTGGCCGGAAGGGAACATGGGGGAAGAATTCAAGCCCTACAAAATGAGAAGGGATGAATTAGCAGCCCACAAAGGGTGCCTGCTATGGGGGAGCCGGGTGGTAGTTCCCCCCCCCCCCTCTACAGAAGCGGGTCCTGGAATTGCTCCACGAAACCCACCCCGGCATAGTCAGAATGAAGGCCTTAGCTAGGAGCTATGTTTGGTGGCCAGGAATGGACGGGGTGATAGAGAACTGGGTCCAGAGATGCAGCGCGTGCCAGGAGTTGCGGCCAGAACCGCCCAGCGCCCCGGCCACACGGTTGGAAACAACAAGGAAACCTTGGTCCAGGCTCCACATAGACTTCGCAGGGCCCTTCCAGGGACAGATCTTCCTGATCATAGTAGATGCATACACTAAATGGCTAGAGGTCATTCCCGTGGGGTCCACCTCGTCCGCCGCCACGATCCGAGCGCTGTGCAGGGTCCTTTGCACCCACGGCATCCCGGACACCCTAGTCTCGGATAACGGGACTGCATTCACCTTGGAGGAATTCCAGGCGTTCCTCCAGAGGTATCTGATAAGACACATAAGGTCTGCCCCCTTCCACCCGGCCACTAACGGCCAGGCGGAGCGGATGGTCCGCACGACCAAAGAGGCCTTGGGCCGAATCGTGCAGGGCGACTGGGACCACAGATTAGCCGCATTCCTATTTGACAACAGGGTCATCCCCAACCCAGTCACGGGGGTTAGCCCGGCTGAGCTCCTCATGGGGCGCAAGCTCACTACGAGGTTGGACAGGTTGCACCCCGACCGAGCCTTGGATGTGCGCAGGTCCCCTGAGGTCAGAGACGTGGCAAGGGGGTTCTTCGCAGGGGATCCAGTATTCGCCCGCAACTACGCTAAGGGACCGGAGTGGCTAGCGGGGCGGGTACTGCAAGTCGTGGGATTCTGCCACTACGAGGTGTCCACAGAGGGGGCCAGATTCTACGTTGGCACATCGACCAGATGCGCCGCCGGACCCTACCGGAGGTACCAACCGAAGCGGGTGAAGAAGCAGAGGCCAGGAAGCCGCCAGCGACCGCCGCACCAGCACCGTCACCGCCCCCACCAGTGGAGCCAAACCAACCCACTGAACCAGACCTTCCGCCCACTGACGCTTCAGCCCCCAGAGGAACGCCGGAAGCCGAAGCCGCCCCGACACCGCAAGCAACCCCAAGACGGTCAACACGGGAGCACTGGCCTCCCGCCTACCTACAGGACTATGTACAACAACTAGGGGGGGGGAGGAGTGTAATGTATCGCAAGGCCGCCATAACGTAATAACGCAATAACGAAATGGCGGCACTGTGCTACTAACGGCCAGGTGCGGTAATGACATTATAAGGTAAAGAACTGGCGACACGCTGTCCCTTATCGGCACTACAGAGCACGCGAACGCTCCACCAATCACCTACTAGGGCGGGAAGCCCAAACAGCCTGGATAGGGCTGGCCAGACCGAGAGGTTGTCCCGGGTGTTGTATATATAAGCGGGACCCGGCCCGCGTGTCGCCAGTTCTTTACCTTATAATGTACCTGCAATAAAGCATGTTGCCCTATTCTCGTCTCCCGTCGTAGTACATTATAAGGATTTTACCATGTTGGCCTGGAGGTACGAGCTAGGCCTAAGACCTGAAAGTGCAAACTTATAAAGCCAGGATATCTGCCCAGCCCCAGTGAATTATTGTGGACTGTGTGCACCCCCAGCCTCCAAGCCCTCCTCAGTCACAGAAAACACCTGTGATTGGATGGTAGCATGAAGGTTCTGGAATGGTTGGGGCAGGAATAAATACAAAGAGTCCAGCCTTCTACCCTTGTTAAAGCCACCATAATGCAGCTTCCTGCCCGCTCAAGACTAAATCTGTTCCTAATGTGTCTGTTATGTTTTTACACCATCCTTGCTTGTACATTTTTCTCCCTTTCTCTATTTTATCCTCATGACAAACCTATGAGGTAAGTCACCAGTAAGCTTTATGGCCATGGGAGGATTTGAACCCAGGTCTTCCCAGACGAAGACCAACGTACTCACTGCTATACCACACTGGCCAGCTCTCATTGCTCCACCTCATGGCCTGGGAGAAAACACATGTTGCAAATCTGGATTTTCAGGGACAACCCTATCCCCATTGTGCTGACCAGCTTCCCCCAGTTCTAGTCACTCTGGGTGTCCAATTTGAAATTGGGGGTGGGGGGTGGGAGCAATGACTCTGGTGCAGCTTTTGGGTTTGCTGGGGTGTTACTGAGAGGACTGGTCCACTGCTAACATGGCAGTCTAATGAAGTCATTCCACCCCACACAAAGGCATTGGGGAAAATCCTGTCAGCAGGCAAATGAGGATTTATCATCTCTGACACATCACCTTTCCTTAAGCACATTGAACTGGGACAACAGGACGTACAGCCCTTGTTCTCCTGCTGGCAAGAGCCTAATTAAGGAAAGCGGCGGATGTCTTTCCCATCCCCAATGGAAGTGGGCAGTGCCCCCCTGTCCCAATCATCGTAACCAGGCAGGAGGAAGTGTTGTTTGCCACCGAGGGGCTACCGCTTATTTAGCTGATGCAGGGAGAGCAAAGAAATCACGCAGCCAATCTTTTATGCTGCAAACGAAAGCTCTTTTTCTCCCAAAAGCACTTAAGAGTTTCACCAAGCGGGGAGATGAATAAATGGTTTCCCCTTTACTGATTTCTCTCCTGCAGCATTGCCTGTCTGCCTTCTGCACCCCGTTCTTGCCAGGACAGGCAATGTGAGTCTCAGGATTCGGTTTCCCGGGGATACCGCCCAGCAGGGTGAAGGATCAGACCCCGAGCAGGGCTGCTGAAATGGACCGAGAGCTGTCCATCAGCATCATTAAGAGAAATTCTCTTAATTCCTCTTTGGCCAATATCTCCCTGAAATCCAACAGCCTGTTTCTTTTCTTGTTGGATTGCTGATGTTTCTAATCACTTCCGTTTTGATTAAAGAGAAATTTGAAGAGGGGAGAGGCAAGAAAGGAGATTCACAAGATTTTCAGACTTTCCCTCTGCAGATGCTCAGGCAGAGTCTTGCAAAACTTCACTGCCTTCCTGCAAAAGCACCACCCTGTGGTTTTTAACATAAAACAACGGCAAAGGCTGGTGGTCCAAAAGGGGGCATTGATTTCTGTACAAATGAGAAATGAAAGAGAAATTCCTCTTTTACAGAATAATAAGAGGAATCAATGGCTGTAACAAAAAAAGTGAATTTCAGAAAAAGAAAGCCCCTCCCATAACAGCACTACTGTCCAGCCAGATGGCTAGCACTAAGAAACAAATAACACAGTGTTGTTCTGAAAGGGGTATGAACTAGAAGTGTCTCTCCATGGTCTCGGGTCTTTCACGTCCTCTCATTCTTTTAACTGGAAGTTCCAGGAACTGAACCTGGGATGTCATGCCTGCAAAACAGATGCTGTCCCACTCCTTTCCCTTAAAACAACTGAAAAAATGTTTATGTGCTTGTACATTAATAATAGTTCTGCAATCATTACACCTTTTTTGTAGTTGGATTCTGTTGGGGTCCACTGTTGCTAATTAACTAGAATTGTCAAGCATTTTTTTTCTATTTTAAATTATAATGATGATTTACTTAGTATAGTGTGTTGTGAGGTTTACAGAGAAGTAGTTTAAGTCTTGTTCTTTGGTGTACTCTTTGCAAGGTGTACTCATTCTTAGTTAATTCAGTCTTTCTCTCTCTCTCTGTATGTATTCCATCTGAAAAACTCCCAACAACCCTCCACCCCACACACAAACAAATCTAGGGACGGTGGCTCAGTGGCAGAGCATCTGCTTGGGAAGCAGAAGGTCCCAGGTTCAATCCCTGGCATCTCCAACAAAAAAGGGTCCAGCCAAATAGGCATGAAAAACCTCATCTTGAGACCCTGGAGAGCCACTGCCAGTCTGAGTAGACAATACTGACTTTGATGGACCGAGGGTCTGATTCAGTATAAGGCAGCTTCATATGTTCATGTTCATAAGGTGGTTTCAGGTGGGAAGCTTTATTGATATGCAGTGGCCAACAAGATTTCCAGGGTGTAAGGTTTTGAGACTCAAAGATCCCTTCATCAGATACAAGCAGGAGTGATGAAAGGCGCTTTCTGTCTATTTGTATCTGACAAAGGGAGCTTTGACTTTCGACAGTGTATACCCCTGAAGATGCCACTGGACTTGAATCTTGCTCTTTAATAGTTAGGCCTTCTGCACCACAAAACCCCAAGTGGTAAATGAAAGACTTTGTAGTAGTCCCTGGACTGCCACTCCATACTAGAGCACTGGCAGGACTGGTTCTAGTCTGGCTTTTGTAAGGGCAGAAAACCCTCTTCCCCAAAAAATGTGGCTTTACCTCTAATGGGGGGGGGGCCTTCTCCCTGGATGTCCTTGGTGACATCTTTGCCCCGGGTCTCTCTACTTAGTCTTGAGGATGCCATCATTGTGGAGGGCAACTGAAAAGATGGAGCAGTCAGCATGCGTCTATCTCCCAGAGTTTAGCAGAGTTAATTAGCATGGATTCTAAGTTCTCCTCCAGGGAGTTGATTCCGTTTGGCCCAACCAGTACTGGGGCCTGCAGGAAAGTTCTTGATAGTATGCAGGGGTACTATTGAGTCCCCTCCTCCTCAGAGGATGACTCTTCTGAGTTGGGTGCTAAGTTATGGGATGGGATGCTTGTCCTTACTCTTTCCTATCATGAGAAAATCTTGCACCCAGATGTCCTATATCAAACTTGGTATTGACTTCTTATGATCTTCAAAAAATGCCTCTGCTGTCCAGCCCATACCTGTAGCCCTGTTCATGTGTTGTGCAAATGGTGCAGATGCCTGTCTTGTGGCTGCAACCACACAGCCCTCTGAGGAAAGGAAGTAGAGAAAACCCCACCTATTAATTTATAGTCCTGCTTTAGCTACTGAATGTAGATTGTAACTCCCTTCAGGCAGAAATGGTGTCACTTCTGTGTTTTGTTTCAAACAATTTATTAGTAACATATGGTAGTATAATCAATTTCTTACATCATTAATAACTACTTTTTTCTTCTATCCCATATATTACTTTCTACCCACCCCTCCCCCCATTACTTGACCCCTGCCGGTGTACTATACTTAAAATATTAATATTAAAGGTCACTCTCTCTCTCTCTCTCAGCTTGACTTCGCGAATGAAGATTTAAGAAAGGTGCAGTAGTCCACGTCTGCTGCAGGCTGGCTGGTGGCTGACAAGACCAATGCGGGACAGGCAGGTCTGGCCACAGTGGCTGCAGGGAAAAGTCTGATTTGGGGTTGGTGCTGTAGCAGTGCGATTCTTCCTCAATCTCCTTTTGTCCTCAAGACCAGCTATGCGTGCGTTCTCAAAGGAAGAGACAGCCTGGTGGATGGTGTGCCTCCATGCTTTGCGATCTGAGGCTAGGTCAGACCACTGGTGATGGTTGATGCAACAGGTACCAAGGTATTTCTTCAAGGAGTCCTTGTATCTATTCTTCTGTGTTTTGAACAGCTCCTAGCATTCTTTGGGCACCTGATCCAGTGTGATCCAGTCACACTTTAGGGCTGCCAGTGAAGTCAAGAGCAACCAAAGAGTTGTATCTGATCTACCCAAAAGGTTGTGGGTTCATCCTGATGTGTATGAAGGAAATATTAAAACACAGAAACAGAGACGGGAAAAGGTATAGTCTAGAAAACGAAGCATCAGCCATTAGCATGGAGTTAACCACTTCATCTCACCATCTTCTCTTTACTCTTCACCTAGTTAATAGAGCCTCTATCAAAATTCTCTCTGTTCTGTCACTCTGATCATGTCTTCTTTTCTTTAAGTCTCTGTCCTTATGGCTTTCTCTATCAACTTCCAGTTCTCAATTTGTACATTTAAGGCAATCATTCATGTTGTGAAATTGAACAGGGGTTGAATTCTTCTTCTCCCTCCACCCAGTAGAAATTGGCATGTTGAACTGGTCTTGAAAATAGTCAAAAATGTTTCTAGACCACCACTGCTTGGATCAACCAAGTTGTTGAAGATGTTGGTCACTGCAGGCTTTGCTTGTCCTTGAACCATTCGCAGAACTGGAAGGACAGACACAAATCTGTTGAAAAATGCCACCACTGATATGGTTGCACAGCTCAGTCCTAGGGCTCCTCTTGTTCTAGCAGGCCAGAGAGCCCTTTGGATGTGGGGCAGGATCAGAGTTGGTGAATGTCTTGGGAAGAGTATAAAGATGGCCAGGGGATGTAACTCAGTGACATAGCATCTGTTTTTTTCCAATGTGAGTAGATAATACTGACTTTGATAGACTGATGATCTGATTCAGTATAAGGCAGCTTCATGTGTTCACCTGTGATGGGTAGCAAGGAAGCAGAAAGCCAGTTAAAGTCAGACTCCAGCAAGGATGTTGAATTTTGCAGCAAACATGTTCAACTGTCAACAGTGTTTGACAGTCAAACATACCAGCTTTGACTATGGCAACACTTGCCGAACAAGTTTGGGCAGTGTTTGTACAAAACTGTTTGTGTATGGAAGTGCTGCTGATTCAAAACAGATAGCTGTGAACATGGCTGAGGACTCCTTGGATGAACAGGAGAATTTTTAAAATATCATAATGTTTATTCATGACTGATTTATATGATATGTGGCTGATTTAAAATGTCCATTTAAACAATTTCCTGCCAAGCAGAGCAGCAGTGCAGCAAATACTGGGGAGGAAGTAGAACTCAATCAGTTGTCAGAGAAGGCATGAAAAACCAGTTGTCTAGTACTGTACTGTAAGAAAGGAATAGGGTGAAGCAACCTGCCAAACAATTACAAACATGTACTGAAAAAACTGACCTTCTGTTTGTGACTGGTGAACAGGGCATGAGCCAAAGTGGCAAGTGTTTGAGAATCCCTAGTCTCTGGCATTTCAGGACCTTGGTGAGCTTCCAGTCTCTGCTGAAGTTGCTCCAACAAAGTTCAAAGCTCAGTTAAATTCTTCTGTTTCCTGGGAAGGTTGCAATGATCTTTAGACTCCCATCCCTCAAATGATTTCAGAAGGAATTTAAAGAGGCAAACACTCTGAACTTCATGCTATGTACCTGATTATGCCTTTTCCCTTCCTCCAATGGGAATGAAAGTCCTGGGGGTGCAGTTGTGTGGCTGATCAGTTGCCACTGTAACTGTTGTGTGGATCAGGCCCAGTAGAGAAACTGTCTTGATGGCAGTGCTAGAAATTTTAGCCCCTTCCACTTTATTAATGCTTTATTAATATTTCAAAAATGGGCTGGGAGACCCAGCCACTTTCTCTAATAACTTTTTATAATACATAATATAAAATGCATTGGCCATAAATCATCAGGCGATCATTCCTTGGCAGGCTGCTGCGGCGTGTCTAATCAGCTATTGACAAGGCTTTAGCAATTGATGGTAAGGGTGTGTGGGCTTAATAAGGGATTTCAAGATGTTCAGAGTGTGGCTGTTCATCGGAAAATATCATTTGCACAGCCAGATTTGACATGGTGCCAGAGGGGCTTTGCTGTCAACCGTGGACCAAACTCCCAGGAAAAAGAAAGAAAGAAAAAGAAATGGTCAAATTTCCGTCTTTCCATCCTGTCTGTGACAAAATGTTATCTGACATGTTCTAGTCTTTAAACCACTTTTTAAGCTGTTATCTCATTTGTTTTATTTTATTTATTTTACTTATACTTATACCCCATGGCGCAGAGTGTTAAAGCTGCAGTACTGCAGTCCTAAGCTCTGCTCATGACTTGAGTTCGATCCCTGGCGGAAACTGGGTTTTCAGGTAGCCAGCTCGAGGTTGACTCTGCCTTCCATCCTTCCGAGGTCGGTAAAATGAGTACCCAGCTTGCTGGGGGGAAAGTGTAGATGACTGGGGAAGGCAATGACAAACAACCTGGTAAAAAGTCTGCCGTAAAAACGTTGTGAAAGCAATGTCACTCCAGAGTCTGAAACGACTGGTGCTTGCAAAGGGGACCTTTCCTTTTTTCCTATACCTCACTTTTCTCCCCAATGGAAACCCGAAGTGTCTTACAGCATCCTCCTTTCTTCTGTTTTATCCTCACAACAATCCTGTGAGGTAGGTTAAGCTGAGAGAGGACGTCACCCATCTAACTTCCCTGGCAGAGAGGGGATTTGAACCTGGGTTTCCCAGATCCTAGTCTGACCTCTGGCCCCTATACCACACTGGGTCTCCCAAGGCTGCATTTAGATGCCATTTAATCAAAGGTAATCTCTGGTCTAATTCACACAAATGGCAAATGAAAAGAAGGGAAAGGCTCCTGGATTGTACCACATGAGGAATGTTAGATGACTAAATGTTCCCCAGTGTGTGTGTGGTGGTGGTGGGGCTCCCTGCATGTAGAAAACTAGGGAAAGTGGAGCATGCCTCTCTTCCGTGAGACCTATTCTGTCAGAACTTGAAGAACTTCAGACGATTCCCAAACTCGTTACAAAGTATAGGATCTTTATTGAGAACTATAGTGCTGGAGGTACGAGATAACAGTAATGCTAGTACTGGCATCTGGTTACATTTTATGCAGTCAGAAGAGATACCATAAAGCCATCTTTCACACAGATTGCAGACAAGTGTCTCCTTCCCAGGCTCTGTTATCAGAAGGGAGGATGCTCTCCTGCTGTGAAGGCCAAGTGGCCTGGCTTCAAAAGGCCACCTGCAGATGTGGACCCTAGGCTATCGGTTACCCTTCAGTGATCAAAGAATATTGCCAGGCCCTGGGATCTTGTGTTAGTTGTTTATACAGCATAGCATGGGTTAGTATCAGGTTACAGCATGGAGTTGGTCTGGCTAACAGCACATAGGAAAGTTACAAGTTCTGACATACTGCCCCCCCTAAGCTCTTCGCCTTGGGCTTGTGTGGGTACAGTAGGTGGAATTTCTTGAGCAATTGCGGGGCGGATACATCTTTGGCTTTGACCCATTCGTCACAGCTCGGGGGGAAGTATTTCCACCTAATAAGGTAGTACAACACCCCTCGTCTGACCATGGAGTCCAGGATCTCCTGCACCTCATGGTGGCTCTGGCCCTTCACTCGAGTAGGAGGTGGCTCTGGAGGGCGAGGGTGCCAAGATGTAGCTCCAGGATCTTTGCGAAGAAGGCTGCAATGAAAAACAGGGTGGATCTTACTCAGTAACTTGGGTAGCTCTAATTCTACGGTTACCTTGTTGATTACTCTTTCGATCTTAAAGGGACCAAGGTATTTGGAGGTTAACTTGCGACACCCTTGAGGCAGAGGGAGGTTTTTGGTCGATAAGAACACCGTTTCCCCCTCTTTGAGCTCCCATTGGGGGGAGTGCTTTTTGTCAAAATGGCGTTTGTACTCCTCCTTCACTTCCTCCAGGTTTTCTTGTATCACCTTCCAACCCTCGCGCACCCCCTCCCACCACTGTTGGCAGGACGTTGGTTCGGGGGACCCTGCTGGGAGAGGGAGATGCGGGAAGGGCTTCCCTTCGTAACCATTAACTATCTGGAAGGGGGAGGTTTTTGTGGAGCTATGTAGGCTGTTGTTGTACCCATATTCTGCGAAGGCTAGCAGCTCGACCCAGTTTGTCTGTTGGTAGTTGACATAGCAGCGGAGATACTGCTCCAGAAGTCCGTTCACCCTCTCCGTCTGTCCGTCTGTCTGGGGGTGGTAGGCAGAGCTAAGTCCCTGCTCGATGCCTGCAATTTTACAAAACTCCCGCCAGAAGTTGGCAATGAACTGCGGCCCACGGTCACTAATGACCTTGTCCGGAAATGAGTGAAGGTGGACCACGTGGTTAAAGAATAGTTGAGCCAGCTTCTTAGCCATGGGGAGTTTTTTGCACGGGATGAAGTGGGCTTGTTTTGAGAACGTGTCCATGACCACCAAGATGACGGTTTTCCCTTGGGAGGGCGGTAGCTCTACTATAAAGTCCATAGAGACGACCGCCCAGGGTCTGGCCGCCGTGGGGAGGGGGACCAAGTGACCCGGCGGTTCCCCCCCCCCCCCTGCGTTTGGCCATGATTCAAATGGGGCAAGAGATGATGAATTCCAACACGTCTCTTTTTAGCTTGGGCCACCAGAATTGTCTGCTCACTAAATTCAATGTTTTTACGTAACCGAAATGCCCGGCTATGCGACTGAAGTGGCACTGTTCCAGCACGGTTTTCCTCAGGCTTTTGGGTATGTAAATCTTGTCGTCGCGGAGCCAAAGCCCCCCCTCCCCTTTCTCGAGCCCTTCGGGCCGCTCATCCCCTTCTGCCTCTGCTTCCGCTGCAAAGCGCTCTTTCTGTTGGGGCTCGGGGGCTCCTGTTTGTTTCCCTGAGCGGGTGGTGACTCCTCCGGCTACTACTGAGGGGGGAATGAGGGAGTCTATCACTTCTTCCTTTTGACTGTCATGCTGGGGCATGCGGGATAATGCGTCGGCTAAAAAGTTTTTGGTGCCGGGAATGTGTTTCAGCACGAAGTCGAATTTGGCGAAAAAACCCGCCCAGCGAACCTGTTTTGCAGTCAGTTTTCGGCGGCCGGTCAGGGCTTCTAGGTTTTTGTGGTCAGTCCAGATTTCGAAGGGGACACGGGCTCCCTCTAACCACGACCGCCATGTTTTTAGGGCAAACGTGACTGCAAATGCTTCCTTGTCCCACACCGACCAATTTCTCTGTTCGTTAGAAAACTTGTGCGAGATGTAGGCGCATGGTCGGAGCCCCCCCGCTTCATCTTTCTGCATCAGTATGGCCCCCACCGCGACGTCGGAGGCGTCGCATTGCACCACGAAGGGTTTTAACTCATTGGGGTGGGCTAGGACAGGTTCGGATGTAAATAACCTCTTGAGCTCATCGAACGTCCGTTGGCATTCGGGCGACCACGTTAGGCTTGCGCCTGGTTTCTTTGCTTCCTCCCCCCTCCCTTTCGTCTTTAGGAGCTCAGTGAGTGGGAGCATGACCTGGGCGAAGCCCTTGATAAATCCGCGGTAGAAATTTGTGAACCCGATGAAAGATTGGAGCTGCCGTCGGGTTCGGGGCGGCTCCCAGTCTAACACCGCTTGGATCTTGGCGGGGTCCATGGCCAGTCCCTCCCCCGACACCCTGAAACCTAGATAGTCTAGTTCCGTTTTGTGGAACTCACATTTGGACAGTTTAGCATACAGTTTGTTTTGATACAAGGTGGTTAACACTTTTCTCACTAACGGTACATGCGATTCAAGGTCTTTTGAGTAAATAATGATGTCATCCAGGTACACCACCACCCCCTTGTACAGGTATTCTCTCAACACTTCATTTATAAAGTTCATGAACACCCCCAGCGCTCCCTGTAGTCCAAAAGGCATTACTAAGTACTCAAACTGTCCCATGGGCATGTTGAACGCCGTTTTCCACTTATCACCCTCCTTGATCTGCACGTGGAAGTACGCGTCGCGGAGGTCGAGTTTGGTAAACACCTTGCCCTCGGCCACGGTGCTCAACAGGTCCTTTATCAGGGGGATCGGGTAGGCGTTGGACATAGAAATCCTGTTTATCCCGCGAAAATCTGTGCAAAGCCTCAAACTGCCATCCTTTTTCTTGCGGAATAGGACGGGGGCAGCGTGGGGGGCCGTGGCCGGCCTGATGAACCCCCGCTTTAAGTTTTTGTCAATAAACTTTTTTTTCCCTCCTTCTCCGCCCAGCCCATCGAGTAGAGTTTAGCTTTTGGTAGTTCCTGCCCTGGTATCAGTTTGATGGCGCAGTCGGTAGGGCGGTGGGGGGGTAGCTCGTCCGCCTCCCGCTCGCTAAAGGCCTTTTTTAGGTCTCGGTACTCCATCGGGATCGCCCCCACCTCCTCCATAGTGAGGCACAGTCTTTCATTTTGGGGTGGTGCTTTGGGGCCCCAGTCGGTTCTCCAGTGGTGGTGCTCGCATCGCCAGTCAGGGAAGCGCACAATTTGCTCTTCCCATCGTATGTCCGGCTGATGCCTTGCTAGCCACCCCGCCCCCACCACCACGTCGAAAGAGGATGAGGGTGCTATGACAAAGGTCTCTATCCCCCAGTGGTCCTCTGTCCCCATAGGGGTCGCTTGGGTCTCTTGGGTGCACGGCTCCCCTTTCATCGCCGACCCGTCCATCTGCTCGAATTGGATCGGGTGGGGTAGGGGGGATCGTTTAAGGCCCAGCGCCTCAACCAGGCGCGGGGTGATAATGTCCCGTGTGCACCCGGAGTCTATCAGGGTGCGGGTGTGCATGAAGCGTTTTAGGCTAGGGTTCAGTAAAGTCGCCGCCATGAACAATAGCCCCCCGGTAGTTCTCACCGTTACTGGTGCCGGTGTCTCCCGGACCTGCTTTGCGGCACCGATTAAAGCAGGTCATTGTCGTTTTCCACCGGCTCTGTGTCCCAGGACTCCTCGCTCGACTCCTCAATGGTGGTAACATCCTCGTCAATCGCCATGGAAGCGGCGACGGTGCCCCGACTGGGCTCCTTGGCGCGGCTCCCCCCTTTCTTCGAGGTGCCTGTGGACGGCTTGGGCTGGGTGGGGGTCGGTGTCTGCTTCACGGGGCAGTTGGGGGCCAGGTGCCCGGGGTCGCCGCACCTGAAGCACTTCCTGCTGGCTGCAACGGGGGTGGAGGTCGTGGGGGACCGCTTCCCTTCGGTCTTGCCAGCGGCGAGGCCCGATTTCCCCCCTTTCTTGCTCAGTTGTTGCTGGCGGCGCATCCCGACATGCTGCAAGTTGGTCTCCACTTCTCCCGCCAGCTGGATCCATCCCACCAAGGTGTCGGGTCGCCCTTGGCTGTAGCACCGGTCGAGGATGTTCGCGTTCAGCCCGTTTTTGAATGCTGTGTACTTCATCACCTCACTCCATCCCCTCGCTGCCGCACAGTGCCCCATGAACTCGGTGGTGTATTCGCGGGTCATGCGGTTCCCTTGCTCGATTCTCTGTAGGGCCTCGATGGCTTTTTCCTCTTGTAGGGGGTCCCCGTACTGGCGCAGCATGGCTTGGAGGAAGTCGGCCACCGTGGCTAACTCGGGTTTGCGGCCGGCGTACAACCCCACGTACCATTTTCGCGCAGCCCCCTTCAACCTGGATGCGATATGGTCCACCCGACTCACCTCCGTGGGGTAGCTTGCTCCCCAGTGGGTGAAGAAATTGTTCCACTGGATGGTGAAGTATTCCACTTCGTCTCCGTCCCCATCGAACGTGATCTTCAATTCTCGGGTCCCCCCCCCTTCCGCTCCCGCCGGGGCGGCCGGCGCTGCCTGTGGCGGCCCCGCGGGGACTGGGGCTGCCGGGGCAGCTGGAGCTCCTGGGCCTGCCGGGGCGGGTGGCACTGCGGGGGGTCCCGGTGCTACGGGGGCGGCGGGCGGTGGTACCGGCGGGGCAATAGGTGGTGGCACCGCTGGGCCCCCCCTCCTCCGTCACCCGGTCCAACCGGTACTGGTGGCGCCGCAGGGGCTGCGGGTAAGGCCCCCTGCAGGGCGCGGATCTGGTCGCGGATTGCGCCCAGGTTCTGCTGCATTTCCTCGGCCATCTGCACCTGGGACATGTGGACTTGGTCGTGGATGTCTTTCACCCAGTCGAACAGCTCGTTGCGTAGGACCCGGATCGGGTCCCCGCCTCCGGAGCCGGCGCCGGGGCCTTCTTCTCTGTCGGCGTCCTCCTCGCCTCCCCCCGTGCCGGTGGCGAGGGCCCGGTACCTCAGGTCCGCGGCGTCCATTGCAGCCGTGGATTTTCTCGGGCTCCAACTCCGCAAGGGGAAGGCATCTGTAGAAAAATGAGCAGGGTCTTTGATCTTGTGTCTCACCGCGTTCACCCCCGGGTCTAGTGGCCTCTCCTCTGGGGGAGTGTTGGGTTCTCCGTTGTCTGGAGCCTTTGCTGCCATCCAGCCAGGTTGCCAGTTCGGATAAATCCCAAAAAGGAGTTTACTGTTATAATGTCAGAACTTGAAGAACTTCAGACGATTCCCAAACTCATTACAAAGTATAGGATCTTTATTGAGAACTATAGTGCTGGAGGTACGAGATAACAGTAATGCCAGTACTGGCATTTGGTTACATTTTATGCAGTCAGAAGAGATACCATAAAGTCATCTTTCACACGGATTGCAGACAAGTGTCTCCTTCCCAGGCTCTGTTATCAGAAGGGAGGATGCTCTCCTGCTGTGAAGGCCAAGCGGCCTGGCTTCAAAAGGCCACCTGCAGATGTGGACCCTAGGCTATCGGTTACCCTTCAGTGATCACAGAATATTGCCAGGCCCTGGGATCTTGTGTTAGTTGTTTATACAGCATAGCATGGGTTAGTATCAGGTTACAGCATGGAGTTGGTCTGGCTAACAGCACATAGGAAAGTTACAAGTTCTGACATATTCTTTTGTCTACAGATATAGATATGAGTTATGCAAATGAGTTGTGCTAATGAGTTCCAGGACCTCTTTTTCTACAAAATGACCCCTGAGTATTCCATATATATATTGCCATACGTAACTAATTTGCATATGCCACACACCCCTGACATCACCAGAAGGTGCACTAAATTATATCAGCGGAACTTCTTAAAATGCTTCTTGAATTATAATAATAATAATACTCCCATCATACTTTTAAAATTACTTTTTCCTATTGTGGCCACAGTGGCATGAAGAAGATTTCCATCTGTCTACTTTATGGGTTTTGTTTATTTCCCCTTTTTTTGGTGGGAAAAATATTAGAAAGTTTGTCAAATCTTAGAATTCAGCAAAATTCGCACAGGGGGTTTGAAGACTGGAGCCCAGAAGCAAGTATTGGGGAGGGGAGGGGTAAGAAAGAAAGAGCACAATAACATTTAGAGGTTCCAGAGCTCTGCTCCTGTGAGCTCCTGCCCAAAATGAGGCCTGGGAATACTAAATCTTGTCATTCTCCTCTCCTTTTTCTCAGCCATCAGTCAGAAGTTGTATGATGCAAGAACAGTTTTGCCCATCTCACTTACTGTTTGTTTAAGGTCAACCACTGTCAGCATTGGTGCAGTAAATGACTGTGTGCAGAATTACCTTATTCTAAGCCCATGGATTTCAGTGGCCTAAGACTGGAGTAGCTCTGCAGAGGATTGCACTGTTAAGAGTGTGAGTGGGCACAAGGGTTGGTGACTGCTTGGCATACAGAAGGTCCCAGGTTCAGTCCCTGACATCTCCAGTTTTAAAAGATCAGCTCATGTGAAATACCTCAACCTAACACCCTGGAGAGCTGCTGTTGGTCACATCTGGATGAAGCTGCTTGGCCCATTGAGGTGTACTAAGACTGACAGTGGCTATCTGTGGTCTCAGGCAGAGGTCTTTTACATCACCTACTATCAGATCCTTTCAAATGGAAATGCTGGGGATTGAACCTGGGACTTCTGCATGGCAAGCAGATGTTGTGCCACTGTGCCAGAGCTCCTCCCTACTCAGAACAGATGATGCTGACCTTGATTGACCTGTGGTCTGACTCAGTAGAAGGCAGTTTCATATGTTCCATGAGATCCCACTAATGATGGATGGACACTTTGGAGTTTAGCTTGAAACTGCTCATTTGAAGCATCCCTATTGAACGTCCCCATATCTGTGAGCATTTGGTAGAGCACTCACAAAATGTTCATGTATTGTTTCATACATAACCGGTTCTTACCTCCTCCCTACCTGTTCCCCATTTCCACAAGCCTTCTCTTTCCAATGAGGGTGGTATAGTACCATCCTTGGAGGAGGTGGCTTTTTAAACAGAGGATAAGATCTGATTAGAGCCTCCGTTTCCTCTAAATCGCTCTTCAACTGTGTGACCTTGCCAGAATTGATATGAACAGTAGTTTCTGTGGTCTCTGGAATTGAAGTGGAAGGCCAAGAAAACTATAATCTCCATCAACTCCGACAATCAAGGAAGCCCTGAGCATGCGCCAGCAGTGGCGCTCGGCCAGCTGCCTATGTGATTATGGGAACTGCCAGTGGTGCAGGCACAATTAATGCTTGAAAATACCAATAATTTGAAATCCGTAATTTGGAAATATGGGGGGCTCTGTTTGTGAGAGAACAGATGCTGTGAGCAGAATAAATTAGATTTCTTGAGTGTGTTATTTTTGAGGACTGTGACATTAGTGCCCCTGGCTGCTGTGAACTCACAAGGGGGTTGGTTGTGCTCTTACCCTTTTGTCTTCAATTTGGGAATGCACTTTACTTTTTTGTCTTGTTGGCAAAGATTGCTGAGATAATGCAGATGAAGCAAGAAGGCTTGTAAAAAGACACTATAAAATTGTGATTGTTTTCAGTGCGTCTCAAGGCGTTCCTCTGCTGTTCACACATTGCTTAGGCTCTTCTGCTATCATATAGTCTCTATTTGACAAGAGATGTGCTACCTTTTACATTTACACCTGCCTAGTTGCTCCTAAAGGTGCTGGAAAGAATGAGATAAACTTCGATACTGAGGGATGGTTTCCACACAGGTTATCTGCTCCACATTGGATGTTGCTATGAAATTAATCCCCACCCTTTCTCACAGCATTGTGGTGCATTCCTGCTCTTCCTGAGTCTTCCCTGGCTTTTCTTCAGTCTTTCCCAAACCTGTGTTAGTCGCAAAGATTAGGGAAATGTCACAGCAAACCCTGAATGGCTGCTGCATCGGTGGAAAAGACCATTTTTTTCTCAGCCCCATCCACATGGCAGTCATTTTTCCCACCCTGGTCTCTACAGTGATTGGTCCTCCATCTCATGGCAGGTGCTTTCTTGGTAATGGACATGTAATGGTAATTGACATATAAATAACATATAATAAATGTCAATTACCTATTTAAAATCCTTAAAAAGTCCTCTGATGGCCTGGGGTGTGGAAATTACCACCATGAAGACCAGGGCAGGAGAAATGCAGGGAAACCCACACTCTGGAGGCCCCACAGCCACTGTGCAGCACTGGAAGCCACAACAATGGGGCTTCCACAAGGAAGGAGTTGCTGTGTGGAATGTCCTTGAAGTGAGTCATTCCCCTGACTTGAGACCCCACTTCGAACACACATGAAGCTTCCTTGTACCCAATCAGACCATCGGTCCATGAATGTCAGCATCGTTTACTCAAAATGTCGAAGGCTCTCCAGGCTTTCAGGCAGAGGTATTTTGCAGCTGCTAACACCTGGTACTTTCAGCTGAAGATGCTGGGGATTGAACCTGGGACCTTCTACATGTAAAGCAGAGGCTCTTCCACTAAGCTACAGCCCCCCCTCTTTGGGAAATGCATCATTGTAAACACTGCCCAATTATTGTAATGCATTCATGACAGTGCCATAGAGTAGGTCAGTATGATTTCCCGCATGCTGCAAAATCACATGGCAGAGGCCACCAAATGAGTTCATGGCCAAGGTGAAGTATGATTCAGGTGCTACCCAGTTCTCTGCTCTTTCCCTTCCTGCAGCCGGGTTAGCTCTACGTTCACAGATGCTTATGCAAAAAAATCCATCAGGCACCATTTCCTCTCCTGTATCGGAACATGAAACAAACTGGAAAAGGAATCCAAGGAGCAATTTGACAGCATGTTGGTTCTGCAAATGGGGACCATGCTGAAAACTCAATCAGGTTTTGTCATTTGAACATATTGTCTCCCTATTTGGTTCATTTCCATGCTGAGGGGGCTCGGTTTGGAGTTGATTGGAAATAATACGTCCCCCTGGGCTACATGTGTCACCCAGAAATTGCAGCAGCAGAGAGATTTGAGTCGGTGTGTGGTCTGTAAGCATCTCTGCAAATAGAGACAAGGGAGGAGGGAGGGAAGGGTAATGCAAAGAGAAGATCTAGGGAGGTGAGCAGCTGGATCCTATCCACATTTCCTCTGAAGGAAATAGGCCTGCAGTTGCAGCTGCTTACTTAGTAAGGTCATCAGCATTTGGTGGACTTACTTCCAAGTAAGAATGCACAGGGGTCTGCCTGAAAACATGTGTGAATGTAGGAAACACATGTATAGATACTCTCCTTAGAGGGCCATGAGTTTCCTGCTGAGTGTCCACTCGGTGACAAAGCTAGATTTGCCACCATGCTAAAATGTGAACTTGGCCCATAGCTTCTGTGGAGAACTCCCATGAATGGTGCCAGTGGGAAAATGCTGTGTGAATGACATGAACATAAAGTTGTCTGTGCCACTTGTTTTTATTGCCTTGCCCACTCCTCTTTAACAGCAGTCCAGAATGCACAATTGAAGCCAGTGGTGGTGTTGGAAAGTGCCACTAAGTTGCAAGTGATTTATGGCAACCCCATAGGGTTTTCAAGGAAAGAAATGATCAGAAGTGGTTTGCCAGTGCCCACCCTTTCATACAAGCCCTGGACTTGCCTGCTTGTCTCCCATCCAGGTAACTAACCAGGGCTGCCCTTGCTTAGCCTATTGGGCTAACCTGGGCCACCCAAGTCATATCTAAGCCAGTGAAGAGGTGCTGCTTAATCCCATGCAGGGCTGGCGCTGGGGTGCATGGCACCCCAGGCAGACTTACCAGCTGCTGCCCCATCCAAGGGGCTGCCCCCAGGCTGCCCCCTCCCCTTTTACACTCCTGCCCCTGCCACTGATACAGAAACTGTGTGCTGGCCAGGAGCCCTTCTCGCCCTTCAGAGAGGGCTTCTGACCGGCGCAGTCTCTGTATCACTCCCTGAGTGCGAGGACATTCAGGGAGCAATAAAGAGACTGTGCACCGGCCAGGCAGCAAAATTTGGGCATTTGCCTATGGCGCTAGGCCTGGAGGGCCCAATTTGGTGCTCTCCCCAGCCAGGTGCCCTAGGCAAATGCCTAGTTTGTCTAGTGGGAGGGCCGGCCCTGATCCCATGCCTGGAAAAGCATTGTTTGCTGCATTTCTGCAGAGATGTTGTGATTAGTGGGTAGCCTGTGATGACCAAAGAATGCAGCATCCAGCAAGATTTCAACCAGGGGCCTCTTGGCGTTTTGCAGGCTGTACCCAGGAGGTGGGGAGAATGAAGGAAGAAGGAGCAGGTCCCAGCAGGGCTGCAGCTGCCCATTAACTCCTTCTGAGCTGGCTCAGTTAGAAGTGACTCTGGTCTGGGTCTTCGCCTGAGCAACAGCCTTTTGGAGGCTCTGCAGGGAAACAGTTCTCTTGTGCTTGTTAATAACCTTTTCATTTGTTTTCTTACCCACGTTTGCATTCTCTATTCTGTTCTCTATTTGTTTTCGTTGGCTTTGGTGGAGACATGTTTGCCTGTGATTTCTTGTTTTGTTTATCTTTTCATCCAACTGGGATGAAGATCTCAGAGGTTGCCAGCCTCCAGGTGGGGCCTGCAGGCCTTTTGGAATGACAGCTTGTCTCCAGCTAACAGTCCCCCTGGAAAAAATGGCTGCTTTGGAGGATGGACTGTATGGAATTCCACCTAACTGAGGCCCATCCCTTTGTCGAAGCCCATCCTCCCCAGGTTCCAACCCAAAATCTCTAGGAGTTAACATCCTAGAGGAGGAAGCCATTTTGGTGGCACAGAGAAGGATGAATTGGAAAGTCAGCATGCTCTGCTTTCCTGGGACTCTCAAGGGGGTGGGAGTCTGTTTTGAAACAAAAATAAATGGATCCCATAGGTGAAGGGAAGACATCCTCCCTTATCTGGGCTGTGCTTAGTTGATTTCAGTGTTTTGCCCCCAGGCCAGCTGACATTCAGAATTGTAACCTGATTGGGAGAAAAATGTCTTGAGCACCCAAGGAAGATGTGCCACCCTCCCCTCCCCTCCCCTCGCCTGCTTGCTCCAGTTTAGTTTTAAAAATAGACAACTCTCTTCCCTTCCTTTGCACATGAACAGAAGGTGGTTGCTTGGCTCCCCCCACCCCCAGGGCTAATGGCAGTTGGATGTGGGCGGGAGGAATTTATACTGGGGAAAGGTGCAGCTGCTTTGACATAAAATTAAGACACTGAGAGGTCTGATCTGGTTCTTCTTTGTCATTGATCTTTGATTACTGACTCAAGGTGGTTTTATCCTGCCGTTCTTCCAAGAAGCACTGGGTGGTGTACAAAAGACTTTGTTATGGAGATTTATACACATGAATACATGAAGCTGCCATCTATTAAGTGAGACTTTTTGGCCATCAAGGTCAGTATTGCCTACTCAGCCTGGCAGCAGCTTCCCAGGATCTCAAGTGGAGATCCTTCACAACACCTACTGCCTGGTTGTTCCAGATGGAGCTGCCAGGGATTGAATCTGGAGCTTTCTGCATGCCAAGCAGATGCTCTGCCATTGAGTCACAGCCCCTCCTCGAGGAGCAGGTGGTCCTTTCAGGATTGCATCCCAGATGAACTGAGACTTTAAAGGTTTCAGCCAGCACTGTGAACTGTGTCCAAAAGGAAACATGCAGCTGTTACCTTTAAGACTGGGGAGATACTTCTAGGTAGCTAACACCCTCTGCAAGCCTGTTGAATTGCATTAGTTTGACATTTCTGAACAGCCTTCAAAAGCAGCCCCCCAAATAATGCATTGAAGTAGTCCAGGCTGTATGTGATCAGAGCATGAATAACTGTGGCCAGATCATACATAAAAGGAAGGTTGCAGCTGGCACAGCAGGTGAGAGTACTATGTACAACGGAGAAGACATAAGTGTGGGTCTAATAGCACCTGGAGGAACTGCAGCCAAGCCTGGGTGGTTGACTGCAGACTCACTTCATGCAAGGAAAAGCCTCATTTCATCTTGTCTTGTGGCTTCTTTTGGTTACATCACCACTGTTTTTATGCAGGCACAAAGAATATGCCATTTATTAGCATAGCACCACTGCTTCTTGGTTCTAGAAGTGGCACTCATTGTCTTCTGGAAATGCCCTGTTGGTTTTTCTGAGGTCCTTGCATCCAAACCTGGGTCTTTGTCTTGTCTCTCAAAACAGGAAAATTGCACCCATCTTCCCCAGTCTCTTTTTAAAGGTCCCCTCCCTTTAAAATCATTAAGCTGCTGCTGCCCCCTAGTGCTTCTTGATAGGAAATGCAGTTTTTTGCACAGGCAGAGAAAAATGTAGGCTCAAATTTCATGTTAATTGGAGATCTATGATTCTTCCCTCTGTGGGATCCCCCCCCCCCCCTTCCTTCAGGAACCTTGGCAGAGAAAGGGCAGGTGAAGAGTAACTGCTTGCTCTTTATCTCTTTGACTGTTAAGCTTAGAAAAATCACCTTTCCTGACTGGTGTTTTTTATGTGGAATTGGGGGTGGGGAAGGGGAGTTCTGTGAATCTATTTTTTTTTCCATGAGAGAACAAGCTGCCGAAAGAAGCAGTGATTTTCAGGGCTGTAGCCAACGTTCCTTGCTTAGGAGGACTGGCCACATTTCCAGATTTCCTTGCAATGAAACCTTTTGCCTTACCTGCCTTACACCTTTTGCCTTACCTGCCAGCATACTATTTCTGCACCTTGTTGGAATTTGAAATGTACACACTGAACAAGAAGAGGTATTTTTTTTTCCAGACGCTTTAACCCACTTATATAACAAACATCTTCCTTAAATAAATAAGAATGGTCTTAAGTTATCCCCTGACTCTATTTCAGCAGTCCTACTATCTCAAGGGAGATTTTTTTTAAAAAAATTGTGTTACTGAACTATAATAAGTGTCAGACACTGGAATACAATTATGGTAACTGCTTAGCATAACTGACTCCATTTTTCCTAACATTGATACTAACCAAGAGAAGGCTTGCTGCATATCAAAGTAGAGGTCACAGAATGTTACTAACAGTAGTTGTGAACAATCCTTTCCCTGCAAACTAACACAAGATGCTTTCCTTTGAAGATAAGAGCCTCAGGGCTAGCAATTCGGCCATCCCTGTGAAGCAGCTAAACAAAGAGATAAGAAGTACAGTGTGAAAGTTAGCACCTAGACTTAGCAATGTTTAGATGTGTGGGTTTTTTCATACCAAGCTTTGATGTAGAATTCTTTAAGTTATGTGCTCAGGTGCAACAATGTATCAGTTCCAATCTCTCTCATTCAAATGTTATGAGTTCTCTAATAAACCCTATGCTTTATATCAAAACAAAGTCTGGTTGATC
Source organism: Heteronotia binoei (assembly GCF_032191835.1). Taxonomy (NCBI): domain Eukaryota; kingdom Metazoa; phylum Chordata; class Lepidosauria; order Squamata; family Gekkonidae; genus Heteronotia; species Heteronotia binoei. Next base: position 18,559,644 of record NC_083239.1, on the reverse strand, counting down.
CGAAGTTCCATTGTCTGACATTTTGGAACTGATCCATTTTTGAGTTTATCCGTGCTGGCTACTTTTAAGCCAAATGGCTGCAAAATTTCCGGAGAACGGAGAACCTACCGAACCAGTGGAAGAGCTGAAAACTCCCTCACACGTTACGGGGACAAGAGGCACGGGGGGATCCCCGCTGCAATTCCAAATGATCTTCCTCACTGCAAAGCACCTCAACCGCCTTAATGGACGAGGCACCGGGTCAGCATGAGAAGCTACTCGCGAGACCAGACCAGGGTGAGATCCCGAGGGGAGATGGCAACCCAAAAGGGGGAACCGGCCCGGACAGAGAGGACGGTAACCCCCCGAAGGAAGAAGAAATCTTCGAATGGATGCGTGACAAGACGAAAATGTGGGCCGAAGACCTCCGGAATGAGATCCATGCCAACACAGTGGACATCACTACAGAGGTGCAACGGCAGCTTGACCAGCTACGCGTCCGCCCACCGCCAGACCCCGGAGTGCCGGACGTGCCGCCTGGGGAACTGGCAGCACCCCCGCACCGCCAGGTCCACCCGTGTCTCCAGCGGGGCGACCAGTGGGGCCGGTCGCCCCACGACCCGTGGGGCCCGGGCCTTGGGACGGGGTGAGAGGTCGAGGACTGGAGATCACTTTTGATGGAGACCCCGAGGAAGTGGAGTTCTTCACGATCCAGGGCAACAGCTACATGCACTATTGGGGAACCACTTTCCCTGACAAGCCCAGCCGTGTGGACTACCTCACGTTGAAGCTGAAAGGAACAGCCCGGAGATTGTACGTGAGCCTATACGAGAGTCGGGCCCCTGAGCTGACAAGTGTAGGAGGGTTCCTACAAGCGATGCTGCGCCAATATGAAGACCCTCTCCAGGAAACCCGAGCACTGTCCGCACTGCGCAAAATGCAACAGGGGTCGAAAATGGTGAGAGAGTATACAGCCAACTTCAAGGCCCACTGTGCGAGGGTCAGAGGCTGGAGCAAATCGATGAAGATTGAAGCCTACCAGAGAGGTCTCAACACGAGCGTGTGGACCGAGCCTTCCACCAAGCCCGCCCCACCACGCTGGTGGGGTGGATGCAGCTGGCCGGGGAGGTGGAGACCAACATGAAGCACATAGCCCTTCAACGCCAACAGCAGCAAGGGGCGAAGGGGGGAAGAGAAGCTCGGCTGGGAGCGAAGCTAGAGGCAAATAAGGCCCAAACCCCACGAAGAACCCCCAAACCGACAGGAGGCTGAAAATGTTACTGTTGTGGAGACCCGGGGCACCTGGCCGTAAACTGCCCAGAAAAGCCTCGAGCGCCCCCCCGAACCCGAAGCCGATGGCGGCCGGGCCAAAGAGGAACCCGGGAAAGCCCAAGGAGCCCAGTTGGGGCAGCACCGCCATGTCGATGGCGATTGACGAGGATAGTACAATTGCTGAGGAGCTGAGCAATGAAGCCTGGGAACCCGAGCTGGCGGAAAACGAGAATGACCTGCACTAAAGGGTGCCGGATGGCAGGTCGTGGAAATATCGGCACCATTACAGGTGAGAATAACCGGGTCCCTACTATTCATGCCCCTGACTTTGTTAAACCCGAGACTTAAAAGATTTATGCATGCCCGGGCCTTGGTCGATTCGGGGTGCACCCGAGAGATCATAACGCCACGGTTCGCAGACGCCCTGGGACTGGCATGGAACGCCCTCCTCTCCCCGATCCAATTTGAACAGATGGATGGGTCAGCCATGAGGGGGGAACCATGCATGGAGGAGACCTAGGGGCTACCTGTGGGGATTGAGGAACATTGGGAGGTGGAGGTGTTCGTCATCGCCCCGTTGTCCTCATTCGATGTGGTGTTAGGGGTGGGCTGGCTCGCGAGACACCAACCCGGCATACAATGGGGGGGCGCAAACTATAGACTTTAAGGACAGACGGTGCACGCACCATCACTGGCTGGGGAAATGGGGGCCAGCACCACCCCCTAAAAATGAGACTGTGTGTGTGTCGGTGGAAGAGATCAGGTTGATACCTAAAGAGTATCGAGAACTGCGGAGGGTGTTTAGAGAGGAGGAAGCCAACGAGCTGCCACCCCACCGCAGCACCGACTGCGCGATCGAACTGATCCCGGGGCAGGAACTCCGCAAGGCAAAATTGTACTCCATGGGGTGGGCCGAGAAAGCAGAACTGAGAAAGTTCATTGACAAAAATCTCAAAAGTGGGTTTATTAGACCCGCGACAGCCCCTCACGTGGCCCCAGTGCTTTTCCGGAAGAAGGACGGGAGCCTTAGACTTTGCACAAACTTTCGTGGGATAAATGGGATCTCGATGTCAAATGCCTACCCCACCCCGCTAATTAAAGACTTACTAAGTACAGTATCTGAAGGGTCCATTTTCACTAAATTGGATCTAAGGGATGCTTACTTCAGATTAAGGATTAAGGAGGGGGACGAGTGGAAAACAGCTTTCAACACACCGATGGGGCAGTTCGAGTATTTAGTAATGCCGTTTGGCCTTCAAGGGGCCCCCGGGGTGTTCATGAACTTTATCAATGAAGTACTCAGGGAATACCTGTACAAGGGGGTGGTGGTGTACCTGGATGACATCATTATCTATTCCAAAGATCTACCCTCCCATGTACAGCTGGTAAGAAAAGTGCTCTCCACCCTGTATGAGCACAAATTGTATGCAAAGTTGTCAAAATGTGAATTTCACCAGATGGAACTGGACTATCTAGGGTTCCGGGTGTTAGGGAAGGGTTTAGCAATGGACCCAGCCAAAATACAAGCTGTACTGGACTGGGAGGCCTCGAGGACACGTAGACAGCTACAGTCTTTCCTCGGGTTCGCAAATATTAATGCAGAAGGACGAGGAGGGGCGGTTAAGGCCATGCACCTATATCTCCCAGAAGTTCTCCTCAGAGCAGAGGAATTGGTCAGTCTAGGACAAAGAGGCATTCGTTGTAACTTTTGCCTTAAAGACTTGGCGGTCATGGTTGGAAGGGGCGAGAGTACCGTTTGAGATATGGACTGACCATAAAAACCTAGAAGCCCTGACTGGCTGATGGAAACTGACCGCTAAGCAGATCCGTTGGGTTGGCTTCTTTGCCAAATTTGATTTCACCTTAAGACACATCCTGGGGGCAAAGAATTTTCTAGCCGACGCACTTTCGCGGCTTCCCCAGCATGAAAGCCAGAAAGAGGAGGTTGTAGACTCTCTAATTCCCTGTTCGGTGGTGGTCGGGGCAGTGACTACTCGCTCCGGGAAGAACCCGAAGCCTCTAGAACCATGAGGGGGTAGTAGACTGATCGAGGAAACAGAGAAAGAGGGTGAACAAAGACCAGAGGAACTTGTGAAGGGGGAAGGGGTTTTTTGGTACCATGAGGAAAAACTGTATGTGCCCCAAACCCTCTGTGCTGAGGTCCTGCAACATTGCCACTGCAACAAAATAGCAGGGCATTTTGGGTATGTGAAAACGCTGCATTTGGTGAATCAGCAGTTCTGGTGGCCAAAAATGAAAAAAGACATTTCAGAGTTTGTGAACTCCTGCTTGATCTGTATCATGGCCAAAAAGAGAGGGGGGAAAATACCTGGCCTCCTCCAACCGACCCCCACAGCAACGAGACCATGGTCAGTGGTATCTATGAACTTTATAGTAGAGCTCCCGCCATCTCAGGGCAAAAGAAGAAGAAGAAGAAGTTATTGGATTTATATCCCGCCCTCCACTCCGAAGAGTCTCAGAGCGGCTCACAATCTCCTTTACCTTCCTCCCCCACAACAGACACCCTGTGAGGTGGGTGGGACTGGAGAAGGCTCTCACAGCAGCTGCCCTTTCAAGGACAACCTCTGCCAGAGCTATGGCTGACCCAAGGCCATTCCAGCAGGTGCAAGTGGAGGAGTGGGGAATCAAACCTGGTTCTCCCAGATAAGAGTCCGCACACTTAACCACTGTAATCTTGGTGGTGGTGGACACTTTCCAAACAGGCTTATTTTATTCCTTGCAAACAACTCCCCACCTCCAAGAAGCTATCCTACTTGTTTTTCCAGCACGTTGTTAGATTACACTCATTCCCAGACAAGGTCATTAGTGACCGTGGGCCACAGTTCGTTGCCAACTTCTGGTGGGCGTTTTGCAAACTGGTGGGCATAGAACAAGGTTTGAGTTCCGCGTACCACCTGCAGATGGATGGACAGACAGAACGCGTGAATGGCCTTCTGGAACAATACTTAAGGTGCTATGTGAATTATCAACAAACTAATTGGGTTGAGCTTCTGCCATTTGTAGAATACGGGTACAATAATAGCCTGCATAGCTCAACCAAAGCAACACCATTCCAAATAGTTCATGGCTATGAAGGAAAACCATTCCCGCTGCCGCCCAGCCAAAAAGCAAAAGCGCCACCTACCTCCTGTCAACAATGGTGGGAAGAAATAAAAAAGGGGTGGGCAGTTATCCAAGAGAATCTAGAGACAGCCAAAAGGGACTATAAAGCCCACTTCGACAAGAAGCACTCCCCAGAATGGGACTTTAAAGTAGGGGAGACAGTGTTCCTGTCCACTAAGAACTTGCCATTGCCACAGACCTGTCGAAAGCTGGCCTACAAGTACCTGGGGCCCTTTAAGATCAAACGGGTGATCAATAAAGTGACTGTGGAATTGGAGCTCCCTAAAATGCTTAATAAAGTTCACCCTGTGTTTCATTGCAGCCTTCTTCATCGAGACCCTGGCAGCTCGTTTTGGCACCCCCGCCCTCCAGAGCCTCCACCTATTCCAGTGAAGGGCCAGAGTCACCATGAGGTGCAAGAGCTGCTAGATGCCAAAATAAAAAGGGGGGTGTTACACTACTTGGTGCGCTGGAAGTATTTTCCTCTCAGCTGTGATGAATGGGTCAAGTCATCCGACTTCTGGGCTCCTATACTTCTTAAGAAATTTTACCTACTGCACCCAGATAAACCCCGAGCTTAGGGGGGGCAGTATGTCAGACACTGGAATACAATTATGGTAACTGCTTAGCATAACTGACTCCATTTTTCCTAACATTGATACTAACCAAGAGAAGGCTTGCTGCATATCAAAGTAGAGGTCACAGAATGTGACCTTGCTGCATATCAAAGTAGAGGTCACAGAACATTCCTTTCCCTAACAAAACTAACAAAAGATGCTTTCCTTTGAAGATAAGAGCCTCAGGGCTGGCATTTCGGCCATCCCTGTGAAGCAGCTAAACAAAGAGATAAGAAGAAGTACCCGTGTGAAAGTTAGCACCTAGACTTAGCAATGTTTAGATGTGTGGGTTTTTGCATACCAAGCTTTGATGCAGAATTCTTTAAGTTATGTGCTCAGGTGCAACAATGTATCAGTTCCAATCTCTCTCATCCAGATGTCATGAGTTCTTTAATAAACCCTATACTTTGTATCAAAACAAAGTCTGGTTGATCTGAAGTTCCATTGTCTGACAATAAGAAGGGCAAAGTTGTTGGAAATTAATCCTGAGCCAAAAAGGATCCTGAGTTAGCAAAGCTGGGCAGGCCAGACTTGTGGAGTCTGTAGCGCTAGCATTTTTAGGGAAGGGAGCAGGAACCAGCCTTTGTACCGACTCATTTAACCAGAACTATTCCCGATTCTAAAAACAGGTTCTCATTCCTTAAATAGCAGCTGTCATGTCACAGTTCTATAAAAATGATTTCTAAAAAAGACTCCTTGTGGGAGGCAGAGCAGTGCTTTATGTGTTCACTGCGACATCCTTCCCCTGCTGCTGCTCTGATGATTCTGACTTGAAAAAGGATTGAAGAGAGGATTCAGCAGACTTTGTCTGTCTGCTGTTCTGCCACTCATATCCTGCTCAGGTACAATTGCCCATTTTGGGTTGTGTCAAGCAATGTTTTATTTTACTATGACTGTCTATGTTTATCAGAATATAACTGCCATGCGGTAACTATTACTAACCCTAAAAGAAAGCTGAGGCACATCAAAGTAGAGAGTTAGCCGGCGCCTCCTCCCTGCGCCTCTTTCGCTTTTACTAACAAATGCAGGAATTTGTTCTTTGAAGATAAAGCCTCCAGGGATATATTCCCAGGCCAGACCTGGGCCCAGGAAGAATAACCACAGGGAGATAAATTTTCACACGTGAATACAGGACTGTTCAGTAATTGTAGCTTTGTTGATAGAACCTTTGATGTGCCATCTTTAAGTATGCCTTCTGTTATTACTCTGTATCAGTTCCAATTTTTGGCTCAATAGAAGCACATGGATTATCAATAAACCTATACTTTGTTTCAATTCAAGGACTGGTTGCTTTGAGATCTGCTTGCTTGACATTTTGGAACTGATCCCACTAATTGGGTTTATCTGCACTGGCAACTTTTAAGCCAGATGGCTGAAAAGGTTCCGGATAGCAGAGAACCTACTGATCCCTGGGAAGGAGTAGAAGTAAAGACCCCCCCCCGGCACATTGTCGGCGCCCGGAGAGTCGGGGGATGCGGGTCCTCACTACACATCCAGGAGCTGTTCATCACCCCTTGGAAGTGTGAGCCCTGCACCTCTACCACCCTGATGGACAAGGCTCTGGCACAGCACGAGACCTTCCTGACGAGACCCGTGAAAGGGGGGAAGAGCGGGAACCCCAGAGAACATGGGGACGAGGGCTCCAGTCGAGACGAGGAGGAGAACGGGAGCCCCTCAAAGGAAAAGGGGGTCCTAAAAAATGTAAGGGGAGAGATGGCAACCATGGCTCGGGAGCTGCAGGACGAAATCCAAGTGAACGCCACCTTCATGGCACGAGAAATGCAGAGGCAAATCGACCGGCTGTTACCGCGTGACTTCAGAAGGGCTCCACCAGCCCCACCGACACCACCAGCTCTGCCGGCACCGCCAGCGGCTCCAGCCCCACCAGCAGCTCCTGTGGCCCCACAATCCCAGCCCCGCCTGGGGTTCCAGCGCCGGCGCCGGCGCTCCCCAGGCCGCGAGACTACGGGAGAGGCCGGGAGCTAGACGCCACCTTCGATGGCAACCCTGAAAAGGTGGAATACTTCACCATCCAAGCCAATAGTTACATGCACTATAGGGGGAACATGTTCTCAGACGACTTCAGTCGAGTGGACTATCTCGGGTCCAAGTTAAAGGGGGCCGCTAGACGCTGGTACGTGAGTCTGTATGAGATGCGGGGTCCTGAACTAGACAGCATAGCCGGGTTCCTACAAGCCCTACTAGTCCAGTATGAGGACCCCCTCCAGGAGACCTGGGACATCACCGCCTTGCGAGACATGCACCAGGGGTCGAAATCGGTACGCGAATACACGGCCGACTTCTGAGCACAATGCACCAAAATTTGAGGCTGGAGTGAGATGATGAAGATCGAAGCTTACCAGCGGGGCCTGAATGCCAGCCTTCTGGATTGGGCCCTTCAAAAAGCCCGCCCCACAACTCTCATGGGATGGGTGCAACTAGCCGGAGAGGTGGAAACCAACATGAAGCGAGTGGCCCTCCAGCGCCAACTGCAGCAAGGGGAAAAGGGGGGACATGAGGCTTGGTCAGGGGGTAAAACAGAGCCGAAGAAAGGATTGGCCCCAGGGGGAACCGCCAAGCCTCCTTCGGGCCGTAAGTGCTTCCGCTGTGGTGACCCGGGCATTCTGGCGGCCAACTGCCTGAAGAAACCTCGAGCCCCCCCTCACCCCGAAGCCAACAGTAACGGGCTTCAAGAAGACGACAGCCAGGCCCAAAGAGTCGAGCCGGGGAAGCACCGTGACATCGATGGTGCTAGACAAGGATACTATAATTTTAGACAACTTGAGTGAGGAGTCGTGGGGAGCCGAGCCGGCGGGAAACAAGAGTGACCTGCACTGAGAGGTGCCAGGAGGCAGGTCATGGATCTAACGGCACTGTTACGGGTGAGAATAACTGGATATCTGTTTTTTGTCCCATTGACTTTGTTAAATCAGAAGCTCAAATGCTTCATGCCTGCCTGAGCCCTAATCGACTCCGGGTGCATGAGGGAAATTATCACCCCAAAATTAGTGGATGCCCTTGGACTAACCCGAAACCCCCTGCCCCACCCGATCCAATTTGAACAAATGGACGGGTCCATAATGCGAGGGGAGCCCTGTGTAGAAGAGGCCCAGGGCATATGGGTAGGAATAGAGGACCATTGGGACATTGAGGTTTTTGTGATCGCCCCCCCCCCCTCATCTTTTGATATAGTGTTGGGAGTCGGATGGCTGGCCAAGCACTAACTGGACATACAGTGGGGGGATCAAACCATAGACTTTACCGACAAAAGGTGCACTCACCATTGGTGGCTGGGGGATTGGGGACCTAATCCACCCTCCAGGAATGAAAGGATGTGTATATCCGTGGAAGAGGTTCAATCCATCTCCAGGGAGTACCGGGACCTGCGCAGGTTGTTCAGCGAGTGTCAGCTTGTGTTCAATTGCATCCTATTGATCCTAACCACATTGCCTATACTGTTTATTTGCTTAGAACTAACCTTAGGGCCCTTTGATAGAATGCTAGGTATGCCAACCAGGGGGAGGAAGGAGCGGGGTGCCAGAGGCCATAAACGGCGGGAAGACCAGAGGGAGGCGCCGCCGCTTCCCAGCCACGGCAAGGACATCGGCCGAAGGGGGGAGGCTGGATGGCCCAGGAAGGGAGATAGCCAGCGTGTGAATCAAACACCTTGGAGAGGGAAAATAACTTTGTTTTGAGAATGATTTAGAGGCCCCTGTCTTTGATGTGCCCCCATAAATGCTAGTGCCTTTTCAATGTATGTTATCACTCTCAAAGACCTTCTGCAGTAGTAACATTGTATACTCAATAAAAAGAAACTTATTTCAAAAGAAAGAGTTCTATTATTTTGAAGATCCAATGAACCCTGCGCTGACAGCGAGGAGGAGGCAAAGGAGCTCCCCCCACACCGGGACACCGACTGCGCTATTGAACCTATCCCTGGCCAAGAGCTACCCAAAGCTAAACTGTACTCTATGGGGTGGGCGGAAAAAGCGGAACTAAGGAAATTCATCGACAAGAATTTAAAAAGAGGCTTCATTAGACCAGCCACCGCCCCACATGCTGCCCCCTTCCTGTTCCGGAAAAAGAAGGACAGGAGCCTCAGGCTTTGCACCAACTTTCGTGGGATAAATGGGATCTCGATGTCCAACGCCTACACCATCCCCCTAATCAAAGATTTGTTAAGCACGGTGTCGGAGGGGTCCATATTCACAAAACTGGACCTGAGGGACGCCTACTTTAGAGTACAAATCAAAGAGGGGGATGAGTGGAAGACGACGTTTAACACTCCTATGGGACAGTTTGAATACTTAGTGATGCCGTTTGGACTACAATGGGCCCCGGGAGTATTCATGAACTTTATAAACGAGGTCCTAAGAGAGTACTTGTACAAGGGGGTGGTCGTGTACCTGGATGACATCATTATTTATTCGAAAGACCTAGACTCCCACGTACAACTGGTGAGAAAGGTGCTCACTACTTTGTATGAACATAAACTGTATGCCAAACTGTCAAAGTGTGAATTCCACAAATCAGAACTCGACTATTTGGGGTTTTGCGTCTCTGGGAAGGGATTGGCGATGGACCTCGCCAAGATACAAGCTGTGCTAGATTGGGAAAACCGAGGACATGTAGACAGCTACAATCTTTTATCGGGTTTGCCAATTTTTATAGGGGCTTCATTCAGGGGTTCGCCCAGGTGATGTTGCCCCTAACAGACTTGCTAAAAACTAAAGGAAGAGGGCCCAAAGCAAAAAAACCGGGGGCAAAATTGGTTTGGACCCCCATTTGTCAAAAAGCCTTCGAGCGACTCAAACGCTTATTTACCAGTGAACTGGTGCTAGCTCACCCCGACGAGCTTAAGCCCTTCGTGGTCCAATGTGACGCTTCCGACGTGACCGTAGGCGCCATATTAATGCAGAAAGACTTGGAGGGGAGGTTAAGACCATGTGTCTATCTCTAAAAAATTCTTACAAGAACAGCGCAACTGGTCGGTGTGGGACAAGGAAGCGTTCGCAGTGACTTTTGCATTGAAAACATGGTGGTCCTGGCTCGAAGGAGCAAGGGTGCCATTTGAAATCTGGACTGACCACAAGAACCTAGAAGCACTTACCGGGCATAGAAAATTGACCGAAAAACAGATTCGGTGGGCTGGGTTCTTTGCAAAGTTTGACTTTACTCTCAAGCATATTCCTGGGTCGAAAAACTTTTTAGCTGACGCGCTATCGAGGCTGCCCCAGCATGAGAGTCAAAAGGAGGAGGACTCTATCATTCCCCTTAGGAGGACTCTATCATTCCCCTTAGCGCCATAGCAGGCGCGGTGACCCCACGATCGAGGAAAAAGCCCAGAGCACCCAAGCTGTGGGGGGGTAATAGACTGATTGAGGAAACGGAGCGCGAGGGTGAAGGGAGACCAGAAGGACTTACAAAAGGGGCAGAAGGGTTTTGGTATTATGATGAAAAACTGTGTGTCCCCAAGACTTTGTGCAGGGAGGTTTTACAGCATTTCCACTGTAGCAAACTGTCTAGCCATTTTGGGTACATAAAAACCTTGCACTTAGTCAACAGGCAGTTCTGGTGGCCACACATGAAAAAGGACATTTCAGAATTTGTGGCTGCCTCCTGAGTGTGCATAATGGCAAAGAAAAGGGGGGGGGGGGACACCAGGTCTCCTCCAGCCAACTCCCTCGGCCGAACGCCCCTGGTTGGTGGTCTCTATGGACTTCATAGTGGAATTACCAGTGTCCCAGGGGCGAACTGTGATACTGGTAGTGGTGGACACTTTTTCAAAGCAAGCCCACTTAATCCCCTGCAAAAAATTGCCCACCGCAAAGAAGCTGGCTTATTTGTTCTTTCAACACATTGTTAAAGTACACTCGTTCCCAGACAAGGTCATTAGCGACCGCGGGCCACAGTTCGTTGCCAACTTCTAGCGGGAGTTTTGCAAGCTGACAGGCATGGAACAAGGGCTAAGCTCTGCTTATCACCCCCAGACAGACGGACAGACGGAACGAGTGAACGCTCTTCTAGAACAATATTTATGGTGCTATGTTAACTACCAGCAGTCCAACTGGGTAGAGTTATTGCCATTTGCTGAATATGGGTACAACAATAGCTTTCTCAGCTCCACCAAAACAACACCGTTTAAAATTGTAAATGGCTATGAGGGGAAACCCTTCCCACTGTTGCCCAGCAATAGTGGAACCCAACCCCACACTTCATGCCAGCAGTGGTGGGAGACGTTGGGAAAAGGATGGGCTGTGATCCAAGACAACCTGGAAATGGCCAAAAAGTATTACAAAGCACACTTTGACAAAAAGCACTCTCCAGAGTGGGAATTCAAAGTGGGAGAGACAGTATTCTTATTCACCAAGAACTTACCGTTGCCACAAACATCCAAAAAACTAACCTACAAGTACTTGGGGCCATTCAAAATAAAAAGGGTGATCAATAAAGTAACAGTGGAATTAGAACTGCCTAAACTGTTTAGTAAAATTCACCCTGTTTTCCATTGCAGGCTTCTTCGGAAAGATCTGGGGGCTACGAGCTGGCATCCCCGCCCTCCAGAACCCAAACCTATTCAAGTGAAGGGTCAGAGTCACCATGAGATCCAGGAGATGCTGGACACCAAGAAGAAGAGGGGGGTACTATATTACTTAGTCTGTTGGAAATATTTTCCCCCTAGCTGTGATGAATGGGTGAAATCCTCCGACCTTAGGGCCCCCCTCCTTCTCAAAAGATTTTACCTACTGCACCCAGACAAACCCCGAGCAGGAGCTTAGGGGGGGGCAGTATGTCAAGCAATGTTTTATTTTACTATGACTGTCTATGTTTATCAGAATATAACTGCCATGCTGTAACTATTACTAACCCTAAAAGAAAGCTGAGGCACATCAAAACAGAGAGTTAGCCAATGCCTCCTCCCTGCGCCTCTTTAGCTTTTACTAACAAATGCAGGAATTTGTTCTTTGAAGATAAAGCCTCCAGGGACATATTCCCAGGCCAGACCTGGGCCCAGGAAGAATAACCGCAGGGAGATAAAGAAAGTACTATGTGAATTTTCACACGTGAATACAGGACTGTTTAGTAATTGTAGCTTTGTTGATAGAACCTTTGATGTGCCATCTTTAAGTATGCCTTCTGCTTTTACTCTGTATCAGTTCCAATTCTTGGCTCAATAGAAGCACATGGATTATCAATAAACCTATACTTTGTTTCAACTCAAGGATTGGTTACTTTGAGATCCGCTTGCTTGACAGGTTGAGAATTTCATGAAGATTTGGGGGCAGAACATGGAGAAGGTGGAATTTGGTACGGGAAGAGATCTCTGTGGAATATAACACCATAGGTGACTGCCCTGGAGAAGCAGAGACGGTCAGTTAGGCACTTGGGGAAGACTCTCGGGGGCATATTAAATAAGCCCCGCTCTGAACGTAGCAGCCCCATTGCTGCCAGAGAGCATGAGGGTTGAGAGGGAACAGGGCACTGTGCTGAGGATAAGGGGAATGCGCCCTCAGAAGGGACCTCTTCTTTGGTTGGTGAGCGGGAATCCTTTCGCGCCAAGGAACCATCCCTGGGCAGAGGGAGAGGGGGGGGGTTGGTAGTTGGTGATTCGATCCTTAGACAAGTAGACAGCTGGGTGGTGAAACCGCGTACTGACCGTATGGTGACTTGCCTGCCTGGTGCGAAGGTAGCGGACATTATGCGTGTAGTAGATAGGCTGATAGACAGTGCTGGGGAGGAGCCTGTGGTCGTGGTGCATGTTGGCACCAACAATGTGGGGAAATGCAGTCGTGAGGTCCTGGAGGAAAAAATTAGGTTGCTAGGCGGGAGACTTAAGGCCAGGACCTCCAAGGTAGCCTTCTCAGAAGTGCTACCTGTTCCATGTGCAGGGCAAAAGAGACAGGCACAAATTAGAAGTCTCAATGTGTGCATGAGACGATGGTGTAAGGAGGAAGGGTTTAAGTTTGTTAGGCACTGGGATGCTTTCTGGAACAAGCGGGAGCTGTACAAAAGAGATGGTCTCCACTTGTCCCCGGATGGAACCAGGCTGCTGGCGCTTAAAATCAAAAAGGTGGCAGAGCAGTTTTTAAACTAAATCTTGGGGGAAAGCCGACAGGAGATGAAAAGTCTCTGGTTCGGGAGGACTCGTCTCAAAGAGATGAAGAGTTGGCTGCTATTTTTCTACCGGGTAATGGATCAGAGTTGTCCACTGTGATAGTGACAAACAGTATTGACTGTCTGCCAGAGTCTTGAGGCGGCAGGAGGAAGGTGGCGGGCCTAGCTTGCCTGGGAAATTATAAATGTTTGTATGCAAATGCTAGAAGTGTTCGAAGTAAAATTGGTGAATTGGAATGTTTAGTGTTGGGAGAAAACATAGACATTGTGGGAATTTCAGAAACTTGGTGGAATGAGGAGAATCAGTGGGACACGGTGATTCCTGGATATAAGTTATATTGGAAGGGTAGGGAGGGAAGGGTTGGAGATGGGGTGGCTCTGTATGTCAAAGAGGATATACGGTCCAGTAAGACTGTGGTCAGAGAATTAGATTCCCTTTTAGAAATGCTTTGGGTTGAAATAGAGGGCCCAAAAGGAAATTTAACTATGGGTTAGTTATCACCCACCAAATCAAAAGAGAGAGGATGATTATAATATGATGGAAGGCTTAAAGATAGCGGCTAAATGTAAAAACTGTGTCGTCATAGGTGATTTTAACTACCCACAGATGGATTGGGTTGATATGTGTTCTGGTCGAGAGAAAGAGATTGAGTTTCTTGATGCTCTCAATGACTGTGCTATGGAGCAGATGGTCTCAGAACCTACCAGGGGTGGGGCGATCCTGGATTTGGTCCTAAGTAATGCCCAAGACTTGGTGAGAGATGTAAAAGTGATTGCGCCACTTGGGAGCAGTGATCATAATGTTATTGATTTCACCGTTTGTATAAATAGGGAGTTGCCCAAAAAGACCTCCACAACCACGTTTAACTTTAAAAGGGGTAAATTCTCTGAGATGAGGAGGCATGTGAGGAGGAAACTGAAAGGAACGGTAAATACGGTCAAAACCCTTGGGGAAGCTTGGAGACTATTTAAAACTATAATCCTAGAAGCTCAGATAAAATACATACCACAAGTTAGGAAAGGCACAAACAGGCATAAGAAAAGGCCTGCATGGTTAACAAACAAAGTAATGGAAGCTGTAAAAAGTAAGAAGGACTCCTTTAAGCAGTGGAAAACCAGTCCAATTGAGATTAGTAAAAGGGAACACAGGCTGTGGCAAATCAAATGCAAGACTGTGATCAGGCAGGCAAAAAGGGACTATGAGGAGCATATTGCAAAAAACATAAAGACCAACAATAAAAATTTCTTCAAATATATTAGAAGTAGGAAACCAGCCAAAGAGGCAGTGGGGCCCTTGGATGATCATGGGGTAAAAGGATTACTGAAGGAGGATAGGGAAATGGCTGAGAAGCTGAATGAATTTTTTGCCTCCGTCTTCACTGTGGAAGATGAGAACTTTTTGCCCGCCCCAGAACCACTAATTTTGGAAGGGGTTGAAAGACCTGAGTCAGATTGAGGTGACAAGAGAGGAGGTCCTACAACTGATAGACGAATTAAAACTAATAAGTCACTGGGTTCGGATGGCATACATTTGAGAGTTCTGAAAGAACTCAAAGTTGAACTTGCGGATCTTCTAACAAAAATCTGTAATCTTTCATTGAAATCTGCCTCCGTTCCTGAGAACTGGAAGGTAGCAAATGTCACCCCCATCTTTAAAAACGGTTCCAGAGGAGATCTGGGAAATTACAGGCCAGTCAGTCTGACTTCAATACCGGGAAAGTTGGTAGAAAGCATTATCAAGGACAGAATGAGTAGGCACATTGATGAACACGGGTTATTGAGGAAGACTCAGCATGGGTTCTGTAAGGGAAGATCTTGCCTCACTAACCTGTTACATTTCTTTGAGGGAGTGAACAAACATGTGGACAAAGGAGACCCGATAGATGTTGTTTACCTTGACTTCCAGAAAGCTTTTGATAAAGTTCCTCATCAAAGGCTCCTTAGAAAGCTTGAGAGTCATGGAGTAAAAGGACAGGTCCTCTTGTGGATCAAAAACTGGCTGAGTAATAGGAAGCAGAGAGTGAGTATAAATGGGCAGTCTTCGCAGTGGAGGACGGTAAGCAGTGGGGTGCCGCAGGGCTCGGTACTGGGTCCCATGCTCTTTAACTTGTTCATAAATGATTTAGAGTTGGGAGTGAGCAGTGAAGTGGCCAAGTTTGCGGATGACACTAAATTGTTCAGGGTGGTGAGAACCAGAGAGGATTGTGAGGAACTCCAAAGGGATCTGTTGAGGCTGGGTGAGTGGGCGTCAACGTGGCAGATGCGGTTCAATGTGGCCAAGTGCAAAGTAATGCACATTGGGGCCAAGAATCCCAGCTACAAATACAAGTTGATGGGGTGTGAACTGACCAAGAGAGAGATCTTGGGGTCGTGGTAGATAACTCACTGAAAATGTCAAGACAGTATGCGTTTGCAATAAAAAAGGCCGACGCCATGCTGGGAATTATTAGGAAGGGAATTGATAACAAATCAGACAGTATCATAATGCCCCTGTATAAATCGATGGTGCAGTCTCATTTGGAGTACTGTGTGCAGTTCTGGTTGCCGCACCTCAAAAAGGATATTATAGCATTGGAGAAAGTCCAGAAAAGGGCAACTAGAATGATGAAAGGGCTGGAACACTTTCCCTATGAAGAAAGGTTGAAACGCTTGGGACTCTTTAGCCTGGAGAAACGTTGACTGCGGGGTGACATGATAGAGGTTTACAAGATAATGCATGGGATGGAGAAAGTAGAGAAAGAAATACTTTTCTCCCTTTCTCACAATACAAGAACTTGTGGGCATTCGATGAAATTGCTGAGCAGACAGGTTAAAACGGATAAAAGGAAGTACTTCTTCACCCAAAGGGTGATTAACATGTGGAATTCACTGCCACAGGAGGTGGTGGTGGCCACAAGCATAGCCACCTTCAAGAGGGGTTTAGATAAAAATATGGAGCAGAGGTCCATCAGTGGCTATTAGCCACAGTGTGTGTGTGTGTGCAATTTTTTTTTGGCCACTGTGTGACACAGAGTGTTGGATTGGATGGGCCATTGGCCTGATCTAACATGGCTTCTCTTATGTTCTTATAGAGTCCACCCTCCAAAGCAGTCATTTTCTCCAGGGAACCTGATCTCTGTGGTCTGGAGATCAGTTGCAATTTTTGGAGCTCTCCAGGCCCCACCTGGAGGTGGCAACCCTATGGGCAGAGGGGAAACAAAGGTGATGAAAAGGACTTGGGATTTCGTGGAGCGTCAGGGTTGCTGTGGAATTGTCCTGCTAGTTGGGCATCGCGTTGCCAGTATATACTCTGATGTTTTGCAGTCTTATCACCCCAATACAGAGTTTGACAGTGACACTGAGCTCAGCTTCCTGAGACTACGCACCTCCTGCTGTCCCCCCTCCCTTTGATGAAGTTTCTAGCCCTCATGAGTGTAAAAATCTGTTTAGAAATATGTGGCCTGTCCCTGTTGAAATCTCAGAAGGCTACTAAATAAGATTTTGCACACTCATATGAACATATGAAGCTGCCTTATACTGAATCAGACCCTCGGTCCATCAAAGTCAGTATTGTCTACTCAGACTGGCAGCAGCTCTCCAGAGTCTCAAGCTGAGGTTTTTCACACCTATTTGCCTGGACCCTTTTTTGGAGATGCCAGGGATTGAACCTGGGACCTTCTGCTTCCCAAGCACATGCTCTGCCACTGAGCCACCGTCCCTCCCTATCAAATAATATCAAACCTCAAGGACTACCTCATAGGCAGGGAGACCCATTCTTGCCCCTTTCATGATGAGTGGAAGCCAAATGAATTATTTCAAAAGCTGTTGCATGTAAATAAGCTTCATTTATATAATGCACACAGTTTTCTGAGTGTGACTTTTCTCAGTTTGCCTGGCGGACATAAACTGTATTCCACTAGCGCTGTTATTTTGGGTGTATTCTTTGTGTAGTGGATTGCTAGCTTCATATAGCTCCTGTGCTTCTTTGACAGATCCCTAAAAACTAACTTTTCAGATTTAAAAAAAAGATACAGGGTTGGTTTTTATGTTTTAAGAATAAATAAAAAATGGGTGGAAAGACGACTGGACATATAAACATATAGATTCCTTAGGCCAAAAGGGAGGGACTAGCGAGCCCTGGATTTAGTAAACACAGAAGGAGTGACCCTGGAAGCCGCTCTCTACAGGGTTGGGTCAAGACATCCTATTGCCCCAAGTGATGTGGCAGCACCAGTCTATGAGGGGTTGCCAAACATTTGGAGAGAGTTTTCCTTTGACCGCTGATGTGCTGTAGTGGGTAGTGTGTTGGACAAGGATCCTGGGAGACCTGGGTTTAAATTCTAACTCCTACCATGGAATCTTGCTGGGTGACCTTGGGTCTGCCACAAACTCTCAGGCTGGCCTACCTCATGTGGTTGTTTTTGTGAGGGATTGGAGGAGGGGAGAACAGTACTTTAAGATGCTTTGAGTCCCAGCTGAGCAGACAAGCAGGATATAAATGAATAAATGCAAATGTGTACTTGGAGGTGTCACTTGTTTATTCCTCTGATTCTCCCCTGCATTTGAACAAATCATCTCTAGGTAAATATTTCTGTTATTTTGCAAGGCATCCCTCAAGGGGCTGATTAGGTCAGGTTGCTTAAAATATTATTTGATGTGATCAATTTTTGAAAAACTGCAGAATGTTGCTCAGAAACATCAATATTTTTAACTTGGAGGTAAGTTACGCATCTTCTGTGGCCACTGAATTTTGGAAACTTCCTCGGTAACCAAAAGTAATAGAACAAAGTTTGAGTCCAGTGGCTTATTTAAGACCAACAATATTTTATTCCAGGTATGAGCTTTCATATGCATGCACACAAAAGCTTATATGAGCTTTCATGTGCATGCACACAAAAGCTTATACCTTGAATAAAACTTGGTTGGTCTTAAAAGTGCTGGTCTCAGACTTTGTTCTGCTGCTTCAAAGCAACACCTGAATCTACTAAAACTAGTAGGGATACCATAGATTCTCCATAGGTTTTGTGTGTTCCAGGGTTGGTTTTGCCACTGAATGACACTTCTTTCCCCAAGAGGGAATAGAGACAAGAAAGGCACATGGATTTTGGATCCTGACTTGAGGGAAATGGACACCACTTAGGATAATATCACTATGCATGTTGTTTAACTGCACTGGAATAATGGGACATATTCCGCCAATGGAGATGGAGGATGCGGGCAGTTCTGTGGCAGATTATTGGTTCTTACTTCTTTTATGGCTTCCTCCTACCCAAATCAATCAGTTCTTCTGCCATGGAGTTTTTTGATGTTAAGCAGATGTTGGTGCTCCAAGTAGTCATCTTTGTCCCACGGCTGCACTGCATTTCATCGTTGCTTTCTTTCCTAGGGTTTAATTGCTGGCAAAGCAACTGTGACATAGTGCACCCTGTTTCTTTCCACATTGTCACTCATTTGCTCTTCCAGTTAAGGAGATGTCTCTTGCCCCTCCTTGGACACAGCTCCCTTTAAGTGGCACCCTTTGTCGTGAATCAGCATTTCCTCATAACTGGAACACGAACATGCTGAAGGCCACAGGTTACCAAGTGGGAACTGTTCAAAAGGGAGCAGAAGCAGGGATTGTTGAGTGGCATTCTCAGTTTGGATCAGTAGATATGATTGACTGTTCTGTCATGCTGGAAAGGTGCAAACCTCAAGGTCTACCTTGTCCAATATGAACCTACCTATTCATTCCAGTCATTCCGGTCATGAGAGCCCGTTTGGTGTAGTGATTAAGTGCGCAGCCTCTCACTTGGGCAAACTGGTTTTGATTCCCCACTCCTTCACATGCACCTGCTGAGTGATCTTGGGTCAGCCACAGTTCTCTCAGAGCTGTTCTGTCATGAGCAGTTCTCTCAGAGCTCTCTCAGCCCCATCTCCCTCACAGGATGTCTGTTGTGGGGAGAGGAAGGGAAAGAGATTGTAAGCTGCTCTGAGACTCCGAGTGAAGGGCTGGGTATCAATCCATTCTCCTCCTCCTCCTCCTGCTGTTACCCCAGCCATCTGAAGCTACATGGGTGATGTAGTAGCTTTCTCAGGCATGGCACCAGACTTTGGAACTCTGTCCCCAGAGAGAGCTGTCTTTCTCCCTCCATCAGTTTCTTCTGCCAATGAATGAAGACTTTTTTGCTTTGTTTGGCCCTCCCCAGTAACTGTTCTTGGTCCTCTTTCCTGGTACTGTGTTTTTTATTATTATTGAATTAATTTTAAAGTTTAAACATTTAATTTTTAAAATGTTGTTACATGTGCTCCCTTGGAGACCCTGATGGGGTGGAAATGTGACATTAAAATGTTTTTAATAAATAAAAATACAATAAAACCCCATGACAGCTTAAACATATGGACATACTTTGACAGCATAGACAGTGATCTCTGCATGTGAACTTAGGAACCACCCTCGGTCCCTTAGGTCTCATTGTTGAGAGAGGGAACATGAGCTTAGGCATGGAAGCTTGGTGTGTGGGGCAACTTGGTGCACCATAAACTTTGCCTCTGTGCATGGCTCCTGCCATTAGATGGAATGTTCAGGGCTGTCAAACATGTAGCCCGGGGGCCAAATCAGGCCCCCAGAGAGCTCCTATCAGGCCCTTGAGCAACTGACTGTCATCTGCTTTCCTCTCCCTCTCTCTTGCTTCCATCTGCATCACAGCTTGCTTTGCCAGACTTGCTCAATTGCATAGGAGCTACAGAGCTTACTCAATTGCACAGGAGCTACAGAGCAAATTCTCTATTTTCTTCATTGGCTGAGGCTCCTCCCTTGGGGAGGAAGGGGGGAGGCAGAGCTTGCTTTGCCAGGCTCTCTCAATCACACAGCAGAGCTACTGTGCCAAGCTTCTTCTTTTTATTATTATTATTATTATTATTATTATTATTATTATTACTTTACATTTATATCCCGCCCTCTCCGCAAGCGGACTCAGGGTGGCTTACAATATCATAAAAACAATCAATTCCATAAAACATATAAAACCATAATACACTTATCAGTTTAAAACTATTTGCGCTGTCTCAATCCAGTCTGGCGGTAGTGGGTTCTGACTATGATCGCCAGCTTCTGCAGGATGTCCGGTGGCAGCCCATTTTCAGTCAACCAGAAAAGCCTGTCTGAACAGTTCGGTCTTACAGGCCCTGCGGAACGCCGACAAATCCCACAGGGCCCTTATAGCTTCTGGGAGGGTGTTCCAAAGTTCTGGTGCTGCCACCGAGAAAGCCCTAGATCTTGTTGCGCATAGCCTGGCTTCTTTTGGGCCAGGGGCAGACAGCAGATTTTTTGTCCCTGATCGCAGTGCTCTCTGGGGGATATGTGGGGAAAGGCGGTCCCGTAGATAGGCAGGTCCCTGACCATAAAGGGCTTTAAAGGTTAGTACCAACACCTTGAAGCGAACTCGGAACACAACAGGCAACCAGTGCAGCTCTCTCAGCACTGGCCGAATGTGCTCCCGTCGTGGTAGCCCCATTAACAGCCGTGCTGCAGTGTTCTGCACCAGTTGTAGTCTCCGGGTTAGCGTCAGGGGTAGCCCCATGTAGAGAGCATTACAGTGATCTATTCTTGAGGTGACCGTAGCATGGATTACC
Source organism: Heteronotia binoei (assembly GCF_032191835.1). Classification (NCBI taxonomy): domain Eukaryota; kingdom Metazoa; phylum Chordata; class Lepidosauria; order Squamata; family Gekkonidae; genus Heteronotia; species Heteronotia binoei. The sequence goes on along the minus strand of NC_083239.1, from coordinate 18,538,948 downwards.
GTCGCTAGGTCGCTGCGCTCCAGGTAAGGGGCCAGCTGCCATGCTTGCCGAAGATGGAAAAAGGCAGATCTAACAGTGGCTGCCACCTGAGCCTCCATTGTAAGGGAGGACTCAAGGAGCACGCCTAAGCTCTTGACCTTGGGGACCGGTACCAGTGGCACCCCGTCAAGGGCCGGCAGCTGGATCTCTCTCCCTGGACCGCCCCGACCCAGGTAGAGAACCTCCGTCTTCGTCGGATTCAATTTCAGCCGACTCAGTCTGAGCCAAGAGGCCACGGCTTGTAATGCCAGGTCTAGATTTTCCAGGGTACAGTCAGACTGGCCACCCATCATTAGGTAGAGCTGGGTGTCATCCGCATATTGATGGCAACCCAGTCCATACCTCCTGACAATCTGGGCAATATAGATATTAAATAGCATCGGGGATAGGACCGCTCCCTGCGGCACCCCGCAACTAAGGGAGTGCCTCTGGGATGCTTCCTCCCCTATCACCACCCTTTGTCCCCGATCTTGGAGAAAGGAAGTCAGCCACTGCAAGGCAGATCCCTGTATCCCCACATCGGTGAGGCGGTCTGTCAGTAGCTGGTGGTCAACCATGTCAAAAGCGGCTGACAGATCTAATAACAGCAGCACTGCAGAGCCGCCCTGATCCAGATGTCGCATAAGATCATCCATGAGGGCGACCAGAACTGTCTCCGTCCCGTGACCTGGCCGGAAGCTGGACTGGAATGGATCCAGTGCGGAAGTGTCCTCCAGGAATCCCTGCAGCTGAGTCGCCACCGCCCGCTCTATGACCTTACCCAGGAAGGGAAGGTTCGACACCGGCCGATAGTTCGCCAATGTGGCCGGGTCTGCTGATGGTTTTTTTAAGAGGGGACGGACCACTGCCTCTTTAAGAGGTGTGGGAAAGATCCCTTCGATCAGGGACCTATTGATGATGTCCTGTAGTGGTTCACGTAGCCACGTTTGGCTAGCCTTTATAAGCCAAGACGGGCACGGATCTAACCTACAGGTCATAGGGCGTAAGGCTGCAAAGGTCCTGTCGACTTCCTCCAGACTGAGTGGACTGAAGGAATCCAGAATTGAACCAGAAGACGTGCTCGGTGCCCCAAGTTCATCTACTGTGTTAATTATGGCGGGTAGGTCGTGTCGGAGTGACGAGACCTTATCTGCGAAATAACTCGCAAAAGCCTCACAGCCTATTTCCAATTCTCTACTATTTTGTTTGCCCTGTGGCAATTCTGTTAATGACCGAATTATACTAAACAATTGTGCTGGGCGCGAGGTCGCAGATGCGATTCTGGATGCAAAGTGTTCCTTCTTTGCAGTCCGAATAGCCATCTCATAGGCCTTCATAAATGACCTATATGATGTTCTCGTAGCTTCGTCACGAGCGCGACGCCATTGTCTCTCTAGTCGTCTTAATCGTCGTTTCATCGATCGCAGCTCCGGGGTATACCACGGAGCGGATCGTGATCGAGGATGAAGAGGACGTCTGGGGGCGATTTCGTCAATGGCCTCGGAGAGCCGGTTGTTCTAGGTCTCCACCAGTCCATCTAACGAGTCGCCGGTAGGCCAAGGGTCCTGCATAGCCATCTGAAGCCGCAATGGGTCCATCTGACTACGCGGGCGAGCCAAAATCTGCTCACCGCCTAAACGGGACAGGGGTGGTATGTCCACACGGGCCTTCAGGACCTGGTGGTCAGACCATGGCACTGCCTCAGCAGTTATCTGACTCACTGTTACTCCCGCCGTGAAGATCAGGTCTAGTGTGTGCCCAGCCTGGTGTGTGGGCGCTGTTACATATTGGGAAAGTCCCAGTGCTGCCATGGAAAGCACTAGGTCCGTCGCGCGAGTGGAAGCTGCGTCCTCGGCATGGACATTGAAGTCACCCAAGACTATAAGTCGAGGATGCTCCAATGCCCAGCCTGTTACAGCTTCCATCAAGGACGGCAGGGCACTGGCTGGTGCGTTAGGCGGACGGTACACCAGCCAGATTGCCAAACTCTCCCCAACATCCCACTCCAGGCCCACACACTCCACGCCCTTGATCTCTGGCGGCGGAAGCATCCTGAAGGAGCAATCCTCCCGCATGAAAAAGGCCACCCCTCCCCCCCGCCCGCTAATCCGGGCCTGGTGAAGGACGGAGAACCCAGGCGGGGCTACTTTTGGCTACTTTTGGCTGAGGCTTCTCCCCTTCCTGGTCCCTTGGGGAAGGAAGGAAAGAGCCAGAGCTTCCTTTGCCCAGTTCCCTGGATCCTGTCAGACGATGGGATTCAAATCAACCAGACCTTGAATTGTTGCAAAGTTAGGCTTTATTTGATAATCCATAAGCATCGAGATGAAGGAAGATTGAGACTGATACATTGTAGCATTAGAGGGCATGCTATATTGGGGTACATCAAAGGGAACTATACAAAGCCACAATTCTAAACATTGCTGAGTTGAGGTGCAAAGATTCACATGGTCTCTCTCTCTTATCTTATTGTTACTGTTAGGTTGTTTTTGCACTTACCTTATTCCGGAGCGACGTCCCTTTTCACCGCGCAGCGTCTGCGCGGATTTCACACTGCTTGCTCCGCAGAACCCGGAAGTCCCGCGGCTTTTGTGTCGCAAATGTTAACCGCCAAAAACCAGTTTATATTTGCGACGCAAAAGCCGCGGGACTTCCGGGTTCTGTGGAGCAAGTAGTGCGAAATCCGCGCAGATGCTGCGCGGTGAAGAGGGACGTCGCTCCGGAATAAGGTAAGTGCGAAAACGACCTTAGTCTTCCGGGGATGGCCAGGCGGCTGTCCCTAGAGGCTCTTTATCTTCAAAGGGGGAATTTCTGCCTTTGTTAGTATCAAGGGGAGAAATGTTCACATCAAGCATCGGCAACAATCTACAGCTCTCTACTTTGATATGCAAGGTCTTTTCTCATGGTTAGTAACAGCATTTCAAGATGGCAACAGTTCAGCTAAGCATTTTATTCAGGAAAGTTACACCAGCTGACAGATCCCATGGGAGAGATACAGAGAAAGCCCTTTTAAGACCCATGAGCGCTAATGTCTTAAGTATGTTTTATTTTAAGCTTTGGAAAAAAATCTTTGTGTTTGTTTGTGTCCTTTATAAAGTTTATATCTCTGCTACCTGGCATTACATTTTATGACACACGAGGCTCAACCCAACAAGGTCTCATTTATGGCAGATCCGGCCCTCATGAGTTCGACACCCCTGAACGTAGTCCAAGTGGGATAATTGAAACCCATGAAAACATGACTCAGCCCCACTTTGAACAGCCTGGCTTTGGCTAGAGGGAGCCTCACCTGTGTGCACTGGATCCTGCTATTTGATAACCAAAGAGACATTTTGTTTGTGCTAGACGTGGCTCAAAAGCTACTGTAAGATCAAGAGGCTGATCTTTCACTTCTAATGGGTGTGGCTGTTTGCAAAAATCTAGAAGCAAGAGGCTGTTTGATACAGGCATTCCAGTCCAGTTGGAATCTGATCGGATTTGATGATGGCAGGTCATGATCAGGATGTTTTTTGGTGATGGGGGGACAAAAGAGATGTGGTGAAATATACCTAGTGTTGTAATAACTCGGGCAAGCAGACATTAAAGATGGGATACCGTCAAGTTAACTCCATACAAGAGTAGCTTCCTTGCATTTCCATTGGCTCAAGAGTTCCTACACAACCCCAAATGTCCCATGGGATCCCATCTAAGGTCCTCGACCCCTTTCCATCTGCAGACCTTCTGTGCACTTTGGGTCCAGGCTGCATTGCTTGGCGAGAGCCACATCTGCAAAGCGTATGGGGGGGGGCATTTGGAAACACAGTGAGGCCTTGATGAAGCCAAGTTCAAAACAGCCAGAGATTTTCAGAGCCTTTGCTCCTGCAGTGTCAGTTTGTCCCTGAACACACCACTTTTCTGGTTGTAAAAGAAGAATTTATATGTCTGCCACTTTCCCTGCTGCATTAGCACTGGGACTCTGAGCAGTATCCATGCAGCCCCAGCAGGGAAGGCTAGTTTTTAATCTTTGCGTATTAGCTGTTATACGGCTTCTTCCAGGAATGTTCTCTCTTTGCCACCTCTTGTGTACGGGAACTGGTCTTTAAAACCCTGGCAACCCTGAAGGCCTTGCTTGAGAACAGCATGTTTGCATGGAGACAGTGTGGCCATGTGTGCAGGCAGGGGACAGGAAACATGTTGCATGAGGAAGCCATGTTGGCAAGCCCCACGAAGGTCACGTCAGGACGTGTCGTCTGAATCTGAGCGTTGTCACGCTAGAGGAGGGCATGTGAGGGATGTTCCTGCCAGGTTGGCTACGGAAACCGCCAGGAGCAAAGCACTGGCAACACCAGGCTGCCCTGGTTTTTTTCATAGCCTCGGCCAGACTGTGTCTTTCTTGTGGGGTCTTGTGGATATTGGCTGCCAATGGGCATTCCCTCTGGTCTGAGCTTTGTCTCCTCTGAATCTCCAGCAGAGGGACTGGGCTGAGCCCAGCTTGAAGCCAATCTCCTTGACAGAAGAGCACAAACAGTAGCAGATTCAGGCTATTTTGGGCCCATTATGAACTTCTAATAATAGCCCTTGCGTTTCTCACTCCAGTTCCCTCTTTGTAACCCCTCCTTGGGTGTCTTGTGCTGAAGAGACGAGGCTGTCCATTTGTCAAACTTCCTGTCTCCCGCTGTTCCATTGCTTTGTTCCCTGTGTTTCCTTTCAAATGCTTTGGCCGCCTGGAGTCCACTATGGCTGGCTCCAACATTGCAGGGGGAAATGACTGCATGTAGAACAAATAACTTGGGTTGTCAATGCGAAATGAGTGTCTTTCCCCTTTTTTAATGCAGGCACTGGAGGAAGTTTGCAGTGTGTGTCTGCCACAAGAATACAAAGCCAGCCTTGCTGATCTCCCAGGTTTTCTTCCTTGCCTGAGACCACATCTGATGGCTGGTTCGTGATCTGTTACAGAGTGCCTCCTCAAGTGGTGTGTGAATGGTCCATCACAGATCTAGCTATGCAGGCTAGACTGCTGTATTGCCTCCACTCTGAAAATTGTCAGTGGAATCAGCTCACCCATTCCCATGGACTCATGAAGCTGCCTTATTTTGAATCGGACCTCTTGGTCTATCAATATAAGTATTCTCAGATGGGCCGCAACAGCTCTGTAGGTTCTTTGGTAGAGGTCTTTCATGTCACCTCTTTCCTGGTCCTTTTAACTGGAGATGGTGGGGACTGAACCTGGGACCTTCTGCATGCCGAGCAGATGTTCTACCACTGAGCCACAGTCCCTCCTCAGTCCCAGTCCCTGCAGATCCCAGTCAATCTTTGCAAAGAAAACGGGTGTCACAGCTGTGAACCAAGTCCAAGTATAAGTCTGTACTTATTCATCCTCCATTACTGCTTCTCCATTCACTTAATTTTGCAGTCAACCTTAAACTGTAGACTCCTTAGAGCAGGGAACTTTCTTATTCACAGGTCTGTGTATTGTAGCCAAAGCAGCACTATTCTTTATGTTGCACATCTCAGAGTTCTTCCTATAGAATGCCAGTAATATAGATAGGCCTACTGGGTTTTTTTCAAATGTGAATAAAAGGCACTCTGCACACGTTCAGAAATGCTTTGTTATTATTGACATCGCTGGTATTGGAATACGATATTTCTTTTCTGGTATAACTTCTTTCCTTTCCCAGTGCCATCTGTTCTGGTATGAGTCAAGAGGCTTCTCCAGTAATGTGGTGCTGAAGCTAAATAAGGGATGTAGGAATCCCCAGTGTAAAAGCATCCCTTGGAACTCTGTGATGCCTTTTTTGCTTTTTTTTTTGCTGCCCTGTACCTCCATCTGACCCTGGATTCCTCCAAAGCCCCATGCGCAGGCAGAACAGGAAAGCATGAGAGCATGAGCAAATGCATGAAAGAGAGAGAGTCAGAGAAGACAGAAAGAAGCAACGCTGAGATTTTCATCAGGCATCTGTTAGTAATTAGCATTTTTAATACTTGACAGAGACACCATATGGGAGGGAGATGGATCCAGTAACTTGCAGCAACTTCCTCCCACTATCTTGGAGCGGAAAGTTCGGGACGTTGAGTGTCACCCCCAGAACAATGAACTTCCGAGGGATGGGGGGGGGGGTGTTGGTTTTCCCCATTTTTTTTTGCCAGCAAGGTTTCCTGTCCTCTTTTCCTTCCCTGTGGTGGCCTTGGCCCCCTATTGCAAAATGGAGCAGCTCAAGGAAGTGTAGCTGAGCCAGCCAAAACTTAAGTCATTGGCCACCAACTTTAGATCTTTGAGGTTCTGCATGCACAGCCAATCTTTCAAACTGTTTTAGGGTCTTCCCTCCATGAGTACCAAAGAGGCACACAAAGGAGTTGGGAAACTTAAGGGGCTGCTGGCACAAATGTGCCCCATATCTGTATTTATCAGAGCCTATTCCCAGTTCTGGGGGGCCCCACAAGATGCTGTGCAGGGGCCTCTTTCAGAAGCAATATTGATGCAGATGGAGCAGGCAGTCAGTCAATGGAGGCTGAAGCTTCTCATGACCATTGCTTCTCTTTCTCCTGTCTAGCTGCAGTTTCCACCATCAGGCATAGTGATGGTCATTCAGTTGCTCACCAGCCTGCCTTTTCCCTCCAGCTGGAAGCAGCTGCTGTTCTTAACCAGCCATCCCTGGATCTAAGTGAACAGTGGCCCTTGACATGCCACAATCATTGCCAGGAGAAGAGGAGGAAAAAGAGTACCCACTGCTTCCATATAGTGATGCCATGCATGCCGGGGTGGAAGGAGGACTGGGCAAGCCCAGCCCTTCTGCAGAAACCCAAATGTCATCTCTGCCACCTTGTAATATTGTTGCGAATATTCATAATTTTGTTATAATAACCTTGAGGTTGTGTTTGGTTTGCAGTTCTGTGGTGACTTCTCTCTTTGTTCAACAACCTCTGAGAGAGAGGCAGGGTTGCCAAGTCAGGTTTGGCAGATTCCTTAAGATTTAGGGTTGGAGTCTGGAAACTGTGAGATTTGAGGGGGGGAAGGATCTTGGAAAAACCCACACTCAAAAGCTGCCATTTTCCCCAGCAGAACTGTTCTCAGTAGGCTGGATATCTGTTGTAATTCTGAACAAATTTTGAGTCTGATTGCACCTTTAAGACCAACGAAATTTAATTCTGGGTATAAGGTTTTGTGTGCATGCACATTTCTTCAGATACATGGAAACAGATTTCACCAACCATTGTATATAGGTAGTGAGAGGGCGGGGGAGGGTTTAGTTGCCAGGAAGGGTTACTTAGAGTGAAGATGCATAAGTACCTAAGTAACAGTATAGCTAAGATTGGATTAAAGCAGTTGCCAACCCTGTGAATAACAGCAAATTAGCATACAGATAATAAAAGAGTTTATTTATTTGTGTTAATTTCTAGTCCGCCCTATCCTGTGAGTGGGCTCAGGGCAGATCATAACAGACTTAAACAATAACAAGCAATAAAATTAGGAGTAAAGGAACAATTAAAACAATTAAACAAAACAATAAAATTACTCCATTTCAGGTGGAAGACAACTAATTAGGCTATAGTGCAAACATAGTTAACAAACAGATGGATCTGGATTGAAGTGGCTCGGCGGTACTGATGTTGTTAGACCTATCGGCTGCGTTCGATACGGTCGACCATCAGTTACTGTCCTGACACCTTGCCAACGTAGGGATTCAGGGGTCAGCCTTGCAATGGCTTTCCTCTTTCCTGGGGAGTTGGGGACAAAGGGTGGTGAATGCAGGAGAGTCATCCTGGAGGCATGCGCTTAATTGTGGTGTGCCACAGGGGGTGGTGCTCTCCCCAATGTTGTTTAACATCAATATGTGCCCATTGCCCAGATAGCTCAAAGGTATGGGCTGGGCTGCCATCAGTATGCTGATGATACCCAGCTCTATCTACTGATGGACTGCCCATCTGGCTGTGTCCCAGAAAATCTGGACCTGGCGCTGCAAGCCATGGCAGGCTGGCTTAGGCTGAGTCGACTGAAGCTGAATCCGATGAAGACAGAGGTCCTTTGCCTGAGTCGTGGCAGTCTGGGCAGGGAAATCCCTTTACCAGCTTTTGATGGTGCACCACTGACAATGGCGCACAAGGTCAGAAGCTTGGAGGTGCTGCTGGAGACTGCCTTGAAAATGGAGGCCCAGATAGCAGCCGCTGCTAAATCTGCATTTTTTCATCTTAGGCAGGTGAGACAGTTGGTCCCCTTCCTTGAGCGCAACAACCTGGCAACCATGATCCATGCAACAGCCACCTCGAGATTGGTCTACTGTAATGCCCTCTACTTGGGGCTGCCCTTGTCTTAAACCTGGAAATTCCAGTTATTGCAGAACGCTGCGGCCAGGCTGCTATTGGGGCTTCCCAGGTGGGAGCACATGCAGCTGGGGCTGCGGGAACTGCACTGGCTACCAGTAGTATACCAGATTCACTACAAGGTGCTGGTCATTACCTTTAAAGCTCTATATGGCTGAGGACCTGCTTACCTTAGGGACTGTCTCTCCCCACACATTCCCCAGAGAGTACTTAGATCTGGATCCCAAAACCTATTAGTGATCTCTGGGCCAAGGGGGGCAAAACTAAAATCTACCAGACAGAGGGCCTTCTCTATAGCAGCCCCCTACTGGTGAAACCACCTGCTGGAGGACGTGAGGGCCTTGCCCAGTTCCTCAAGGCCTGTAAAACCACACTCTTCTGGTTGGCCTTTAACTGATTTAGAGTTACCATTATGGTAGGAGAAAATGTAAAAACACTGAAGCCATCAGAAGTGAAACAACTACATATGATGTTAGCACAAGATTGTTTTAATTATTGAATTTTAAATTGATGTGCTAATGCTATGAAATTTTAATTGATTGTTGTGATTTTATTGCTGCGAGCTGCCCTGAGCCTGCTTCGGCGGGGAGGGTGGGCTATAAATCAAATAAAGTAAAGTAAAGATGCAAGAACTGAGTGATTTAGCATGTGTAGTGAGATAAAAACCCAATATCTCTGTTAAGCCCTGGGGATTTCATTGTCCTGAGTATTGTAATAACTTGTAATTCAGCAATCTCCTGATCTAGTCTGTTTCTGAAATTCTTTTGCAATAAAACAGCTAATTCTGGGAGAACTCCAGCCCCCACCTGCAGGTTGACAGTCCTAAAGAGAGGGCAGGATGTAATTCCTGTTGCTACTGGGCCTCCCAAGACCCTGAGCCTCAACAACTGCCCACCGGGACTAATTCCTGATGCCGGCCTTATTGATTGGGGCCCCAGTGCATATGGTGGCAACTTCAGACAAGGGGTTGATATTTTCCTAAGTCACTGCAAAATGCCTGAGGATTATTGCCCAGACAAAGACCTGATCTGGAAACACTTATTGAGCTGCCATACAAGCTCTTCTTCACTCGCCTGACCATTTCAGGGATACTAAACAGAGTAGTAACTCCTTCCACAGAGTTTCTGCCTACGCCACTCAGAAGACAGGGCAAGGTTCATGTGAGAAGGAGCCACAACACCAGCACACCCACGTTCACAGTTTCCTCATCTGTACTCTGTGAGGGCTTAACTACCTGATACATTTTAAGTGCTGTCAATCAATTGTTTAAACTTGCCAGGTAAGAGTTCCCAGTTAAGACTGGCACAAGAGAAGGAAGCTTTTCAGTAGATCTGCAGCTTAGCACCAGAAAGAAAGGTGGGCAAGAATTTGTTAGGTCCAACCAGAGCTTTTGAACAAGGCACTTCCTAGCCTGTATGCAGGGCCCCTCTGTGGTGAAGCGCTCCAGTCTGATGACTGGAGGGCATGAAGGACCTATATTAGCTTCTCCAGCTTGGCTCTTCCCTTACACCACCCAGTAGCTGTCCCTGACTTGGCCCATGTACATTTGCTTCATCATCAGGGCTGAGTTTTTTGCCTGGACAACAATCCAGTTTGGTCATTGCCACCTTCCTGTACTCTACTCCCAGGCAGCTGTTTCCCCAGTTGTCTGCCATCTCCCTGAGTTCCTACTTCCGTCAGCCACAATGGACTGGCTCCTTAATTTACCAGGGAAGGTTCTGATGAGCCTCTGCTATATAAGGCCTCTAGTGATTATGAGCCAGCTGATTGGCCATTATGAACCTTTCCAGGTGGGCCAATGGCATGTCTTCCCACTTGGGTTGAGCCATCCCAGTTGTCAGGGCTTTTTTTGTAGCAGGAACTCCTTTGCATATTGATGTAGCCACTGATGTAGCCAATTCTCCTGGAGCTTACAGTAGGCCCTGTAGGAAGAGCCCTGTAAGCTCTTGAAGGATTGAACTCCGGCTAACACATTTTTATCTTAGCTCAGGAAAAAATGGCCCCTGAGCAAACTAATTTATGCAGTATCTCTCAACATTAATGCCAGTAGCTCACGAAGCAGTATTTTTGCTCACAAGATTCCATAGCTTAGAGGAAGTGTTACTGTGGCAGTGGCCTAATATGCAAAGGAGTTCCTGCTACAAGAAAAAGCCCTTCCAGTGGTGAGAATGGTGGTGTCTGGCTTATCTGAGCCCTGCACAGAATAGAGGAGGTGGCACCCAGCTGACCTGAACCCCACAAGGCTTGGGACTAGCCAGGTAAGGAAGCTGGCTCTTCCTCCCTCCATCCTTGGAAGGATAGGGCTGGGGCCCTTTTTCATGGCCATTTTTTCCCTCCCAGTCCACTCCCGCTAAGAACAAGCAAAGCAGAGCATCCTCCATGATGCTGACAGTGCCATATTCACCACTTGGCAAGGGCTTGGGCCACAACAATGATGAGTAGAACTAGAGGCTTGCTCAGTGGCCCAAAACAGAGGCGAACAATTCCTGTGGTCCCAGCACCAGCAAAAGAGGCAGTCATCTCCACTTACTTCAGGGTTGTTTTATGATCTGCCCTTGCCTTCAGACTAACACCTTGGCTTCAACTTGGCCAGTGAATGACTAGGCCCTAGGGCCTTCTGGCATCTCCACTGAAGCTTGAGTCAACAGCTTCTGGAGCTGCCTGGGTCTTTTGCAATGTCCCTCCTCCATTTATCTTGCAAACACACCAGCTTGGTCCTGCCTTGGCTTACTCATGACAACATGGATTACTGGCAAACCATTATCCTATTACAGAAAAACGGTCCATACGTCACTGAGCCCAGCGATCCAGTAAAACATTTTGGGAGTTCCAGCAAAATGCCTCCTTTTGCATCCTAATGCAAACCTTGTGGAATTGCTGAAGACTCCCAGAGACCAGAAAATGTTTTGCACCTCTGTCATTTCTATGATAGTAGGTTGGAAGGTGCCATGCCTGGTCATGCCACCTTTGTTTTGTGACCGATCCAAGGGCCTCTTTCCTGCTCTAGCTGTCCAAATGAATCCTCCAAGCATGCAGTTCAAGGCGAGCGGCATTAGCATTGGCATGTAACTCTGGAGCAGTGGCTGCTTCAACCAAGAGAGGAGCTTTCGGTGCCTTGGAGGGTTCTGGCAAGTGCCCAGGCAGGCAGCTGAGCGAGCAAGTGAGAGGGTGAGAGGGTGAGACATGCCTGGTAACCAAAATGGCACTTCTTGTCAGTCAAACAATGCAACCCCCTCACACCACATGGGTGGGAAGGAAGGCACGTCTACGAGAACAGGAACTTGGCCTTCGACTCGAGACATATTGCAGAAGGTGGCTGGAAGAGAGGGGGGGGGGGTGTTTAAGAGGAGTTGTATGGACTCTTGGAATGACTCCACATTGAGGAACTGCTGCTGCTTGAAAGCATCAGCTCATGATTAGTACATACAGGGTGCAATCATGGAAAGTGTGTCTGCGGGAAGATTTTGTAGTGGAAAGAAAGGGGTTGCTTGTTCCATGCCTTTCTAGATTCTGTGATGGTCAAGAACAAAGGTACCCGACTGAATCATTTAAAAAGTTTCATCATCCACAAATCAGTATGAAGAAATCAGTTATGAAACAGTATACTCACAGAAACACTGTCAGAAACATGATGAGGTGATGAGAGAGTTTGGGTCTCTTCGGCCTCATCTTTTCCACAGCCTTCATGTGGATTCAGGATGGAAAAGAAACAGCTTGTGCCTCATCTTGTGGGCAAGGCCTATCTGGATCCATCACATACCTAGACCAGGGGTGTCAAATGCATTTGATATGAGGGCCAGATCTGGCATAAATGAGACCTTGTTGGTCTGGCCAGGCCGTGTTGAGTTGTGTCATGTGTTATTTAAGGTTAGGTAGCAGAGATATAAACTTTTTAAAGGACACACACAAACACAAGTAAATTTTTTTAAAACTTAAAACATGCTTAAAACATTAGCACTTGTTGGTCTTAAAGGTGCTTTCTTTGTATTTCTCTCATGGGATCCAGGGAACTGGGCAAACAAAGTGCTGGTTCTTTCCCTCCCTTCCTGGGGGACCAGGAGGAGGAGTCTCAACCAAAGGAGAAAATCGAAGTTTTGCTCTGTAGCTCCTGTGCAATTGAGCAAGCCTTGCAAAGCAAGCTGAGATGCAGAAGGAAGCACACAAGAGCCAGGGGCCTGATTCAGTCCCCAGGCCGCATGATTGACACCCCTGACCTAGACAGGGCTACACTACACACAGTTGGATCCAGGTCCATTCCAAGTCACACATGCAGTTATGAGTTTTCCAATGGGAATTCAGTTCCTAGTTGTGCAGGGCCTGATTTGGATCCAGTCCATGGTGTATGGGGTGAGACAAGGCAGGGCCAAGCTGGTGTGCTTGTAAAATCAACAGGGGTGGGGTGGAGTATGGCATTGCAAAAGACCCAGGCAGCTCCACAAGCTTCAGCAGAGTTGCCAGAAGTCATTCACTGGCCAAGCTGAAGCCAAGTTTTTAGTCTGAAGGCAAGGGCACATCAAATGGGTCTTTTACATGATTGTGCTGGCTTTGTTTCAGTTAGCTTTTAGTGGCCTCAAATGGCCACCACTGCAGAATAACAGAAAGTGTGCTGTCTTTCTAAGAACAGATAACTTTTTTTTTAAGTTCATGCTTTTTTTTATGATTTCAGATTTTTTTGAACACCTGGAGAGGTCTCCCAAGTTTGCAGGAAAATCTGTTTAGTGTTGGTGTGCTGTGATGTACAGATTTAGATATCTGCAGATGGGGGCCACACATTACTATTAGATACATAGATTTTAAAAGTATAATGTGTGAATGAGACAAATCATGCAGGTAAGCTCTTGAGCCGTACAGGTAAACTGATGGATGTGGCTACATGTCATACGCATACTTGATCAAAACCTTACCACATGACAGCTGGCCTGTCTTTTGTCTGGTTTTCATCGTTCCGTTCTCCCCTTCAGCTGCCCTTCCCTCTTCTCTTGTGGCTTCTCCCCATCAGTTACAAATTATTCGTAACTGAAGCAGTTCCATAGGGATCCTTTCCAGTGGGTGCCAGATGGAACATTAACCCCCCAAACCAGAACTGGCAAAAACAAATCTGCTTTCAGCAGAGAGGAAAAAGGAGGGAGGGACAGAAAAGGGGGGAACCACTGAAATAAATCAGCCGCCATAAATTGTTTCTCAGTGACAATCGGATTCCAAGATGCTGTTTCACGAGGGTAGAGATGCTGCTATGTCTGGATCTATTTTGAGTTTGCTTTCTTGAAGTGTGTGAATGCTTGGGTTTGTGCGTTTGTTTGGATGTGGTGTCAACTGCCAAGTATGGTAGGAGGAACGTGTTTGGCAGTGGTGGTGGAGTCACCCCCTGTTTGTGTAGTTACATCCTCCCAGTCTCCAAAGTCAGAGGGTCTTTTTGTCTTGGCTTGTGTAAGGCAGGGAATGAAAAGCTTCGAAATGGATGTTTTCAGCTTGGAATTCAAATAGATCTCAGGGTTTTTTGAAAAAGAGTTTGTAACCAAATTAGGCCAGCAGCCAAAGGGTTTATTTCCATTTTTTCATGAAAGAAGCCAAAGTTACACAAAACGATGTGCATGCAGACAATTTCTGAACAGCAAGTTTCTGCCATCAGATCCTTGAAACTAACCCCAATTCGGAATCTAGCTGTGGGAAATACATTTAATTTAAACAGTTCCTGTTTTTGACACCAATAAGGATTAGAGATTATCTTTCACTTGGGATGAGTGTTCATTATCATTTTTATGAGGTAATAAACAAATAAAGTGGAATTGTGCCTTAGGTTGCTTCACTTTTCTTCCCCCCTCCCCCACTCCCGATAGCCAGTTTGGGGTCAAATAGCGCCAGATTTTATGAAGATTGATATATAACTACAAAAATGTGAAGTCTTCCTTCCTGACTATGTAGTTTAATGCAGGGATGTCAAATGTGCAGCCTGGGGGACAGATCAGGCCCCCAGAGGGCTCCTTTCAGGCACACACGAGTGTGTGTGTTGTGGGCTCATTATGCCAGGGCTCTTCTGGGTGCATCTGGATTTTGCCTCTCTCTTTTCTCTGTATTCATGGCTTCATGATTAAGTCTTTCTCAGTAGAAAAGCAATGTGAACTATTTAGATGAGGAATATCTGTCAGGTGATGGAGACTCAAGGCAGTATTCATTGAAACAATGTATACTTTATTGGAAACTCATAGCTGGATACAAAAGTTGAGACTAATACCTGGGACTGGGTGTCCCTTAGTCTTAAGGAATCTACATCAAAGCAATATTTAAACAAAGCCACTATTCTCAAAACAACAGGGAGTGAAGGTACAAACTTTCACACGAGAGCCTCCGCTTATCTTTTTGCCTCTGGGAAGATGCTGGTCGACCGCAGTATCTACTAACGGTCGCATTCCTTGCTCCTTTTACAACCTAAACAAAGTTAACACTTCAAACGTCCCCCCTTTGATATGCATGCTAGCTACCGTACAACAAAAGGCTTTGGGTTAGTATGAAGAGTCCATTTGGTTAGTATTCTATAATTTTAATATGATAGAGTTACAGAGCCTGACATACTGCCCCCCCCCCCTAAGCTCGTGTTCGGGGTTTGTCTGGGTGCAGTAGGAAAAATCTTTTTAAAAGAAGGGGTGCCCTTAGATCTGTTGATTTAACCCATTCGTCGCAAGAGGGAGGAAAGTACTTCCACCGAACCAGGAAGTACACTGTCCCTTGCTTTAGCTTGGCATCTAGTATCTCTTGCACTTCATGATGACTCTGACCCCTCACTTGAATAGGGGTAGGCGTCGTAGGGTGTGGATGCCGAGACGTAGCTCCAGGATCTTTTTTCAGAAGACTGCAATGGAAAACAGGGTGAATTTTACTAAACATTTTAGGTAGTTCTAGTTCAACAGTCACTGCATTTATCACTCTTTTGATTTTGAAAGGTCCTAAGTATTTGTATGCCAATTTTCTGGATGACCATGGTAATGGTAAGTTTTTAGTTGAGAGGAATACAGTATCCCCTACTTTGAAGTTCCATTTGGGTGAGTGTTTTTTGTCGAAGTGCACCTTGTAATCTTGTTTGGCCACCTCTAGGTTTTCTTGGATTATTCCCCACCCTTTGGTAAGAGTTTCCCACCATTGGTGACACGAGGTGGGGGAACTTATAGGATTGCTGGCTGGCAAATTGGGGAAGGGTTTCCCTTTGTATCCATTTACAATTTGGAATGGAGTGGTTTTTGTTGAGCTATGCAGGCTATTGTTGTAGCCATACTCTGCAAAAGGCAATAGTTCCACCCAGTTGTCTTGTTGGTAGTTAATGAAGCACCTTAGATATTGTTCGAGAAGAGAGTTCATGCGTTCTGTCTGTCCGTCTGTTTGTGGGTGGTAGGCGGAACTCAGTCCCTGTTCAATACCTGTCAGCTTAAAAAACTCCCGCCAGAAGTTGGCAACGAATTGTGGGTGATGATTTCCCTAGTGCACCCTGAGTCGATTAGCGCTCGGGCGTGCATAAACCATTTGGAATTGGGGTTCAATAAAGTCAAAGAGACTAGGAATAGTTCTCCGGATATTCTCACCCGCAATGGTGCCGGTGTGGCGTCGACCTGTCTTTTGGCACTGCTTAGGGCAGGTCGTGCTCGTTTCCCAACAGCTCCGACTCGTCTCCTGACTCATTCTCCATGGTAAAATCCTCGTCCAGCACTGCCGACAATGCGGTGTTGCCCCGGCTGGGCTCCTTCGGTCTTCCCGGCATTTTCTTCACCTTGGGACCCGTAGTCTTCGGTGCAGAGGGGGGACTCGAGGTTTCTCGGGGCACTCCTCGACTAGATGCCCCGGGTCACCACATCGGTAGCACTTGCGGGTGGTGGATCCCTTTGAGGAGCTGCTCAGGGGATAGATTTTTTGGACTCAGTCTTTGCCCCTGACCGAGCCTCACGTCCCCCTCTGCTCCCCTCCCGCTGTCGCTGCAGGGCCACTTGATCCATGTTGGTTTCAACTTTGCCCGCCAATTGGACCCACCCCACCAACATCGTCGGCCGTGCCTGGTGGAGAGCCTGATCCAGGAGGGCGGATCTGAGGCCACTCTGGTAGGCTTCGATTTTCATCACCTCGTTCCATCCTCTTATCTGTGCGCAGTGGGTCTGGAACTCCGCCGTGTATTCTCTCACCGAGCGGGCCCCTTGCTTCAGGTCTTTCAGCACGTTGAGGGCCCGAGCCTCTCGAAGAGGATCCTCGTATTGGTGCAGCATGGCTTGTAAGAAAGCGTGCACACTTCTCAGCTCCGGACCTCTTGACTCGTACAGACTCACGTACCATCTCCAAGCCACTCCCGTGAGTTTCGATCCTAGGTAGTCCATGACAGAGTTTGAATGCGTGGGGAGTTCCCCTGTATGAGCAAACTGTAGAGTGCACTCCAGAAACTGTGATAAAGAGACAAAACTCCAAACAGCCAGTAAACAGTTGTATTTTGGGTTAAGACGTTAGAGGCAGTCACAGACACTCCAATGGTTCATACACATAAAGGCAGTCCTTCCAATATACAGTACCAAGCCAATATCCAAGAAGAGAAGTCAAGAATCCAGTCCATACATTACATCAATAGCCATGCAATCCTCCAGAGTAACAGTATTTCAGTCAAGATGTTCCTCCTCACTCACGCACGTCCTTCTGCTCCTTCTTATCACCCACAAATGCTGAGAGCAAGGCTTTCACTATTATAGTGCAGCCATCCAATCCTTACACTGATTGTACCATTAGCTGCACCTGTTACTCTCGTGACTTTAATCTCCCCTGTATAGCCTAGTTGCATAACAATGACTCAGCAGTTATAGTTCCCTTAAAGCAACTTAACACTGACAGTCCACCCGGCTCGGCTCATCGGGGAAGTAGTGCATATAGCTGGTTGCCTGGATAGTGAAGTATTCCACTTCCTCTCGGTCCTCGTCAAACTTGAGGTCGAGTTCACGGGATTTCCCTGGCTCTTGAGGTGCTGGACCTCCGGCTGGGGGTGCCGGTGGCGCTGGTGCCCCCCCACTGTTGCCTCCTCCGGGATTTGCAGGAGGTGGTTGTTTGGGTAGTCCTGGCCCCCGGGGTTGCCGGCGTTCCATCTCCCACAGGGACTGCAGCCGGTCGATCTGCCTCCCCACTTCCCAGGCGATTGCCTGGGTGTTACTCTGGATCTCGCTTCGGAGGTCCTTCGCCAGTTCCTTCATCTGAGTCTTCACTTTCCCCAAGATCTTTTCTTCCAAGCGGGCGGCCTCATTCTCTCTCCCCGAGCCCTTGGCCCCGTCCTCTTCGTCCTCCAAGTCGGGTAGGCTCACGCGTGACGCGTCGACCTCTTCTCCTGACTCTCCCATAGGCGGTCGGGTGAGGAGGGTCTCTTGCCAGGCCGGGGCTTCATCCATCAGTGTTGTGGAGGTTCTCTGCTTCCACTGGTGTGGGCTGATGAACAGGGTCTGGATATAGGAAGGGGATTCGATCCCCGTGGTGCGCCTATGTCCAAGGACGTGCCACGGAGGAGTTTTCGGTTCCCCTGGAGGTTCTCTGTTATCCAGAACTTTTTCAGCCATTCGACTTTAAAGTGGCCGGTTCAGATAAACCCTTTTCAGGAGATTAGTCTCAAAATGTCAGGCGATGGAGACTCAAGGCAGTATTCATTGAAACAATGTATATTTTATTGGAAACTCATGGCTGGATACAAAAGTTGAGACTAATACCTGGGACTGGGTGTCCCTTAGTCTTAAGGAATCTACATCAAAGCAATATTTAAACAAAGCCACTATTCTCAAAACAACAGGGAGTGAAGGTGCAAACTTTTACATGAGAGCTTCCGCTTATCTTTTTGCCTCTGGGAAGATGCTGGTCGACCGCGGTATCTACTAACGGTCGCATTCCTTGCTCCTTTTACAACCTAAACAAAGTTAACACTTCAAACGTCCCCCCTTTGATATGCATGCTAGCTACCGTACAACAAAAGGCTTGGGGTTACTACAGCCTTTGATGCATTGCAGTTTTCAAAGCTCTTCCCCTAAATCCCAGACACCGACTCTCCTTTGATACCATCTTTTCCATCCCAAGGACTGCTGAAATGGAAAATGAGCTACAAAACTGGCAAGCACTTAATCGGACAGTTTTTGCTTAAAAAGAGTCGCTGTTAAGGATGGCTATGTTAGTTCCTGAGTTGGCACAGTTTGTAGCTGTCAAGGGTACATTTCAGATCAAATTAAAATGTGACGCCAAAGCAGGAGCAGGCACCCTGCAGAGAATCCAAGGCGAGAATCCATATTCCCACTTCTAAGCCACTGCTTATTGCATCTTTAGCACAGTTCAATTTTGACTGTTTTATGGGGCTTCTTATTCCATGGCAAGAACAGGTGACTAGAGGCTGGTGGATCTTTCATAGCTTGCATTTATAAGCAGAAAAGCCCACAAATACTGCCTCTGTTTCTGCACTAGGCCTATCTGAGGGTGAATTTAAGCAACCATTTTGACAGAGAAATGTCACTAGAAGGTGAGAACACTTCTGTGTTTACATGATCTTTTCCATTCACTGTTTAGGAGCTGAAGCAGGGGGTGGGGTTTCTGGGGAAAGAGCTGGAACAGAGTTCTTGAACCTCTTCATGGAAACAAATGTTTTTAAAAAATGTTTTAAAGTTAATGAGGGGCACCTGTGTGTTTCTCCGTCTTGAGAGTTCCAGGAAAAAATCCTTCGGCTGAAGAACAGGCATAACTTCGCATCAAGGAATTATTCATGTTCAGTGGCTTATGTAACTATCTATTTAACTGTAGCACCAGATCTATTGCTTCAGTTTCTTACCCTATTAAGAGATTTCTCTGCCTATCAGGCAAGTTAGTATGGCTGCCTACAATTTGGGGGTGGGAGGGCTGTTCCAGTTGGGTGGTGGCCATTACTGTAGGGCAGGGGTGGCCAACAGTAGCTTTCCAGATGTTTTTTGCCTACAACTCCCATCAGCCCCAACCAGCATGGCCAATGGCTGGGGCTGATGGGAGTTGTAGGCAAAAAATATCTGGAGAGCTACCATTGGCCGCCCCTGCTGTAGGGTTAGATTAGTTAATATATGACTCCCTGCTTGACTGGAGCAACAGCAGCCTAGTAGCACATCTGCATCCCTGCCCTGCAGTGATTCGTGCCCACCACTGAGAGTGCTATAGGGCCAGCCCTCTGAACAGCAGCAGCTGGACCTAGAGGACTGATTCTGACAGCTCCTTGCCCACATCCAGGTCTAGGGATGTTCGAATACTCCCCAATTTGGCTCATGACAATTTTGAAGAGGGAGTCAATATTTCTACACTATTCATCAACCTGTTTGTGAACATTCAGCAGATTGTTTCCACTGTGCAGCCAGTTCATTTCAAGGTAAGTAACTTTTCACACAGCCTGACAGAGTTCTACTCCCCCCTCCCCCACCACACACACACACTGTTGTGCTGCTGCTCTGCTCAGGCAGGCAATTGTTTAAGCAGACAATTAAGTTGGTCACAAATCACTTAACTGGGTCATAAATAAATGATATGTTAAAAAACCTTTACCATTCATTCAAGGAATCCTTAGCAACATTCACTATTGCCAATCAGTTTGAATTGGGAGCATTTTCGCACTTGCAGTTTTGTGGAACCGGAATGCAAATCTATTATTTGAGTTAATCAGCTCACATCTGAGTGACACTGCTAAGCAAGGTAACTTCAACTGCTGAACACATTCCCCATTAAATTTGTGGCACCCTAACCAAGACTGTGGCCACTGAAAGCTAACAGGATTGGACCACAGGCAGGACATCTCCCTTTGCCAAAAGGGAAAGGTTTGCAGCTCCATTTTGTTTATGGTACTAAGTGTACCATGAAAGTATTTCATAACATTTGTAGCATGCAAGGGGCACCGGGGGTTTTCATGAACTTTATAAATGAAGTGTTGAGGGAATACCTGTACAAGGGGGTGGTGGTGTACCTAGATGACATCATTATCAATTCAAAAGATCTAGAGTCGCATGTGCTGCTGGTCAGGAAAGTTCTAACCACCCTGTATCAGCACAAACCATATGCCAAACTGTCGAAATGCGAATTCCACCAAACGGAACTAGATTACATGGGGTTTTGGGTGTCGAGGGAGGGTTTAGCGATGGACCCAGCCAAAATCCAGGTGGTGTTAGACTGGGAAGCCCCGAAAACCTGACGGCAGCTCCAATCTTTCCTCGGGTTCGCCAACTTTTACAGGGGGTTCATTAAGGGGTTCGCCCAGGTGATGCTGCCCCTGACTGAGCTATTAAAACGAAGGGAAAGGGGTTGGAAACCAAGAGACCCGGGGTGCGCCTCCCCTGGACTCCGCAATGCCAGGCAGCATTCGAGAAGCTAAAAAGGTTGTTTACGAGCGAACCCGTGCTGGCCCACCCCAACGAGCTGAAACCCTTCGTGGTGCAATGTGATGCCTCCGATGTAGCTGTCAGAGCCATATTAATGCCGAAAGACGAGGAAGGGAGACTTAGACCCTGCACGTACGTGTCCTTCAAGTTTTCGAACGAGCAGAGGAATTGGTCGGTGTGGGACAAAGAGGCTTTTGCGGTGACATACGCTTTAAAAACATGGAGGTCCTGGCTAGAGGGGGCCCGAGTGCTGTTCGAAATCTGGACAGATCATAAGAACCTGGAAGCCCTAACTGGGTGGCGAAAACTCACGGCCAAACAGATCCGCTAGGCAGGGTTCTTTGCCAAATTTGACTTCGTGCTGAAACACATCCCCGGCTCAAAAAACTTTCTAGCGGACGCCTTATCGCGCCTGCCCAGCACGAGAGTCAGCGGGACGAAGTCATCGACTCCCTCATTCCCCCTTCATCAGTAGCGGGGGGAGTAACAACCCGATCTGGGAAATGAACGGGGCCGCCCGAGCCATGGGGCAGCAGCAAACTCAGAGAGGAAGCAGAGAAAGAGTGAGGGGAAAGACCGGAGAACGTGGAGAAAGGGGAAGGGGGGTTCTGGTACTACGATGGGAAATTTTTAGTAGCAACTTACAGGATGGAGTCAGTTAGGCTAACATTGCCCAGCTTAGCAAGCATGAAAAGCACAAGTTCTGACACCCAAAAGCCTCCGGCAAGAAATACTACAACACTGCCACTGCAGCAAGCTGGCGGGGCACTTTGGGTACGTAAAAACCCTGCACCTGGTGAACCGGCAATTCTGGTGGCCTCAGATGAAAAAAGACATTTCAGAATTCATAGGGTTGTGCCCCACCTGCATCATGGCCAAGAAAAGGGGGGGGGGGAACCTCCAGGCTTACTCCAGCCGCTACCTACAGCCTCCAGACCCTGGGCGGTGGTGTTGATGGACTTTATTGTGGAGCTCCCCCCCTCGCAGGGGAAAACGGTGATACTAGTAGTGGTGGACACTTTCTCTAAGCAGGTGCACTTCATACCGTGCAAACAACTCCCCACTGCCAAAAAATTAGCGTACCTATTCTTCCAGCACGTGGTCAGACTCCACTCATTCCCTGAAAAGGTCATTAGCGACCATGACCCGCAGTTTGTTGCCAACTTCTGGTGGGAATTTTGCAAGTTAGCAGGAATAGAGCAGGGGTTGAGCTCCGCCTATCACCCCCAAACCGATGGACAGACGGAGCGGGTTAACGGGCTTCTGGAGCAGTACCTCAGGTGCTACATCAACTACCAGCAGTCCAACTGGGTGGAACTGCTGCCCTTTGCAGAGTATGGTTACAACAATAGCCTGCACAGCTCCACCAAAGCCTCCCCCTTCCAGATTGTGAACGGTTATGAGGGCAAGCCATTGCCGTCCCTGCCGAGCATGGGGGGAACAACGCCACCTATTTCCTGCCAGCAGTGGTGGGAAGGAGTGAGGAAAGGCTGGGAGGTGATTCAGGAGAACTTGGAGGCGGCAAAGAGGGACTATAAGGCTTATTTTGATAAAAAGCACTCCCCCCCAATGGGAGTTCAAAGAAGGGGAGAGCGTATTCCTGTCTACCAAAAACCTACCTCTACCTCAGGCGTGCAGGAAACTGGCTTATAAATTCTTGGGACCCTTTAAGATCAAATGAGTGATCAACAAGGTGACAGTCGAATTAGAATTGCCCAAGATATTTAGTAAGATCCACCCTGTTTTTCATTGCAGCCTTCTTCACAAGGATCCTGGAGCCACGTCTTGGCACCCCCGCCCTCCAGAGCCACCTCCTATTCAAGTGAAGGGCCAGAGCCACCATGAGGTGCAACCCTGCTGTTATAGAATATCTACTCCCCTTAAAAACCAGGAAACTGCTGGAATTGATGTGGGTTAAAATATATCTAGAGAGACAGTGGAAGAAAGCTCCTGATAATTGCAGCAAAGCAGTATATTGAGCTCGTTTGTCAATGATGGTGGTGAAGAATTTGAGTGGATTCAATTCAGTGGAGCTTTTAGCACCTAGAGTGGACTCCAGAAATGAGGATTTGTCTGCAGCCCATGACACTTTTGCAAGATTATTGCAGAGATGGAAATCTCAGGAAATTCCCACGAGAAGGGACTTGGTGGGGAAAATTCTGGAAACAGTTGAGCGGGATTTTTTTGTCCCAGCTGATGGCTGAGAAATCTAAGGAAGAAGCAAAAAAATATTGGATGAAATTTTATGCCTGGCTAGATACTCAAGACTTTTAAGATTCTTTGGTGTGAACTTATATCTCCTTTTTTCCTATACGTTGTATTATATGATTGCCTATATTTGATTTGTCAAAATTAATAGACATTATAACTAAAAGATTTATAGCATAAATGTTGATGATGTTTAGTTTAAATATAATAATAATAATTGACAATTTATGTATTTTAAGAAAATATTGTTGATGCAGACTTGTATTCTTTGAAAGTATTTTCTATACAGACAAAGATTAACATGTACTTTTATTTTCTATCCCCCCCTTATTCTTTATTCCTAATTTCTTGAAACTAATACAATTTTTAAAAAATGTTGTGAGGGCCCACAGCATGATCACATCAGAAGATCTTGTCCTCCACCCTGTTGCCTTTTCAAGTCTCTTGAAACAACTGTGTGTGTGGGGGGGAGGGGGGCTGTTTCAGCACTTAAAAATGCACAGAGGGAAAACAATTTTGCTTGTTCCGCCATACTCCATTATTTTAAAATGGCTGCTTTCAGCCCTAAACTGACACTGGAGACCACAGTTGGACCCATGAATGCCATAACATCCACTCTGTGTCAAGCATGGCTAATTCTGATCAATAACTGATGGGTTTATGGTCTGGCAAAAGCAGGCCTGGGTAACATCCCAGAGAACCAAATGCTGCTAGTTTATTATTCTTTCATGGCTCCTCTTTGCTTTATGACTGTTAATTAGAGGGAACAAAGCAATCAACACCTTCCCATGAATCCTTCTACGGGAGGATGAGCCATCTGGGCAATGCAAGGCCGAATGCCTGATAAAGCCCTGGGAATGTATGTAGTTTTGATATTCTATGTGTGAACGCCCCCCGGCTTCCCCCCCCGTAGGAATCCCTTTGAAGTGTATCTTAAAAGTTGTGTATCAATGTATTGGTTTCATTCTTCTCAAGCCACGGCTTGAGCCAAAGTGTCAAGTCTGCAGATTCAATAACGAGTCGATGTAGATACAAAGAAACTAGTTTATTGATACTGGATACTTGTGGCCTAAGCCAAGGCTTGAAGAGACTGAAACCATACAGTAAATACATTGCATATAAAGAGTACTTCTAAAGCATTCCTACGGACAGGGAAATTGTGCAGGGGACATTCACACATAGATGTTACTAATGCATTCTCATGTTGATTAGGCATATTGGCCTTGATGTTTTACCAGGCTCCTAGGACTCCCCCGAGCCTGAGCTGAGAAGGTTCAGATAAGACTTTTCACACATCACCATTTCAAAGCAGGGAGAGTTTCTAAGAAAGGGAGGGGGAACAGTAGAGAGGCCCTAGCAGCATTTGGTTCTACTTTGGTTTTACCCAGCATGCTCTTTGTTTGAGCCAGAGTTATATTCAGACTTGACACAAAGTATCGGTCTGTCAATAAATGTAGTCTTTGTAGCAACTTTGACTCGTCATTGAACCCACATGCTTGACACTCTGGCCCTGAAAATGCTCTGGATGTGACCTTTCTTTTTAAGAAATGGGAAAACTGTGGTGAGGAGTATTCACAGTCATAACTGGTCACAGCCCACCTTGCTGTGTCTGGAGTAGACTACTGTGATGCATTCTGTGTGGGGCTGCCCCTTGAAGGTGTCCCAAAAACTGCAGCTGATGCTGATATCATACATTGTCTCCTGCTTGGGGAGAGTGGTTGTGTGCATACAGCACTCCTGGCCAAAGCAGCAGCACCAGCTTCCAGTCTGTGCCCAAAATACCCCTTTCTGATTTGGGACCCATATATTTGAAGGACCATCTCTCGAGTCATGCCTACTCACCAGTTGAAGTCAGTATAGTATAATCTTTTAGTGATTCTTTCTTTGCAAGATGTTATGTTGCTTCTCTGTTAGAATCATAGCATTCTCTGTAGTCACCTACATTTTGTGGAGTGGCTTGCTAGAGGTGTGGTGAGGTTCAGCAGGTTGTGCAAAGTGGCACTGTGCCTATGTTGACTTTTGGAAATCAAGATCAGTTGCCAAATGTCTATCAGATGTACCGGAGCAGTGTGGTTGATTTATTAAACTCTCCCAGTGAAGGCTGTGGTGGTTTAGGAAGTTAGATATGTGTTCTCTGGAGACTAAACTTAGCTAATTTATTTTGTCTTGGTCTGGGGGTTTGTATTATGGTACAATATTATCTTGGTTTTCCGTTGTGTGTGTGTGTGATTTTTACTATTTGCCTTTGGCTGTATATATTTAACTCTCAGATACTTCATGCTGCAGAGAGGAGTAAAAATCCTTAGAGTTAATTAATAGGAACATTCACAGTATTTGTACTAGAAATGCTTACAAAATGGGCTGGGCCAAGAGAAGAGAAGGTGTTGCCCTTACTTACGATGCCACAGACAACCACACTTTAATGATGGTCAGGTAATCATGTTCCAAATGGCAATGGGATGGATAGTCAGGCAGAAGAGCTCTCCCAATCAAATGTCGGTTCCATGGGCCAATATATGCAGATCTTTGCATATAGCAAACTCTTTGATCAGCAAGTCCATGGGTCAGACCTTTCAACTCTGTTGTTCTGCAGCTCTGAGTTTGTCTCTGTAATAACACGAAGGGAAAAATAATTGCCCAATAAAAAAGAATTATAAAAGTTCTATGATATCTCATTGCCAGCAGCTCTAATTGCCCCCCTAATTACCACTGTGTAACTAGCAGCAGAATAAATTCCTTGTCGCGGAGTCTTTGGGGGCTGCCAGGGAAACAAATGACCTGGGCTTGAGCTGAGTGCTAGGGAGGCTGTTCATCCTGACTCTCTGAGATGTCTTCTTTGCCACTTGCAGAGCAAAAACCAGGTGTTAATTAGGAGGCTGGTTTATTGAGATTCATGCATATATAATCTGCATTTGTTACAAACTTTGGGTAAATAGATTTGTCACCATTAAGGAATGGATCTGTGTAAAAAAGAAGCGACTCTGAACTTTGGTGATCTGCCATAAAAGTAGAGAAAGTGCTGAGTAAGAGTCTATTCACTGGGTTGACTCTAGGATTTTGCAGGGCCTCAGGACAGAAGTCCTCAGTGACTCCCCCCCCTCCCTCACAAAAAAAAACCCCTTCAAGCATTGGTATAAAGCTTGGAATGCAAGCCTTGGTAGTTCATAATGCTTGCCTTCAATACAAATGCAGATATTATGGTCTTGAGTTCTTCTCCTGGCAGTGACAGGATTGGCAACCTCCAGGTGGGTCTTGGAGGCTTCCCAGAATTACTTCTATAAGATACAGAGATCAGTTCCCTTGGAGAAGATGGCTGCTTTGGAGAGTGAATTCCATGGCATTAAACCCTGCTGGAGTCCCTCCTGAGGAATTTCCAGCCTGGACTTGGCTACCCTTGTGGTGACAGCTACAGAGTCATAGAGATCTGTATGGACTCTCCTCTCTGATTTTGGGATGCAGCTGCAGCAGATGAGGAGGCTGGCAGGAGGCTGATCTCATTCTCCTTTGTTCATTTATTTATTATTCGTTTAAAACATTTATTAGTTGCCTTTCTTCCTTACGGAGCTCGGAGTGGCTTCTCCTCAGTGTAAAACCTGCCCCTCCATCCAAGACCCTGAGAGGCATGGAAAATATTAATTTATCAGGCTTCCTCATAGTGTTCAGACCACTGGTGGAGAACTGAGTGCCATGGAGCAGGAGAAAATAATCATCTTCTCACCTTTCTTTCTCTCTGTTGCCCCAGAATGAGGAACGGGAGGCGCGCGAGAGATTTTCCTCTCTTCATTTTGCCACAAATTTGCTTAGAGTTTCCACCATGCCTTCAGATAAAGAGTTTTACAGTACAATCCTAAAGAGACTTACTCCCATCTAAGCCCATTAAAATGAATAGGCTTAGACTGGTGTAACTCTCTTTTGGATTGCACTGTTAAAGGCTCATGGGGGAATGGTAGGAGGATTATCAAAAGGTGATACAGGGTGCTTATGAGAATACCCAGAAATTACAGATGATTTAAGAATACTCAAGTGGATAGCTGTGTAGGTAAATAGGTGTGGAAAACCTCAGCTTGAGACCCTGGAGAGCCGCTGCCAGTCTGAGTAGACAATACTGACTTTGATGGACCGAGGGTCTGATTCAGTATAAGGCAGCTTCATATGTTCATATGGTAGGTCTGTCTGTAGCAGTAGAACAAAATTTGAGTCCATTAGCACCTTAAAGACATTTTTGCACGGTATAACCTTCCATGAGTCAAAGCTTACCCTGTATGGTTCTCCAAGGTCACTTGTCAATCACTAGGCCTTTTCTCAGCTCAGTGCAGAGGAATTTGCAACAAATGGGGCAGGCAAAGTGAGGATGCTGTTGTGCAGAATGG
The DNA here is from genome assembly GCF_032191835.1 of Heteronotia binoei. NCBI lineage: Eukaryota > Metazoa > Chordata > Lepidosauria > Squamata > Gekkonidae > Heteronotia > Heteronotia binoei. The sequence goes on along the minus strand of NC_083239.1, from coordinate 18,511,686 downwards.
TCCCTTTCACCTTTCTGTGTCTTCCATGAAAAATGAAAACAATGCATCATTGGATTTGTAGCCTTCGCCTTACAGTTTTCTGGAGCTGGGGATGTTTACTGGAAGTGAAGGTTTAAGGTTCTTTGGGAAACAGATGTAAAGTATCCTGCATTTGGTAGAATAACTGATACCTTCTTGTTGTCAGAACTTGTAACTTTACCTGTATGCTTAAGCAAGTATATATTCTGTTAGCTCAACTGACTCCATGTTGTGGACGTTTACTAATCCTGTAACTTTGCATTTCAAACAAATACTAACCACTGAAGGGTGACTGATAACCACTGGCAAACATCTGCATATACCCTTTGAAGCTGGCAAGCCAGAGAAAAGCAGCGGGGTTCCTTCCTCCTTGATGGGAGATAAGAAGCCTGGGAACAGACAACTGTCTCTCGTAGTGTGAGAAAGGATTTATTGTTTTATGTTACCAATGTATAAGAATGTACCGATGGCCTTGGAAGCCATCAGAGTCAACTTGCTTCTTCCATGGACCAGAGTTCTCAATAAATGGATTAATTTTTGAAACAAAGTGATGCGTTTCTTTTGAAGTGCCCAGTTCTGACACTTGTTCATGGCTCTCAAAATGAACAATGGAGATAATTGAGACCCAAATGAATAAGGGACTGTGGGATCAGTCCTTGCTGCAGGCATCTCCATCCACATTTCACTCTAGCCCATACTAAGGTTGCCAGACATGACCTGGCAACCAGTGGGAGACGGGGAGGGTGGAGACTTAATGGTGGAGAAGATATGATTGGTATCCCTGGCAGAATGATGTCACTTCCAACATGACCTAACGGTGCTCTAGCATTTATCTAAAACTCCAGTGGTTTAGCCATAGAATTTTGGGTGATCATCTGATGTGATTACACTACTTCTGGGTTGCAACAGAAATGATGCAATTATGCAGGGGAGGCTGATCATGCATCTCCCGTTTCACCCATCATTTCCTTCTCACTGTCCACTGAACAGTGGAGGGCAGGATTTCTCTCCACCACCAATAGGTAATTCTGTCCAGTACCTTGGAGGCCAATTGTCTAAGCAGCTGCTGGTTTAAGTCTGAACTGGAAGTGAGTGCAAGGACTAGAGGCTGAAACGCCAGGTTTCTCAATGTTCTGTTAGCTTGGCCACTCTGGAGACTTCATACTTCTGACAGGGGCAGCAAGGCAGGAATAAAGAGTCCTATAGAATCTGGGTAGCACAGGAGAGGTGTTCTGTTGCACCAAGGAAGCCTGCTGGCAGAAAGAGGGAGTTTATATTGGAGAGGAAAGGACAGAGATCACTCCTTCAAGGATGGTGGAGCAAGTCATGTCAAACTAAACCTATTTCTTTTTTTGAAAAAGTTACTACCTTGCTGGATCGGGGGAATGCTGTAGACATAGTTTATCTTGATTTAAGTATGACTTTTGGTAAGGTTCCATATGGTATTCTTGTTGACAAGTTGGTAAAATGTGGTTTGGATCCTATTACTGTCAAGTGGATATGTAACTGGTTGACAGATCACACTCTAAGTGTGCTTCTGCATGGTTCCTCATCCTCTTGGAGAGGATAGACAAGTAGAGTGCTTCAAGGATCTGTCCTGGGACTTGTTTTGTTCAACATCTTTATAAATAATTTGGATGAAGGTATAGTGGGAGTGCTTATTAAATTTGCAGATGATACTACATTGGGAGGGGTAGTAAATGCAGTAGAAGACAGAGACAGGACACAGGATGATCTTGACAGGCTGAAAAACTGGGCTAAAACAGATACAATTAATTTTAACTGGGATAAATGTAAAGTTCTGCATTTAGGTAGGAAAAACCAAATGTATCATTATGGGATGGGAGAGACTTGTCTTGGCAGTAGTAGGTGCAAAAAGGATCTAGGGGTCTTAGTGGACCATACACTGAACATGAGTCAGCAGTGTGATGCAGTGGCTAAAAAGGCAAATTCAATTTTGGTCTGTATCAACAGAAGTATAGAGTCCAGATCAAGTGAAGTGATGGTATCACTTTGCTCTGCTCTGGTTAGACCTCAGCTAGAGTATTATGTTCAGTTTGGGGCACCACATTTTAACAATGATATAGGCAAGCTGGAATGTGTCCAGAGGAGGACAGCAAAGATAGTGAGGAGCCTGGAGACCAAGTCCTATGAAGAAGGATTGAAGGAGCAGGGTATGTTTAGCCTGAAGAGGAGATGACTGAGAGGGGACATGATCACCATCTTCAAGTACTTGAAGGGCTGACATATAGAGGATGGTGAAGAGTTGTTTTCTGTGGCCCCAGAAGATTGAGCCAGAACCAATGTGTTGAAATTAAATTAAAAGAGTTTTCAGCTAAACATTAGAAAGAACTCCCTGACAGAGTGGTTCCTCAGTGAAACAGGCTTCCTCGGGAGGTGGTGGACTTTCCTTCTTTTGGAGGTTTTTAAACAGAGGCTAGATGGCCATCTGTTAGCCATGCTGATTCTGTGAACCTAGGCAGATCATGGAAAGGAGAGTGGGAAAGGTTGCAATAGTGCTTAGTTCTTGTGGCCTTTTCTTACATGTCCAGGGAAATGCTGATCACTACTTTGGGGTCAGGTAGCAATTTTTCTCCAGGCCAATTTTGCCAGGGATTTTTTTTTTTGGCCAGAGGTTTTTGTTTTGTTTTGTTTTTGCCATCTTCTGGGCTTGGAGCAGGAGTCACTGGGTGTGGGTGTGGAAGGAGGTATTTGTGAATTTCCTGCATTGTGCAGGGGGTTGGACCCTGGAGGCCTCTTCCAACTCTATGATTCTTTTATTCCAAGAAGGCTAGAGAAACTGCTAGGGGCAGAAACTCAGTGAATTTGTAAAGGTTTTGCTCTCATGGATTCATTCTACACTAACCTTTGTGCAGGGCATGGAGCAAACAGGGGACATGCAGCCCCACTCCAGAGATGCCAGTGCAGAATCCAGGAAAAAGAGCCACCTTGAGAAGCCCCTCACAGAAGGGAGACAAGTGCTAAGTGCAGAATTGGAAGTCTACAGCAGTAGTTTATTAAATCCTTTGATATTTCATGGACGTTTAGATTTTCTGCTGGCTGGGATGATATGCATTTACTTCATGAGAGTGTCTGATAAGAAGTACATGGGGTCCCCCCCCCCTTGTATAAAAATGACAGAACAACTGAAATGTTGCAAATCTAAGGAAAGACAGCAAATCACAAGTGATTAAACTAACCTTCTAGGGATGCTTGAAAGGTATGGAAGAGTTTGATTCAGGCCAGGGGAAACTCTGAGCTCCAAATCTTTCTGTGAAGGACTGTGAATACAAGACTGGAAGAGGAATGGCTTCTCCATTTGTGGAGCAGAGTTTCACACTCACTGATTTCCCAGCCCATTCAGCTGAGGCTTGCAATCCCATTCCTTCCCTGGGGCTGCTGCTGGAAAATCACTTTCTGCTCTCAGTGAGTTTAAATGCCAGGGAACTTCTGAGGTTTTCCATTTTCCCTGAGTCAGCTCAGTACTGCAGTGCACGGGGATGTGCGGTTCTGAAAAATGTCTCAGTAGGTTTGCCCTTGACTCAGTTCTGGAGACGTCTCCCCGCCTTGCATGCTAATTTTCCGACCCTCTTGGGGGAAACCCTTTGTGGAAATGCTTGAGAGGGTTCTCTTTGACACTGCAGGGGAGGCCAAGCTGGGAGTGCTTTGCAAATCGAGCCAAGAGATGAGGGAAAGTTTGGAGGGAAGCTTGTGAGTCTTTTTGAAAAAGAAGTTGCAATGTCCATCTCCCTTTCCAATTTTTCCCCATCACTATCTTGAGCATGAAGCAAGATGCTGGGGAATTATAATTTGGGAAGGGGCTGCAGCGTTGCGAAGAGAAGGATCCTGGTTTGATCCCTGATATCTCAGGCAGCAGACAGGAGAAAACATCTGCCTTAGATCCTGCCAATCAGAGCAGAATATGCCAGGCAAATGGTCAGACTGTGTGTCATCAATAACAAGCAAGTCACAACAATGACAGTTCTGTGGAACTGCTAACACTAAAAAGCATGACTGCTCACAGGGCGACCCAAGCATGAGGCAAATCGAGGCAATCCCCTAGGATACCAAATTTTGAGTGCTGTAAACCCCCCCCCCAAAAAAAAAAACAAACAAACAAAAAAAGAGGTTCTTGAAGGGAAGTTTGGTGTTCACTGGCTTGTGAAGGAATGCATTTTCTCCTGGGAGGCCAGCACTGAGCAAAAGCCTCCACGATGCATTTTTTTTTCTTGGTAGAGACCAGGCTGGGAAGAAGAAAGTCTATCCGTGGCTTTCCATATCACCTCCGCTCACCTCCATTAACATGCTAAATAGGTCTAGCGAGACACAATGGAATAGCCAAGCTTCCCCCTTCTCCAGGCAGGGAACAGAGTTTAGAAGGGATAATCCAGGGATAATTTCCAGTAAGAGACTGGAGGAACTGCTTCTCTGACTTGTGTCAAGTAGGAGTGGGAAACAGAGGTAATAAAAACGTCTCGCTGTAGGAAGTAGCTCTTTTTCTTTAGGATGTTGTGTGCATGAGAACTCTCAGCTGGGAACTGCAAGATAGTGGCCATTAATATGTGCTCTCCTGGGAGAGTTGGAGCAAACCTTGAGGTAATGGGAAATCTGTAGAGAACTACAAGAGCCTGTCCTATGCTTTAACAGTTGTTAGGGTTTGTATAGAGAGCAAGAGAGGGACAGGGGATTTGCATTTTTATCCATTCCCCATATTCCATAATCCCTTGCTCAGATTTGATGCTGTGCTTGTAAACATTTTCTTTTTAATAAATATTTTATGACTTTTGATGCTGGGAGTGGTTTTTTTATACTACATAGACCTTCACCATCTCAAACATGCTATCTGAAGGGGATTGGCAAGCGGTTGTTCCTCCAAGGGCACCCAAGGCATTAATCTGTTCTCGTGGTGGCCAGGCACTAGGCAGTGAGAGACACAAAGGCAAGGCCTCAGAACTTGGAAGGGAAATTGGGAGTCCTGATCCTCCCAGTGGGAAATCCCCACAATGATCAGGTAATGATGACAGGCTATCCTGAGAGTGAAAGAGAAGCCTCTCCAGGGAGTTGAGAACCCCTAGGAGGGCAGGGCAGAAGCAGGCACATTCGGCCATAGGCTCCTAGAATATCTATTGACTCTGGTCTTCTGTAGCTGCCATGGTGGATCGTGGAGGCCTTTTGAAGAACTTAATGTTTTCCGTTTTTACATTGTTCATTTTGAATGCCCAACGTTCATTCTAGACTTCTCATTTATCTCTGTGTTGAAGGGAGGCCCCTCCAAAGTCATAGTTTCCCTAGGGCACCAAAATACCTTGGGCCAGCCCTGACTGCACAATACTATTAGACCTAAGAGAGACACAGAGCCATCTTTTTGCATGAGTTTTTTAAAGCAGAGAATACAAGCAGAGAATATGAACTCTAAGATCTTTACAAAGTCATATATATCAAAACAAGTAACAGGAGTCTGGTAGCCTTCCTCTTCTTCCGATGGTCTTTAAGGCATTGGAAATATCATGAGACATTTCAATCACTGAATATTTGATGACCTTAAAATACCAGTTGCTGTTGCTCAGATATGGTTCAAGAACATCTTGAATCGAAGAAAGCCTGGCAACTACCCATCTGTTACAGAAACCCAAATACAAGCACAGCCGCAACGTAATTTCAAACTTATTTATTTATTTATTTATTTATTATTTATATTAGGATTTATACCCCGCCCTTCTCACCTAAGTGTCTCAGGGCGGCTTAAAACTTAAAACTTAAAACTTGCTGTAAGGAACCTTCCTCTGTTTCCAAAGGCATGATGGTGTCTTTGCACTACTAGAGGAATACCAATCACAGCTGGCCCAGCCCATCGTATGAGTGATCAGTCAGTCATTCAGTCAGTCAGTCTGTCTATTTATTTTACTGTTAGGATTTTCTCAATCATAAAAAACATGGGAGAAACCATGTTGGATCAGGCCATGTAGTCCAACAATCTGTGTCACACAACAGCCAAAACCTAGGTGCCATCAGGAAGGCCACCAGCTGGACCAGAATTCCAGAAGCCCTTCCAGTCCCACCCCCCCGGCACCAAGAATACAGAGCATCACTGCCCCAGACATAATGTTCTCGCTATAACTTGTGGCTAATAACCACAAATGGACTTCCACTGAGACTGAGATCTAAGAGGTGTTTGTTACTCTAGCATTTCCTTATCTGTGCTTGTTCCCACACTTCTGGGCCAGTTCATTCCAATGTGTCTAGCAGCAATCTAGTCCCATTGCCCATGGAAGGATCACAAAAATCAGGTGAACTGAGCAATTTTTAAAATATGCAGATGCATGATGTCATTAGCATAGTTTTTTTTTAACATTTGGAATGCTTTATTGAGTTAAGAAGTGCGATACAGATATAACGAACGAAAACCATGAGTATGCATCAAATATCAAAACATGACACCATGAAACATTACAGAGTGCAGTTACGAAAGCAATTGACAGGACATCAATATAGCGTGGTATGCGGCATTGGGGATTCTATTATCAGCATAAACTTTATCAATGAAGGGTCGCCATTTTTCTATAAAATTCGAGGAAGCAGTTTGTTGGGAACGATGAGGGCCTAAGTCATAAGTGAGCTTATCCAGTGCAAAATAATCCCACAATTTTAACCACCAAGTTTGTCGTGAGATTAGCATAGTTGGCTGATGTACAAGTACTGAAGGTTCTCCTCCTTCTCTCCTAGGCATGGTAGTGATGGAGGCAAGTGCTGTCAAGTCACAGCCAACTTACAGCAACCCTGTAAGGTTTTCAAGGCAAGAGATGTTCAAAGGTGGTTTGCCATCGCCCGCCTCTGCATAGAAACCCTGGATTTCTCTGGCAGTCTCCCATCCAAATACTAACCCAGGCTGATCTTGCTTAGCTTCTGAGATTGGACAAAATTGGGCCAGTTTAGTCAATCAAGATCAGGGTTCCCTAAAGCATACAGGCTTAGTAACTATTTGCACAGCTGACTTTGTGGCATTAGTGTCATCGTGAATATCTGTGACTTTCAGCCACCACTGCGGAATGTGACTATTGAGATGCTACTTTTAAACTTGTAGTTATTGTTACTGGATTTGTAATTCTTGCTAGATTGTAAAGGCTTCCTCTTCTCATATTTATTTATTTTCCTACTTCATTTGTACCCTTCCCTTCTCCTCAAGGGGGGCTTGTGGAGAAATTCATTTCTCTTTGGAGATTTTAATGCAGCAAAGCTTGACCTTGAGTTCTAAAAAGTTTTCTCTTTCCTGGCAGAGTACAGGTGGGGAGGGGATCCATTGCCTGCCAACTTCATCCTCCAAGCCTTTAGATATGCAAATGATAGACCTGGCAGATACAATTAGATGGTCAGATCAAACTCACTCACCCCTCCAGCTAGGGAGGTGGTATCTAGCAGGGATCAAAGATTTTGAGGCTTCAGGAAAAGCTCCTTTGACTTGGCCTGACCTGGCCAGTAAGAGGAGAAAGAAAGATGATCAAACTGCTAAGGCCGCAGCTCTCTTTTGTGGCGATTCCATCGAGGCAGACTGTAATGTACTCAGAGACGAGATGTGTTGAAGGCAACATGCTTTATTGGATGGTACATCACAGGAGTGAGCAACGCAGGCCGGGACCCGCTTTATATACACTTTATCCCGGAACAGCCCACTAACTGGCCAGTCCAATCCTGGCCAGTCAAACTTCCCGCCACAGATCGTGATTGGCGGGGTCCTTTCGCGCGCCAGGTCGCCTCTGCTGCATGGCTGTGCGGTGCTTTATTTCAGCACAAGACGCTACACTCCTCCCCCCTATTTTAAGGTACATAGTCCTGTAAGTAGGCTGGAACCCTGCGCTCTCGGGTCGATCGTCTTGGGGCCACTTGTGGTGTCGGAGCGGTCCCCGTGGAAGGGGTCTCCTCCTGTGGATCCGTCTCTGGAGGTGGACAGGCCGGTTCTGCTTGCAGATCAGGGTCGGCCGGTCTCGGGGGATCGTATGTTGGTAGGGTCGACCCTGGCGATGCCGCTGCTGGTGTGTCCATTGTTGGTTCTCCCCCGCTATCCGCTTCTCCCACCCCGGTCGGTTCCTTAGGCAAGGTGCGGTGGCGCATCTAATCGATGTGCCTCCATAGGATCTGGCCCCCCTCGGTCGCTACCTCATAGGATCAAGACCCTGTCACTCTCAGCACCCTGCCGGCTACCCACTCGGGACCGTTCACGAAGTTCTTCGCGTACATTGGGTCCCCTGGAAAGAACCCCCGTGTTGCTTCCCTGATTTCGGGGGAACTGCGGACCTCCGTAGCCCTGTCCGGGTGTAGCCTGTCCAACTGGGTTGTTAGCTTCCTACCCATAAGAAGTTCTGCGGGGCTTGACCCTGTTACTGTGTTGGGGGTGATCCTGTTATGGAACAGGAAGGCAGCAAGGCAGTGGTCCCAGTCCCCTTGTATGATGCGACCCAGGGCCTCTTTGGTAGTGCGCACCATGCATTCAGCCTGACCGTTGGTGGCCGGATGGAAGGGGGCGGACCTTATGTGTTGTATGAGGTACCGGCTGATAAACTCCCTAAATTCCCGTGAGGTAAATGCGGTCCCATTGTCCATGACCACGGTATCGGGAATCCCATGTGTGCAAAAGACCCTCCTCATAGCTTTGACTGCTGCTGCTGTGGAAGTGGATGCAACGGGGATCACCTCTAGCCATTTCGTGTAGGAGTCAACCAGGATGAAGAATATCTGCCCCTGGTACGGCCCGGAGAAATCTAAGTGGAGGCGGGACCATGGCTGCCAGTTGGACTCCCAGCGGTGGACTGGTGTGCTGGGCGGATCGGGTCTAGACTCCTGACATGGTTGGCACCGTCTCACCCACCCCTCTATCTCCTCATCCATGCCTGGCCACCACATGTAGCTGCATGCCAGCGCTTTCATCCTTACTATCCCCGGGTGGGTTTCGTGTAAGGCATCTAGAACTTGTTTGTGCAAGGGGGGGGGGGACCACCACTCTACTTCCCCAGAGTATGCATCCCTTATAAGAGGATAGCTCGTCTCTACGAGATGCGAAGGGCCTGAACTCACTGTCCAGCTTGCCCGTTGGCCACCCCTTACCCACCCAGTCCAGAACCCGTGCAAGGGTGCAGTCCCTGCCTGTGGCCCGAGCCACCTCCGCTGCGCAGAGGGGTCGCTCGGGCAGGGACTCCAGGAACATCACCATGTGGGCCGGGGCGGGATCTGGGTCTGTTGAGGGAAGCAGCAGGCAGCTAAGTGCGTCTGCGTGGCCCATGGCTTTGCCCGGGCGGTGTACCAAGGTGTAGGTGTACGAGTTTAAGAATTGGTTCCACCTCAGGACCCGCTGTGACACGATTTGTGGGGTCTGACGGTCAGGGGCGAGGAGGCCCAGGAGTGGCTTATGGTCCATGGTGATGGTGAAACGCCTACCGTATAAGTAATCGTTGAATTTGTGCACTCCCTCCATGATAGCCAAAGCCTCCTTATCTATCTGAGCATAGTTGCACTCAGCCGGGGTTAGAGTTCTTGAGTAACACACCACCGGAACCTCCCTCCCGTCCGGGTGTTGGTGCCCCAGGACTGCACCCACCCCGTACGGGGAAGCGTCGCAAGCCAAAATTAGCGGTAGGGCTTTGTCAAAATGGTGGGGCACCGCGTTCGAGACAAGGAGGTCTTTTACCGCCTGAAACGCAGCGGTTTGTCTCTTCCCCCAAACCCACGGGGCCTGTTTGTCTAGCAGCCTGTGGAGTGGTTCCGCTATGGCCGCTTTGTGGGGCAAGAACGAATGGTAGAAATTCAACAACCCCAAGAAACTTTGGAGCTCCGCCTTGCACGTGGGGGCAAGGGCTTGGACAATAGCTCTGGTCTTGTCTTCCGTCGGGTGGATCCCTGCTGCATCTATGGCAAACCCCAGGAACTCCACCCATGGTACACCCAGCAAGCATTTTTCTTTTTTGACTTTAAGCCCCGCCGCTTGGAAACCGCGGAGTACTTCTCTCAGGCGGCAGCTGAACTCCTCAGTGTCCGGGGCGGCGATTAAAACGTCATCAAAAAATGGTTGCACTCCGGGGATCCCTTTAAGGAGAGAGTCCATTATGCTCTGAAAGATCCCCGGAGCTACGCTAACCCCAAACTGTAGCCTCTGCACCCTGAAAGCCCCCCGGTGAGTCACGATGGTCTGAGCCTCGGCAGTCTTGGCGCCGACCGGTAATTGCTGGTACGCTTGTGCCAAATCCAGCTTCCCAAAAATTTTGGACCCTGCTAAGGCCGCCAGTACATGGCTGACCACTGGAACGGGGTAGGGGTTGGCTTGGAGTGCTTTGTTGATTGTGCACTTGTAATCTGCACAAATCCTCACGTCCCCATTAGGCTTTACCGGTGTGACTATGGGGTTTTCCCAGGCCGCATCGGACACTGGTTCTAAGACTCCCTGGGCTGTGAGGCAGTCCAGCTCCGCCTCGATCTTTGGCTTTAAGGCGAACGGGACCCGCCTCGCCTTGAGCCGGATCGGTCTGACCAGGGGATCGAGCGGCAGGGTGATGGGCGGCCCCTTGTAACTCCCCAGGGACCCATCGAAAATGGCTGGGAATTCCCGGCAGACGTCCTCAAAGCTACCCGCCTGCACTTGTTCTACCACCACTAACTGGATCCCTAGTGGTTGGAACCAGGCCAGCCCCAGTAAGGTGGTGAGCTGGCGCTTGACCACCAGAATGTCCAGAGGACCCCTGAATTTCCCTCTCTCCACCCGTACCCGGGCCCAGCCCACAATGTGTACAGGGGTTTTTTGGAAGTCCCTCAGAACAAAGTCAGCCGGCCTCAGTTGGAGGCGGCGGCGGGGGCACAGTTTCTTTAGGGTTTCCTCTGAAATTATGGAAATGGAGGAACCCAAGTCCACTTCCATGAGGCATGGGTTGCCCTCGATGAGGACCGTCAATTTGCCCTTGTCAGGGGCGGAGAGGGGCAAGTTCAATACCTGCAGGCTGGTTGACGCCGTTGTGTGAGCCTCGGTGGAGTCGTGATGCGCTGATGGTCGCCGATGGCTGCTCTTGGCCCGGCAAGCCCGAGCGATGTGGCCTATCTTCCCACAACTGCGGTAGTCCATGTTGTGGTAAGGACAGTCCCTCCTCTCGTGGGGGTTGCTGCAGCTGGCGCACTTGATGGAGGAGGGTCTCTCCGTCGCTCATTGCCTCGTGGGGGCTCTTGGGTCTGTTCCTTGTGGCCGCCGGAGCTGGAAAGCCTCTTCATCCTCCCAGTCGCCCGGCGCCATTTCTTCATGGTGGACTGCCTCTCCATGTGGGTGGCTGTATGCTTTTGTGGCCATCTCGAAGGCCGTTGCCTCATTGAAGGCTTGTTGGAGGGTGAGCTCTTCCTTGGCGAAAAGCTTTTGTTGCAGCCTTTCGTCACGGAGGCCCCAGACGAATCGGTCCCTTAGGGCCTCCTCCCGCTTGTCAAACTCGCAGTTCCCTGCGATCTGGCGGAGAGCAGCCAGGTAGACTGCAGCCATTTCCCTGGGCTTCTGATCCCTCTTGTGAAAGAGGAATCTGCGGGCAACAATGGACGGTTGGGGAGAGAAATGCCCTGTGAGGAGTCTGACGACCTCCCCGTATGTCCTCTCGGTGAGCTTCACTGGGGCAGAGAGACCTCGGGCAATCTCAAAGGTTGCCTCTCCGCAGACGCTCAACAGGACGTCCCTCATTCGGTTGTCGTCCGTGATCATGTTGGCCCGCAGGTAGCATTCGACCCGCTCGGTATAGGTCTCCCACCTCTTGGGGTGGTCTGGGTTGAACTCAGCAAGATGGCCCGTCGTTACACTAGAGTTCGCCATCGCGGCGGCAGGCGTCACAGTTTCTTGCGGTTCTGCTCCTTCCTCGTCTCCAGCCAGGTCAGCTGTTTTCCCTTGAGAAAGCCTTCCTAGCCAGATCCCATCCTCGTTGCCAGTGTAATGTACTCAGAGACGAGACGTGTTGAAGGCAACATGCTTTATTGGATTGTACATCACAGGAGTGAGCAACGCGGGCCGGGACCTGCTTTATATACACTTTATCCCGGAACAGCCCACTAACTGGCCAGTCCAATCCTGGCCAATCAAACTTCCCGCCACAGATCATGATTGGCGGGGTCCTTTTGCGCGCTTCGCTGGGCGACCTGGGGACTTCCCCAGGTCGCCTCTGCTGCATGGCCGCACGGTGCTTTATTTCAGCACAAGACGCTACACAGACAAAACTCTTGCCTGAGGTCTGCAAGAAGCAGTCAATACCTTATGCTGGTCTGCAGGCCTGACCCGAGTCCAAGGTTGCCAGCTCTGGTTTGGGAAATACCTGGAGAGTTGGGGAAGTAGAGCCTGGGGAGGTTGGGGTTTGAGGAGAGGAGGGACCTCAACAGGATCTAATGTCATAGAGTCTGCCTTCCAAAGCAGTGATTTGCTCCGGGGGAACTGATCTTGGTTGTTTGGTGATCCCTTGCAGTAACAGGAGATCTCCAGGTGCTACCTGGAGGCTGGCAATCCTTCCAGAGGCTTTAAGGTAATGGAGAACCTATACAGCTGTAACCTTTGAAGCTAAGAATCCTGCCTTATGCTAAGATCCGCTAGTGCATGTACAGAGGGAAGGAGAGCAGCATTTGCCATTTCATTTGGATCCCTTGCTCTGTCTGGTGCTGTGCTAAGAGTATGGAGGTGGACATTTTCTTTTTAATAAGTGGTTTATGACTTTTAATGCTGACAGAGAGATTCTCTGTACCAACAGACCTCCATTGTTCGGAGCATCCTGTTTTTAAAAGGAGCACCAGGAAGAGGGAAGGCAGTCTGTTGGTGAGCAGCTACCATGGCCGTCCCTGCCACTAGGCAAATTAGGTGATTGCCCAGGACACTGGCCTTCTGGAGGTGCCAAATTGGGCACCCCCCATGGGTTTCGGTGATGTCTGTGGGGGGGTGCCAGAAGTTAGCCTTGCCTAGGGTGCCAGGCAGTTTAGGGCTGGCCCTTGCAGCTACTCCTTCAGTGGTGCAAAAGGCAGTAAGCTGTCCTCATGTTAACCAGAAGCTGGATAGTGAGAGACACAGAGGTGTGGCCCCAGAACAGGGTGAGGAAGCTGGGAGCCCTGGCTCTCCCAGTGGGAAATTGCTGCAAAGGCCAGGTAGTGGCAACAGTTGAACACACAGAGAGAAAAACCTCTCCAGGTGTTAGGTGGCCTGTGTGAGGCAGCCACTGGGGCTCAGATACCTTGGAGGGCAGGGTGGGGTCAAGGCCTACAGATCAGAGCAGGAGTCTTCTACCAGAGAGCCCAAATCAGCCTACATCATTCTCCTGTCCTCCATTTCACCCTCACAACAACCTGTGAGGTAGGTTAGGCTGTGTGTGTGACTGGCCCCAGGTCACCCAGCAAGCTCCCATGGCAGAGCAGGGATTTGAACTCATATTTTTTTGATGTTCATTTCAATAGTTTGCTGGTCTGTTTGATGGGATTCAGCAGGTTGCTTCACTGTACTGCTTCCTGACAGTGCAATACAGCACAATGGACTTCTGGCACATGCGCATTCTCACACAGCTCAATTGAGTTCCACTAGCCCCCCATCCTTGCTGTGTAATTGCTCTGCTCAGCAGGCAATTGTTTAATTAGATGGCTCACAAATCATATAAATCAGTCATACATGCTGTGTTTCAATAAATTCCTACCTTTCGGGATTCATCTAAGGAATCCTTGATGATGCTAATGAGGAGTTTTGTCACATGATTGATCTGAGTTACTTACTGATTCATACAGGAAGTGTTCTCCATTGTATTATGGCCATATCCCGACAACTTCCTTTACAGTTGCTAATTATTTGGTTACTATAAAAATCCCAAACACAGACGTTTAATTCTTTTGGTTAGATGTAATTCGCTTCCAACAGCTGGATATACAGGAAGGCTTAAAAGTATTCCCTGGACTGAAAGAAATTGTTCTTGTCTTTCTGGAGCAATAGGGACCATCTCACATGTGCTGTTACACTGTCCTTTGTTTATAGTTTATTGTTTATTAAAGCTAGCTGTGATATGTTGAGATCTCTTGTCAACTCTGACAGTCCCTGCTCTAGTAATTACATTATTCTGAAACTTGTTTTCAAACAATGTGGGCTGGCTGGAAGTTGTTGCTAGATTTTTTGCATACGTTTTTAAAATGATCTCAGTATTTATTGTTTTATTGATTTGCTCTGTTTTTGTTTTATCCATAAACCCACCAACCTATGGTTGAAGGGATTTGTGAAGAAATGCATTTTTTTTCGCTGGGAAGTTTGAAATAGGCAACATCTCCTTTCTGCATTTTAAAAGATTTTTTCTCCTTTGGGCAGAGAATAGGCAGGGGAGGGGAAAGTCAGTTCAACTGCTTCCCAGATGTACCTCAGCTCACCTTCATACAAATGCTAATAGATCTATCAGGAGATATAATGGGTAAGTCAAGTGCTTCCCCTTCCCCAAGCAGGGAACAGAGAATTGAAGGAATAGAATGCTACAAGGTTTTCAGGAAGGAAATGCTCTGGAGAGCTTCTTTGACCTGGCATGACCTGGTTAGAGGATGGAGAAGCAGATATGATTTAAAAAAAACTCCTTGCAACCAGGAGGGGGTCTTTTTAACTTTGGATGCTGAAGCCATAAATGCACACAGACCTCTCCACTGACGACTCAGCCATTGGCCATGTGGTTCGCCTGGACAGCTGAAGGGAGCTTCAAGATTATGGAATTCTGTAGAGATCTAGAACTCCTAAGCTAAAGAACCTGTCCTATGTGTTAACATCTGATAGGGCATGTATAGAGAGGGGACAGAGGATCTGTGATTTGCCCTTTTCTTTTGTATCTTTTGCTCAATCAGGTTCTGTGCTAAAAGTATGCTTGTAAACATTTTATTTTTAATAAATACTTTATAACTGTTGATGCTGATGGTGAGGTACTGTACCACATAGACTTCCAACATCTCAGATATGCTTTTTTAGAAGAATACTAGGGGAAAACAGGCAAATGGCTATTTCTCCAGGGGCGCATAAGGCAGTAACCTGTCCCCATGGTGACCAGGCATTGGGTGGTGGGAAACATAGAGGCAAGGCCTCAGAACCTGAATGGCAAGCTGGGAGTCCTGACCCATCCAGTGGGTAATTCTGTACAAAGGTCAGGTGGTGGTGATGAGTTACCTGAGAGAAAGAGAGAGAGAGTCCTCTCCAGATGTTGAAAAAAACCTAGAAGGCAGGATGGAAAAGGGCCTGCAGACCAGAGCAGGCACATTCTGCCACAGGAATAAAAAAATAAAGATTTTTTTGTGTGATGTTAATGGCCGCCAATGGGTTTGAGTCAGTAAAGTCTTTGTGCATATATAGTTTTGCAAGCTTCTGATGCAAACTGGTGGCCACTGTGCTTTGGAACCATGTGTCACAACAAGTGTGTAAGGCACAACTTTACCATAGTTTACAGAAATTATACAACCCACCCCCTCCAGTGGGTCTCTGGGAGATGACTCTCCACTTACTGAGAGGTTTTTGTAAAAAAGAAAAGAAAAGTCAAGATGTTTGATAGTGAAAGTTCCCTATTAGGTGTAGGGATATGAATATGATTGATGGATTAGTTTGGAGGGCTTTTACTGTATCTTCAGATTATGCTGTTTTTGGATCAAGAACAATGTTATTTATTGTACTCTGAATATTTTATTATGTATTGTTATATTGTCTGCCAGCTGTTTTGTGTTTTGATGAATTAGGATGTCATTTTTAAAATGATGAACAAATAGGAGGAGGAAGATAAAGATGGCAAGTCGATGCAAAATCCTGTTGCTGTTTTAATCCCATTGCACTTACAATGCACAGCAACACTTTGCATCTGAGTCATCCTGTGTGAGCCAGTTCTGTACTCTTGAACGGGAACCTGATGGACTATTCACTCAACTGCAAGGGAAGGAAAGAAGCCCTTGAGGCACTACAAAAGGATTTTAGCACCTTCCTTTTCTCTGCCCAGCATCAACCTGAGCCCAGGCCAGGGCTACCTTTTGGACACCACAATACAACTATGGAATGGACACACAAACTTTTTAGCTACCATCCAGAGCACATCACACGAACCAGATTCTACAGCTAAGAGGCTTTTCCAAGTGCTCAACATATTCCTGGTTATGTTAGCAGTCAATCGACAAGTACTGGAATCAGTTTGGGCATGGTCCTTCTGTACCTCTGCCCTCTCTCTCTCTGCATTTTTTCCAGGGGTGGAGTTAGTGTGTTTGTTCCAGACATGCCTTAATAATCAGAAGTTTACAGCAAGGATACTATCATTATTGGTAGCATCATTGATGGCATTGTTCCAGTTCACCAGGCAAGGACTCCTCCCTCAAGATTTTGTACAAAGTGAAGAAATGGGTTGTCAAAGTACTTGGGAATAACCTATTACTGAGAAGGCCCTGAAGAAGATGTGATGGAAGATTACAGCCTCCATCTCCCAGTTAAAATTACTCTGTCTCTTCCTTGCTTGCAAAGGCCAGATTACTTACCAGCATTAATAGACTGACTACCTCTGAAACATTTGGTCAGACATCTGTTTCTGCAACAAACTCACAATTAGCTATCTGTAACTGGCTTTTCCCCTCAGGGAGAGCCCAAAGAGGCTTACAACATTTTCCTCCCCCTTTGTCCTCTCAACAACCACCCTGTGAAGCGGGCTACACCAGCACTTCCCAACCTGTGGGTTCCAACCAACGTTCCCTCTAAGCTGCAGCGTCTTGTGAGCAAAAATTCTACTTTGTGAGCTACTGGCCTTAAAGTTGTGAGCTGCTGCATAAATTATTGTGCTCTGGGGCCATTTTTTCTGAGCTAAGATAAAAATGTGTGAGCTGGAGCGTAAAAATCTGTGAGCTAGCTCACGCTAACTCAGCTTAGAGGGAACACTGGTCCCAACCCCAAAAGTGAGTTGTGAAGGCAGGCTTTTGAAGTTTTATTAGTTTGTACATGCGGTATTTTTTAAAAAAGTGGGATATCATACCAAGTAAATTTAGCCTTGAGGGATACCATTTGCTCAATGGGTTAGACTGAGAGAGAATGTGTGGCTCAAGATCACTCAGCAATCTTGGCAGAGACAGAATTCAAAACCGGCATCTCCCTACTCCAACACTCTGGACACGGTACCACATTGGCTCTCAAGAACCAGTGCTTGCTCTTCCTCATTGTCCCAACAGGCAGTGCTACTACAACTGATTCACCTATTCAGCCCTCAAGGCAATCAATACCCTGGCCAGCCAACATGTCCTCCTGCTCTCCGCATAGGAGAGTCAGACTTTGCAAGACAAAAAAATGGGCAGAAATTGATATTTGAAAAAATAGCAGGATTCAGAAGCCAGTGGAAGAGCATTTCAGTCTCCCAGGACATTTTGCTGATGACCTTAAAGTAACAACACTTCAGAAAAAGGACTTCAAAGTGAAGTGCCAGCGCAAAAGTTTTGAACTAGGCTTTATCAGCAATTTTGATTCTGTTGCATTCACATTTATCCAGGACCAAGGACGTCTTTCACTTTTCTGGTGTTAAATTAGCATAGCGTAGCTACAAAAATAGTATTATCACCAATTACTGCTGAATTACTGAACATGACACTGTATAATTTTAGATTCTGCAGACCTCCTGCTGCCTTTTATGTTTCATGCCTACTGTTAACATCCCCCCCACATGTGATAAGCAGGGGACCTGTGAAGACTCACGGGGAGGGGGCTGCTTCCTTAGTTTTATCTCCTCCTTACCTTCGACTTTCCCTCCTGTCTTTCGCCCCCTCCTCCTTACAGTCTCAACAGCTGCTCTATTTTCTATGTTCCTTTCTTTTGGTCCCACCTACATTTTCTGTTTCATTCTCAACCAGGCTGCCTCTTTCCCTCCCTCCTGGAACTCCCTCCCATCTCTTTCCCCTCCCATCCTCTTCTCCTGGACCGCTTACCTCTTGGACTGGGAATCAGTACTGGGCATGCTTTAAGATTGTTACAGCACTCTGAAATGCCACTCAAATGGTAGATATTTCCTACGTCTGTGCATGTACAGACAACACTGTTCACTTTGGGTGGGTGAATGTTTCAATCCCTTCCAATTATTTCATTTTTTCAGATTCTTCTGCAAATCTTTGGGTTCCCCCAGGTCCGTAGAGACATATTCCTTATACCTACTAGGCCTTATTGTCAATTCTGATGTTTCAATAACGAGACCTTCTTGATAAAAAAAGTTTCTAGTTTATTGTAACATGTTGCAAGACTGTAGAAACAGATTGAGAGACTGGCGAGCATGCACAAAGAGCAAACATTTAAGGTATACATCAAAGGGATTCCTGAGGGAGGGGGCACTCTATGCAGGGCATTCACACATTGTTATTGTTTTATCATTCTCAAGCACCGGCTGGCCTTGGGCGCTTTCTTAGCACCGGCTATCTCTGAGAAGGCACCACAATCTTGTTCCCATATTCTCAGTTCCAAGCATTGCTACATAACAAAGGAGGGGAGGGGGGAAGGAGAGCTTGAGCTAGCAGCATCTGAATACAGAGTGGTTTTACCCAGGATCCTTTTCCTGAACCAAAGTTTAGCACTAAACTACTCAGACATTATAGCAAACTTGACACTTATTGTGTGGATTTTTTGATCCACATGGTGGAGCCCAGTTTGAAATTAGGTATCGATATCCCTGTCCTTCTGATGGAGGACAACTAATGAAATGGCTGCTAGTTTATGCCCAAACAAGTATTTCCAGAAGTGGAAACAGTTGCCACAATATGCCAGTTTTACATGCAATCTGCAAAACTTTCAGATCTGCATTATATTGTTTGACTATACCAACTTACAAAGTGCAACAGCAATTTTGATTTGCATTGTCAAAATCACACAGTTGCCCATGTCGATAAACTTCCCAAACATACGTTCCCAGACTTCAAAAAGGTAAAAACATCCTTCAGATTAGACTAGTTCTACACATCTTTTGTTGCAAACTTCTAGCAACATCACATAGCTTCTAGCACAGCTTGCGTTAAAACTTCAACTCTTTGGAAAATGGCCTTTAAAAAACCCTCCTTTTTGAATCCAGGGCTCTGGGGCTGCAAACAGCCTCTTAACTCCAACACACACATCTCTCCCTGAATATTGACAACAGCGATTCTGTTTTGTTTCTGGCTCCGACTTCAGGCCTGTGCATCACTTAACGCATACTGTGATGTGTGAGCCAGAGTTATAGTCAGCTCCCTTCTCCATTACCATGTTGGCTGGGCAGGCCTATGAGGAAAAAGAAGCATTAACAGCAGCTATTTTGGTCCCCCAAAATGGGCTGCAGCTGCCTGCTCTGACTGTTTCATTTTACATATATATTTTCCTTCTTTACTTATTTGCTTTGCTGGTCTGCCTTCTCATGTCTGCTGAAGGCAGAAAGCTGCCATTTTAAAATACAGGACAACAGAGCAGTCTAAAGACGTTGAAAAGGTGGCTGATGCAGGTGACATCAGGAAAGCCATCAGTAGAGTGGTTCTAGTGCAGCTTGAGGGAAGATCTGGATCCAAGGCCTTGTATGACCATGAAGCTCCCCAGATCACCCTGGGCCAATCTCTTTCTCTCAACCTAGACTTCCCCACAGGATGGTGGTGAGCATAAAATAAGGGAAAGAAAAAACTATAACTGCTGCTCCAAGCTGCTTCGACAAAGCAAATGTCTCCACTTCTTATGAACCTCACAGGCTGCTGGAGCGTTTCGGAGAACACAGGATAAAATGCTTTCAAGTATATAAATCAATAAGCAGATGTTCCGTTTGAGATGTCCTTGAACTGGCCAACCAGCTAATGGAACCTGAGCCTCCTTCATCCCACACCAGCCCCAACTCCTCTGCCTCACTTCAGATTTTTCCACAGAACTGTGGGCTAATTTCCTTTGGCTCCAAACACGAGCGCCACTCTGTTAATGTGGCTAAGAAACCAAACCGCAGGCACTCTGGACAGCTAACTGTACAGCAAGGCACTTTGGTTTGGCAAAGAGAGGCCCCATTCAGAGATTAGGCCTCTCTTTCTTAGCATTTGCGGTTGGGGGAGAGACATAAAGAAACCAGCGAAGCAGGCCCAGTGAATACGTTGCAGCTTCCACAGGGAAGCTGTGCAAAGTCTCCACATACTCTGTCAATGATTTTTTTCTGTCTCACCCCAAATGCTACTTCTCTTCTCCCCAAAAAAGCTGTACAGTGGTGTGGAGGAGGTCTGGGAATTTGGGAGTGGGCCACTCTGGCTGTTGCCCTGACCTGGGTGACCAGGCAAGTCTTAAGGATGCCAGCTTCCTGGTTGGACCTGGGGCTCCTCCAGAATTACAGTTTATTTCCAGACTAAGAAATCAGTTCCCCTGGAGAAAATGGATGCTGTGGAGGGTGGGATCTGCAGCATTGCATCTCACTGAGGTCCTTGTACTCCCCAGGCTAGGCATTTGCCTAGGGTGCTGGACTAGGGGGTGCCAAATTGGGCCCTCTCCCCAAGCTCTAGGCAAATGCCCTGGCCACCGACCACTGCCTTCCTCCATGGCGGCAGTGCGCTGCCCTCTACCACCCTCACCCTTCTGCTCCCCCCAGGAACACACGTGGCAAAGTAGGGTGGGGAGGGTGCCTGGGTGGCTCCCAGCCTGTTTTGCAGCGCTCTCTTTATTGTTTTGTCGAATAAGTGGCGGAGCTCATTAGCATAACTCATTAGCATATGCTCTCCCCCCCCAAGCCAAAAGCAACCTGCTGCAAGAAAGGGGAATCTTGGGCAAGTGAGGCCTGCTTGGGCTGGCTAGAGATCAGGCCAGCCCAAGCAGGCCTCACTCACCTGGGGCTCTCCTAATGCCCCCCCCCCCAGTCAAAAGACCAGCAAGTCACCTGCCGCCCAAAATCACATAAAAAGTGGAGAAAGGGTGGCGTGGGTTTCTCCGGGGGTTAATGAGGGCTGCTGGGGGCGTGGCAAAGCCCCTGTTGGCTGGCTATCCGCTCTCCTAATCCAGGGATTGTTACGCAGCTGCACCTACTATTCAATGGACAAGACAGATGGGGAGGAAGAGGGGGAACCGTCAGAAAGGTTCAGGAACTGTGCTCCTGGGAGCTCCTACTTAATCTGAGACTGTGATCTTTCCGGTGTGGTACAATCTTTAGGGAAAGATACACACTCAAGGTCACTTTGGGCACCACATGGAGGGGAAAATACACATTTTTTATGGTCCTGCCCACATTGGTGCCATTTTCCCTGCAACAACCATTTCCCTTTCTGTTAGAAGGCTTTTCCTGGTTTCCTGCCCCCCCCCCCCCAAGTGGTTGACAGGTTGGCGTGGTGTAAAATTTTATACAAATCTTCTGCAGCAATGTAGCTTTTTTCTTTTTGAAACAGTGCCTTTGCCCTTTTGATTCTGGAGTTGTAACAGGAAATGTGCCTTAAAACTGCAATAAAAAGGACTAGAAACGTAATTGGTTTTGTTTGTTTTTTTAAATGGAAACTGGGAATTGGGGTATTGCAGTAGATCATTTGACTAATACTCTAGTGATGTCATTGGACGGTGAAAAGCGCCATCAAATTGCAGCAGATTTATAGTGACCCCCCCCCCCCGGGTTTTGGAGGCAAGAGACAATTGGAAGTGGTTTGCCATTGCCTGCCTCTGTGTAGCTACTGTGGACTTCCTTGGTGGTCTCCCATACAAGTTGTAACCATGGCCAGGCCTGCTTAGCTTCCAAGATCAGGGCAGACTGGGCTATCAAAGTCAGGATGATCTGTCAATTGCCATTAAAAAAAAGTCCTGTGGTGAAGTAGAGGGAAAAAGGTGGCTGATGGGGGACAGGCAATAAAAATGATGGGAAAACTTCCATATGGATGCTGTTTCCACTGTAAACACCTCTGTGTTCACAGCAGCATTGACAGCTGCACAAAAAAATCATCTCCATGTGGAAGCAGACTGGTTTTGCTTCTGCCTGGTAGCCATTTGTGCTCAGAAGTCAAAGACTGGTTGTTCCTTATTAAATAAGCTACGTTTGTACTGTTAGCTTTTGCAGCTGCTTTTGCAACTGTGTAGTCAGCAGACTGAATCTTCTTTGTGCCTGGAGAAGATAGCACATGTTCCTGGAACACAGGGAATGACATTTGTTACTTACCTTTGCACCTGCATTGTTGGATTCATTGTTTAAACAACCAACATTAGATATAATTCCTGCTTTTTTATCTGCAAAGTTAGTGCTGTGTGTTGTGAGTGGATTTTAAGATTCATTGCCTAGGCTCAAGGATGCACACTACTTGTGTGGCCAACCAATGTGAAAGAAGAAAAACCAGTACTTTTAAAAATCCTGGCATCTCACCCAGTTTGGCTGCCTTTTTTTGTAGTTGTCAAGGTCAAATGCCAAAACAGTAATATTGCATTGAAAACCATGTAAAAGTTTTAAAAATAAATTGGTGTTTCTTTTGCAGAGTTGGGAATATCTACATTTCCCATAAGACCATGCAAGAACATGTATATTTGAATTTATCTAGATCTGGACTGCTCAACAGACAATGATGGATACCAAGAAATGTCATGAAAAGGCACATGGAAACTTCAGAGTAGTAAGTCTCAACTCAAAAATGTGGCAGATGCAGTAGGGGAGGCAGCAGCTACAGCAAAGTAGTATATAATTGTGCATGCACAGTCATGTTTTTCTCCCACAATTTGAAATGCTTGAGCTATCCAGATGCCAACAAATAGGGTGCCGAGTGTTCAAATCCCATGATTGTCATGCCTGCAAGTAGGGAGCCAACCAAACTGTCAAGTAATCAAGCTTCCCTGACTTTGGCTGTTATTGCAGTGGGGAGATCACTAGTTCAGATCCACTGTGTCCATGAACAGCCACGTACACCTCTGAGGGTGCACACACAACTTCATCATCTGGCAATAGTGCCAGTCAGTCAGCTGTTCAACAAGGAGGGAAAGGGGACAAAGTCTAGTCTTCTGTTCTTTGCCAATGAATGAATGGGATGGCACATACAATTCTGACTCTGGGATCAGTTTCAGGGTTCAGCATTCCTTTGTGTTCACAATTCCCCATCCAGCTTGGGAATGCCTATTCTGAGTGAGAGGGAGACTGCCTGGGCCAATGTCACCTTCAGCTTCCTAGCGGAGCAGGAGTTTGAAGGGAATTGGGTATGTCTAAGCACTCTATGATACTGCTTTCCAGGTGAAGGAAACACAGAAATGACCAGAGCTCTGCTTGAAACCCTTGCTATTTGGGCATGGTAAGCTCTTTCCCCTCCTTCATATCTGGAAGAAGATGCCACTTGTCAGTTATTCCCACTCAGCCTCGCTCTCTGCGGCTAAAGTGTGCTACTGAGAAGCAAGGCAACGTGGCTGCCAGTAGAATTCCAACACATCCTGAACTTGGATCCCATCTGCAGTTTTAACTGCTTGGCCTCGAAATCTCATTAAGATGTGTCAGACATTAGGAAGGAGAGATGTGTATGTGTTTCGAAAGAAATTTTTTTTTACAGGCCCTGAACGATAGAGAGGAGCAGGATGCGACTTTCCCTGCCTGGAGGCCTTTGTTCATGTCCCAGCTGGGCTTGATTAAGCTCTTTTGGCATTCCGGCACGTTTAGGAGTGCTTCCCTTCCAGCTCTGAGGCCTGGCGGAGTAACAGCTCTTCGTCACCAAGTCGGCTGTGGGCTCATAGAGAGAAAAAGAGAAAAAAATGTTTCTTCATTTTTCCACCTCAGGAGGGAAAGGCTGAGAGAGAGAGGCGCCTAAAGGAGAAGCTTGTTGGCTTCTAAGATGTCAAGATCTCCGTAAGGACCTCTGTCAAGCTTACTCTACAAACAAGGTTAGAAATGTGCCCCCCCCCAGCACCCCAGTCCCCTACTTTCTCTCTGTCTCACACACAGACACACCGGGGAGGGGAGGAGGTAGTGGTGGAGTAAAGTTTCAAACAACAGAAAAGTTGGAGCAGATGGTTGCCAGATTTCGGCAATGATGTGGGCTGGAGACTCGCTTCCTCACGTGGGGGTGGGTGGGGGGAATCCGATTTCCAGCCTCTTCCCTTGTTAGAAGCATGGCCAGCTGTGTTTAGCACCTCCAGCAGGTAAGGAAACTAACTCTCCCCTGCCAGCTCCACCTGATTGTGAGCAAACTCTTAACATCTGCCTGCAGTGCAGAGAGGGCTTCTGATTTACTTCTCCCGGAGCTCAGTGGCTCCAGCAAAGAAGGATGCTATTTTAGGCAAGGTAGAAAGGGGGTCCACTGGAAAGTGTCTGCCGAGGCAAATGCCTCAGGCCAAGCGAACAGAGGGAAGCGATTAGCTGAGGCTTTCTGCAAGTCCTCTTTGCTGCCACTGTGGGTCTTCTGTCTTCTTGCCTTTGCTGACTCCTTGGAGATATTGGCTTGGGGTTTCTCCCTGTGGTCCCAGCCTGGACAGTGATGCTTCGGTGTGACTTTGTTTAGACTTTGGGGACACTCTGTGGGATGTGTGTGTGTGAAAATATTGTAGAAAGCTCTTGGAAAAGTGGAAGGAGCAAAGATGGGGGCATTGTAAGGCACGGAGCACCTTTTCATAAATCCAGATATGTCTTGAGAACAGTTTCAGGAGGGTAGCTGTGTTGGTCTGTAGTAGAAGGGCAAAATTTAAGTCCAGCAGCAACTTAAAGACCAACAAGCTTTTGAGAGTCAGAGTTCTTTGATCTGATAAAGGGAGCTTTTACTCTTGTAAGTTTCGACCTTGGAAATCTTGTTGGTTTTTAAGTGCTACTGGACTTAAATTTTGCCCTTCTACTACAGACCAACACAGCTACCCTCCTGAAACTGTTCTCAAGACATGGGACCTGTTCCTATTTATCTAAGGCTGAAGGAACAGAGACAAAAATATGTCTGTCTTTTCCCCAGTTTAATTCAACACATCAGCTGGATTTCAGATCAAACAGGATCATTAATTTATCTTGCCCAACAGTATGCTGCAACTTTTTCTAAAAAATAAAAAAAGTTTAATCACCATATTCTAGGCTTGAGGACAAATTTTTGCCACCCAACACATTAATAATAATAGTAATTAGTTATGTATAATAATAGTAGTAATTAGTTATGTATTAATAATAATAATTAGTAATGCTTGAACTTTTACAGGGAAGTATTTGCCCCCAGAACATGCAGCTTGGGTCACTTGCTGAAGTCATTCAGATCAAAGTGCTCAGCAGATGGTAAACTTTGTGACCTTATGGGCACTTTCCAATCTTACCATTTATCTATCCATTTGTGCTCAGGGTGGCATCTGTGATTCTCCCTCACCCCTTTTGTCTTCACAGCAATCCTATAAAGTAGGTTTAAGCTGGGAGTGACTGGCTCAGGTTGCTGAGTGAGATTCAGGGGTGTGTGGGGATTTGAATCCAGGTTGCCTAGGTTTTAGCCCAGGGCTCTAAGCCCTGCAGTATAATAGCTGTCTTGAGTGTTAGAACACACTGCACCTGTGCAGCCTTCAGCACCACAAGTTTTGATGATTGGAGACTAGATGGGAGATCACTCTGATCCCCTGCAACTTGTCTTTGAAACTGTCTGTAACAGTTAACTTAATACAATGAGTGTGGAGCTTGTGGATGAAGGGAGACCTGCACAATTTCCCTTTATGCATTTTGCAACACAGGAATAGGCCAGGATCTCACTCTTGGGTCTTTATTGTCATGGCCTGATGTAGGCACAATGCTGCCAAATTGCCCCACACAGCAGCCCCTTTCCTTTTAATTGTGGGATTTGTTTAGGTTAGCAGGACCTGCTTGCGGTGTTTATTATCCATTCTTAGCATACCTTGCAGACCTGCCTCTAGCCTGGATGCAATCTTCAGTTTGATGTTACGGTTAATGTTTTGATTGGTGTATAGAGAGTATGGGCGTAGCTAGTTCCAAACCTTAATAGGAGGGGTTTGTGAGCTTGTAAGCCCCACCTAGTTGTCTGTGTGTGGTTAGGAGAGCGAACAGTGATAAGTCAGAAATTTTTGGGGGGTGGTGGTGGTGGTATGGAAATGTCATGGTTCTTACTAAAATTATATCTTCAGATTTCCAGCAGATATTTCTTCTGAGTGTGCCCTTTGTGACATCATCTCCAATTTTGCTTTCAACAAAACTTAGAAATGTGTATATTTGAGGGTGAAGAAACACAGAGGAATTTGAAAATCCTACTGATTACAAATGTGCAAAAGCCCACCACAATGTATACTGAGAGCTCCTTAAAGTCACCTCTGTGGCTGAAACCCTTTAGGAAGATAATTTAGAATTGTCATCCCATTAAGCCTGGACTGGAGGTAAATGTCCCTCGGGTTCCCAAAGCAGTTTGGCATTTTCCCTGGAGGAGGAATGCAGGCCCATGTAGAGCTGCTGCTGAGTTTTGGCTACAGCAAACGTCAAAGTGAATATGGAGGTTCCTCCTCATTCAAAACCTAGGGAGGTGTTTTGAGGGAAGCTAAAACGGTTTCAAAAGAGGTCATTCCATGTTTTTCCAGATTGCCACTGAATTCTGTTGTAAGCCAAGAGATTCTTCTGCAAAGGGAAAAAAGCGGAAGCCCAAGGCTTTTTATTTATCAAAATTCCTTGGAGTAGAGAAGAGTCTGTACATCCACAGTTAGATAATATGAGATGGAGAAGGATTTACTGGGCACAGAATAGTCTGTGCAGGCACGGGTGATGTTGGAGTAAGTAAGAGGACAGAAAATCGATTTCACAAAGTTTTTGACAGATGGCCAGCTCTTTTTCTTGCTGGGGCGTCTTTGGCAAGCAAAAACTCACTTAGTTGAAGGTTTTTGCTCCTGCCACTGCATCTCTACATTGGGAAAACGGCTCTCCTCTTGTATTTCTGTTTAACTGCTTTACATCTTAAAAAGACAACTTGCCGAGTACTTAAGTTGGCAGCTTACATCCTGAGGAGGGCAGAAGTCTGATTCAAAAACAGACAGGAAAGGACGCTCTTCCAACCACCAGAAAGACAGCACTGGGAGCAAGAAAGAGCTTAAAGTTGTGAGAATTGCCTTCCCTTGTAAACTTTGCAAATCTTATCAGAACTCTATGAACAATCATTCTTGCCTGAAATTTCAGCAACAGAGTGAGATGGTTGCGCCTGAGGGATAGATAGAAGCCATACCTCTTCAGGTGCAGATCTATCATACGCTCCTCTTAGTTGGATCAGTATTGATTCACTCCATTTAAGAAGGTGTATTCCTTCAAATGAAAGCGCCTTCCAGGAGCTTCTTCTATCAGTGGGTTTTTTTTCTGCTTCTGTACGGTGCATCCATGGGATCCCACCCCATTTGTGAAAAAGTTTCTTCATGCAAGTAGAAAATCAGCACCTCAGGGATTAAACCTAATCCAGCTATTTCTCTGGTGTGTTAGATTTCAGTCATGCTGAAACTCTTCCAATGAAATCAATGGGGCTTGCAAGTGATTTGGTTTGGCTGGTTCATGCTTATAATGTATAAACTCCATGCTATATGATGATAAAAGTTATTAACTCTTGTGTCTCTTGGGAAGGGAGGAGAGGGAAAGGTAGGAGAGAATAATAATCTTTCTCTTTAGTTGATAAAAAATGACCCAAATAGCAGTAGCAGCCTTTCTGCTTGCAATACAAGATGTTTTCCATCACTGTACTTGCTGAAAATGTCTCTTTGGAACAGCTGAACTACACAATAATAATCTTCCTCCCCACACATCAGTTCCTTGTTAAGTGTGAAATTTCATCACAGCTACAGTCCAGTAGCAAAAGGTAGGAGAGGAGAGGTTTGGTGCTTGTGGTTTCTTGCTGGAGTGATGGGGTTATCACATTATGACCGTTTTTGCACACAGCTTACCTTGCAGTCACAATCCTGTTCCCTCCACAGCATCTGGTCAGATTTCCCACCATCTGCGCCGAAGTTACAGGAAGTGCCGCAGCTTTTGCCTAGCAAACGTAAACTGCTAAAACCCAGGGCGTTTTCTCACAGGGCTTACCCCGGAGCGACGTCCCTCTTCACCACGCAGCGTCTACGCGGATTTCGCACCAACTGCTCCGCAGAACCCGGAAGAGCCGCAAAGTGCCGCAGCTTTTGCGTCGCAAATGTAAACCGCCAAAAACCAGTTTACATTTGCGATGCAAAAGCCGCGGCTCTTCGCGACTCTGCGGAGCAGTTGGTGCGAAATCCGCGCAGACACTGCGCGGTGAAGAGGGACGTCGCTCCGGGGTAAGCCCTGTGCAAAAACGCCCCCAGTTTACATTTGCTACGCAAAAGCCACGGCACTTCCTTTAACTCCGGTGCAGATGGTGGGAAATCCAACAGACGCTGCGGAGGGAACAGGATTGTGACTGCGAGGTAAGCTGTGTGCGAAAAAGGTATATATTTTATCTTCCAGATGTTTCACCATTCCAAAGGCTGACAGGGGTAACTCGGATCCCCCAAGAGAAAATAAAGAAAGGGGCAAGAAGAAAAAGTAATTTTAACTGCAACAGTTACAGAATGGCCAATGGCTGGGGCTAATGGGAATTGTAGGCAAAAAAACATCTGGAGAGCTACCGTTGGCCACCCCTGCTCTATATGACAGGCCTTCAAGTACTTGAAGATGGTGATCATATCACCTCTCAGCCGCCTCCTCTCCAGGCTAAACATCCCCAGCTCCTTCAACCTTTCCTCATAGGACTTGGTCTCCAGACCCCTCACCATCTTCGTTGCCCTCCTCTGGACCCGTTCTAGCTTGTCTATATCCTTCTTAAAATGTGGTGCCCCAAACTGAACACAATACTCCAGATGAGGTCTTACCAGATCAGAGTAAAGTGATACCATCACGTGATCTGGACACTATACTTCTGTTGATACAGTCCAAAATTGCATTTGCCTTTTTAGCCACCGCATCAAACTATTGACTCATGTTCAGCATATGATCCACTAAGACCCCTAGATCCTTTTTGCACATACTACTGCTAAGACAAGTCTCCCCCATTCTATAACCATGCATTGGATTTTTTCTACCTAAATGCAGAACTTTACATTTATCCCTGTTAAAATTCATTTTATTGGTTTTAGCCCAGTTTTCCAGCCTGTCAAGGTCATCCTGTATCCTGTTTCTGCCTTCTTCTGTGTTTGCAACCCTTCCCAATTTAGTATCATCTGCAAATTTAATAAGCTAAGACATTTCTGTCTTAGCTCAGGAAGGATGAGCACAATAATTTATGCAGTAGCTCACAACTTTAATTCCAGTAGCTCACAAAGTAGAATTTTTGCTCACAAGACTCTGCATCTGAGAAGGAACATTGGCCATGACTAAAAGGCATCCTTGGGATGGTGGTAGAAAGTTCCAAGTTCCAGCCAATTTATGGTAGTCCTGTAGGGTTTTCAAGGCAAGAGACAAGCAAACACGTGACTTGCTTTTGCTTGCTTTTTTGTAGCAAACCTGGACTTCCTTGGTGGTCTTCCATTCAAGTACTAGCCAGGGCTGACCTTGCTTAGTTTCCAAGATTCTATGAGATCTGACTAGGTTGGACCATCTAGTTCAAGGCATCCCTGGCATGGGGCTCCAAAAATTTTGAGTGGTCCTCCGCTAGCACTGACTCCTGCCTACAGACCCTGACTGATCACTCTGCATTTTAGGTGGAACAAGACCAGCTCCTGAGCCACCTGAAAGTCCATCATGTCCATTAGGATCCCCATCTTGTGCCTTGCGAGCATCATCTTTGCTACCTGCCGAGGAGGGAAACTGCCTGCACTTGAAGAAGGTAAGAGAGATATGATGGCAAAAAAGGACTGATGCAGACCTCTGATGTTTGTTATGGGCTACAGACCGATTGCCGCAATTGTGTCACATTATTACATATCAGAGAATCCCCCTGAAATCAAAACAGTTCCTGCAAGGGCTGGGTTGAAGGCTGGATTTCCAGGATGGAACAGGGTGGCGTCTGCATCCACTATGAAGGCAGTTTTGGTTTGGCTATGTACACGTTTCAGGTTTTGTTTTTTGGGCTTTTTAAAAAAAAAATCTTAGACAAAGTCATAATTCTACTTGAATGAATGCTTGCCTCTTAATGATCTCAAGCTGAGCTCTGTCATTAATTAAGATGCCAGCTAAGCAACCAGAATAACATCCAACTAATATGGTTGCTGAAGTTCTCTGAGTTTGTGGATTCAAATGTCAGCCTTGATTGTAAGTGAATATTTTTCAGCCTCATAGTAAGACAGGGGCTGCAAAAGCATTGGCAATGAACAAAAATGGGATCCAAAACAATTAAGATGATATTTTCCACTAGACCTTGGGGTAGATAGGATCTAAGATCAAAGGATCCATCTTCTTTCCCTCAATTTTATAAACACATAGCAATCTTGTTAAGGAACCCTGTGGGAAAATAGAAAGGTTCCGTATGGTGACTTTTTGCTATAAAAGCACCTGGTAACCATAAAGCTGTTCAGGTTGACGTGCTTTAGAAAATACAAGTATCCTTCTTCCCCCACCCCAGAGAGTCCAACATTCATTATAGGAAGTTGATCCTTTATAAACTTGCAGTGCCCACTGCTATATGTATAGACCTGTAGCCCAAGCTCAACATGTGGCACGTAGGGTTACCAGTCTCCATGTGGGGCCTGAAGATCTCCCAGAATTACAACTCAAAATCAACCTTGACTGTTCCCTGAAGAGTCAGATGCTGAAGCTGAAGCTCAAATACTTTGGCCACCAAATGAGAACGGAGCAATCACTGGAGAAGACCCTGATGCTGGGAAAGACAGAAGGCAAAAGAAGAAGGGGATGGCAAAAGATGAGATGGCTGGACAGCGTTACTGATGTAACTAACATGAAGTTAGGTGGACTTTGGAGGATGGTGGAAGACAGGGGGGCCTGGCGTGACTTGGTCCATGGGGTCACAAAGAGTCGGACTCGACTGTGTGACTGAGCAACAAACTGTAGAGATCAGTTCCCCTAAATGAAATAGCTGCTTTGGAGGGTAGACTCTGTGGCATTATACCCTGCTGAAGTCCCTCCCCTCCACGAACCCTGCCCTCCCCAGGCTCCAAATCTCCAAAAATTTCCCAATCCAGAGCTGGCAATCCCAGCCTAGGACCCTAACTTAATTCCCTCTGGGAATGGTCCTGAAAACTCCCTTTGTCTAAATGTTAGTTGCTTTGGTTCATTCGTGTTTTTAAACTCTACATTGTAACTGCAGATGTACACATTAATAACACACAGCAGGAAAAGCAATATCAGTGTGCAGCGCTGCAGTTTTTAAAATAAAATTATGGTCCAGGTAGAGAAAGTAGATAGAGAAAATTTTATAGGCAAAAGGAAGTGTTTCTAATTGGCTCATGGAATTAACTGCTGGTAAATATAGTAACATCCATGAGTGTAAATGGCTTTAGAGAGAGGCAGGAGTGTAGATGGATTTAAAGGGAGAGGGACAAATTCATGGTCAGATCATTATGCCTTGAAGGCCCAACTGGGTATCCAAACCCCTCCTTGTCTTGGTGGTGAGCTTTATGATCACCTTTATGGAGACTAATGGATCCAATTGGTTTCCAGAATGCTCTGCACGATCCGATAACTCATTAGATGTGCTGATAGAGGACTGGAAAACAAGGCGTCATTTCATAGAAAAAGAGGTGCTGGAGCTCATTAGTACAACTCATTTTCATATGCCATAGACCCCTGACATCATTGGAAGGTGTACTAAATTATATCACCTCAGCATCTACTTTAAAATGCTTCTTGAATTATGTCATCAGAAAACCTTATTCCCATCATACTTTTTAAATTAATTTCTCCTATGTGGCCACAGTGGAATGATGATTTTCATCTGCCTGCTTTAAATGTTTTGGTTTATTTTCCCATTGAACAATGGAGCCCAGAAGCAATTATTTGGGATGCGGGAAGTAAGAAAGAAAGAGCACAATAAAATTTAGAGATTCTAGAGCTCTGCTCCTGTGCGCTCCTGCCCAAAATGAAACCTGACTGGAATATTTGTCTCTCTGAAGCCTCCCCCTCCCAACACCGTCTTCGTTCCCATCCCAAACTAGCCCCATGGTATACCATGGAACTTAGGGGAATGCTACAGGAATTTAGAAGGCTAGAGTGAGCTTGGCAGCAATCTCATGACGAAGCCACAAGAACATCCTATACGTGATTTATGAAAACCTGTGAGATGGTGGTGAAGACCACAAAGAGGGAATTTTTCGCTGCCTCCATTGCATATGCACGCTCTCACTCGGCACAATTATTTTGGACAATTAAGTCTCTGACTTCTCTCACAGAGAAAACCCAGAATGTTTAAATAGTCTGACCATTAGCCACAAGGCTTTTGTGAGCTTTTTCTGAGAGAAGATCTTATTGACGGCGACCTGCCTGTCAATATTGGTATAGTATGTGAACTGAAGGCCCCATTGCCGTCTTTGGATTCAGTATTTGACAACTTTAGCTGACTCTCTCAGGCCAACATTGACAGCATTCTGGGTATTGTTAAACCAGCCACGTGCTTCCTAGACCCATGTCTTCATGGCTGGTGAAAGCCAGAGGTGATGGAATATGAGGCCCCCTGGTGGACATTATCATTTTTTTGGCCACTTTGTGACACAGCATGTTGGACTGGATAGGCCATTGGTCCAACATGGCTTCTCTTATGTTCTAACCTGTACTAAAGCACAGGGTCTATGGAAGCAATGTGAAGAAGGCTGTGGAAACATGGCTCTTAAAGAAATCATCTTTGGATCCATCAGGTCCTGCCAGTTACCACCCAGTCCTGAAACTTGTTTCTGGTCAGGGAAATTGAGAGCAGTGGTGGAGCAGCTCCAGAATTTCGTTGAAGACATGTCAACCCTGGACAGTTCCAGTCAGCTTCCACTCTGACCATGGATCAGAGACTGCACTGGTTGCACTCACAGACAATCTCCACAGGCAGCAGAACTGAGGCAAATCATTGCTGCTGCCACTGCTAGATCTGATAGGCAGTGTTCAACACGGTTGACCATGACCTGTTGATCCACTGCCTCATTGACACAGGAATCCTGTAGGGGCCTGACAGTGGCTCACCTCATTTCTCCAGGGACAGGGACAGAAGGAGGCACTAGGAGAGAGGGTGCTGCCTTGGTATCCCTTGGTTTGTGGGGTGCCTCAGGGGGCTGTCCTCTCCCCAATGTTGTTTAACATTTATATGCACCCCTTGCCCAGCTGGTTGGAGTTTTGGGCTGGGTGCAGATGGATAGCCACATCTATTTTGGTTGAAGAGCCAGAGGCCATGGTTGGATGGTTGAAGCACAGCTGGTTGAAACTGGATTCATTGAAGACAGAGGTGCTGTGGCTGGGTGGAGGGGCTTCAGGATTGAGGTGTACCTTTAACTCTTGATGGTGTGCCTTTAACACTGGTATCAACTGCCAAGAGTCTGGGTGTGCTTCTTGATGCTTCCTCCACCCAGCCAGTTTGGTGTAGTGGTTAGGTGTGCAGATTCTTATCTGGGAGAATGGGGTTTGATTCCCCACTCCTCCACTTGCAGCTGCTGGAGTGGCCTTGGGTCAGCCATAGCTCTTGCAAGAGTTGTCCTTGAAAGTGTTGTCCTTCTGTGAGAGCTCACTCAGCCCCACTTACCACACAGGGTGTCTGTTGTGAGGAAGGAAAGTAAAAGGAGATTGTAAGCTGCTGAGATTCAGAGTGAAGGGCAGGATATAAATCCATCATCATTGTTGTTGTTGTCATCGTCATCATCTGCTTCTTCTGCTTCTTTTTCTTCTGGCATTTCTACAGCTGCTCCAAATCAGGCAACTGGCTCCTTTCCTGTCTTGCCCTGCCCTAGCTACAATAATCCATTCAATGGTCACCTCCAAGCTAGACTACTGTAACTTGCTCAATTTAGGACTATGTTTGAGACTGCACTGGATGTTGCAACAGGTTCAGAACACAGTGGCCCAGGTCCTTACTGGGACTCCATTGACAGTGCACATTCAATCTGTGCTTTGGCAGCTGCACTGGCTCCAGATTGAGTACCAGATCAGGTTCAAGGTTCTGGCATTAACCTTCAAGGCCCTAAATGGTCTGAGACCAACATACCTATGGGACCGCTTTGCCTGGTATTCCCCCTGAAGAGCATTTACGCTCTGGAGAGATGAACCTCCTGGTGATCCCTGGTTCAAAAGACATCTGGCAGTCCTCAGCTAGAGCCAGGGCCTTCTTGGGGAGAGGATATAAAACATCTCTCAAATGCCACCAAGTCTGGCCTCCTCCATCTCCCCTCTCCTTCATGGGGAAAGGACATAAGATGTTCTTAATGCCATTTTGATAGAGCTTTATTTTTTAACTGTTTTGGGGTTTAATTCGATTTATGGTGGTGTATAAATGTATTTATTGATATGATGTACACTGTCCTGTTCACAGGGGATGGTGATCTAAAAATCAAATAAATAAATTCATAGAGGAGGAGAGGTCCATCAGTGCACACTAGGCAGGGTGACTAAAGGAAACCTCCATGTCCAGAGGCAGTAAACTTGTGAATCCCAGGGCTAGAAGGCAGCATCAGGGATGACCTTGGTCTCTATGTCATGTCTGTTGGTTTTCCAGGGCTACAATGTGAGACAGGATGCTAGACTAGATGGACCACTGGTCTGGTCCAGTGGGGCTCAATACATACCAATGTGCAAGACAGCATGTGCATATTTAGTAAAACAGTACAGAAGGCATCTTGATGAAGTCATGCATACCATCACATTAACGTTTCCTTTACGAATTCATGTAGGTATAGCTGTAATGGGCAGGGGATGGAAAGCTCCAGCAAGGAACACATGCTCTGGTTGCTAAAACAGCTTTTAGAAATTCTCCTGGTCAAACTGGAATGAGAGGATCAGTGAAATGCAGCACACAGAAAACATATGAAACAATCAGAGCATGGAACTGAAGACATTCATTGATATTTACCTTCAAAACTGGGTCTCTTTGTTGTTAAGTAGTAATAAAGGGGACATTATCCCTGAGCATGTGCAAAATGCCTTTGGTCACGCTAACATCAGCCAGATAGAACTGTGATAAGTAGTATGTGTGTGTTGCTAATCAAGATGGAAACTCACGTATGACAATCTTAAAAGGGGGTGGGGGAGAGGCCAGAATCACCTGACATCAGCCAGTTGGTCTTACCCTTGTGTAAGGCTTGGTCTGTCTATGCAGCAGCAAGAGCAGACAGAGTGAGCTGAATTACTTTAGACCGCATGGGGGAGTTTCCCATTTGTAATGCTCCCGCAGGTAAAAAATCCCTGCAAATAAATAAATTAACAGATGGGGCTGAAACTGCTAACCAAACGCTTTGCATGCTATTCCAGTTTTCCACTTATAGGGAATAATTAATGTAGGGTACCTTTGAAACATGCAGTGCCCCCCACTCCAGCCTGAATTGACACAGTCCATTCTACCACCACATTTGCCTACATCTCCAAACTCCAGTAAGCACTCCAGCGGGAGCAAAAATGGGAAACAGAACAATGTCTGCTGCACTTCTGTTTGCACCTGGAAGTGATGTCACGACACCATTGAAATCCAGGGACTTTCTAGAATGTTATGATGTCACTTTTGGGTACAGCTGGAATTGATGTTATGGCATCACTTCCCCATTTTTGCTCCATTTTTGGAGTAAAGAGTGGGGCCTGCAGCTAGTGGTGGAAGATTGTTGCAACAAGCAATCTGCCAAACCTAAGGCCAGGCTTACAAGACAGATTTGAGTAGGGAGGATTCTGTCCCAGAACAGGGAGTGGAAGGCCTTGGGAGAGCTGTCAGGTCAATTCCAGGACTCTGGAAGGAAAAATTCAGATGTGAAAGGCATGAGACACCCAGCGCCGTTGCTGAATTAATATGCTGCCATCTCTGACTGGCAGGTAGAAGAGCTACAAGGTGCATGTTCAGCAGCACTTTGCGGTGACTGATAGCTGCCTTCACAGCTGCTGGCATTTTGCTTCAGGCAGTCCCTTGAGAGATTCATGAGCTGTCCATGCTACTACAGAAAGGGAGCTCCACCACCCTTTCTGGCTTATAATGGGATGCAACATTCTCTGTCAGTTCATCTCAGAGGCCATTTCTGCAGTCCAGTTTGGGCAAACATTTATATCCTGGGGGGGGGCACTCTGTTCTCCCTGTAGTGGCCTTAGGGCCAAATGTTTGTAACTGGCCTCTTTGTAAACACTATAGCTCTGAACACACAATACTTTGAGTGTGTGTGCAATCAGGGAACAGTGTATGTTTCCTTTGTATGTAGCCGCTTGCAGATGTTACATTCACATGAACTGGGAGACCACATTGGGAATATGAATACTTGTGTGGAAAATCCACACATTGCCCAGTTCACATGACACGATGATCATGTGGGATCAGATGCATCACAAGGACTGTGCATTCTCATTGTGAATATGCACAGTTGGTGGGTTCTCAGTTGTCATGAATCCAGCATCTGCAGAGTGTTCATGCGCTGTGTAATTCTTACATTCTAAGCCCTGTGTATACATCACAATAAAACATGCAGACAATCTGTATTTGGCATAGACATTCATTTTCTTTGCATGTTCCTTAGCCCTTTGTAGAATATATGCTGCTGCTCCATTCATGGGAGCCCACCAGCTGTGTTTCAGGAGTGTGATTTGCAGGATTGCTGCATTATGCCATATTATATGGATAGGGCAATATGTGGATTTTCCATGTGGGTACATCTTCTCCCACTCTGCATGAGTGGAACACCAACATAATTTCCTAAGAGGGCTTCTGTACAATTCATATGTTAATTTGATGTGTGTACAGCTGAAGCAGACAATTTAAAACCCCTTATTTATCCAGTAAATGACCTCTGGTTTTATTTTAAAGCAAATGTACATTGGCTCTTTCTTACCAACAGATGTATGCATGCACACGTTCGCTGTATAGTGTACACAGGGCTTAATACTATGCAGAAAATCCAAAGAGAGATACAATTTTTTTACAATAATATAATATTGGTATAATATTACAATTACTATTAAAATATTATCTCAATATTGTTATCTCAATATCCATATAGTGTAGTGATTAGAGTGCTGGATTAGGTTCTGGTTGACCCAAGTTTGAATCTCTGCTCTGCCATGGAAACTTTCCTTGGGCGAGTCACACACTTGTAGCCTAAAATGGAGGAGAGGAGAACAATGTGACCTGCTTTGGGGAGAAAGGCAGGGTATAAATGAAGTAGATAGATAGATAGATAGATAGATAGATAGATAGATAGATAGATAGATAGATAGATAGATAGATAGATAGATAGATAGATAGATAGATAGATAGATAGATAGATAGAGAGTGGATTGTCAGCCTTACAGCTGATTCTCCCAGTGAAAACTAAAAGTATTGTACTCCATTGTGGGTAACATTTGAAAGGACCATTGAGGGCCAGGGGAAAAAAACGGCTCTCAGACCTGATTCCAGGCAGTCAACTTCAGTTTGGTCTGAAGCCCTTCCCAGTTAATGTTTTAATTGGCAAAAGATGTTCAGCTTTGACCCAGAGGGAACAGGGCATCCCTAGCAAGGTGCAGTGGAGAGTCATCTCAGCGTCCTGTCTTCTGCACTAACAAGCTCATTTTTGGCAGGAAGAAGAAGTATCAGAGCATAGGATTTGGCAGGCATAGAAGCGGGGGGGGGGGGGGGGTGGACTGCCTAAGGAGCATGGCAGTTAAGGGAACAACAGCATAATTGTGGAGGAAATTGCCTGTCCTGGATGCAAAACTGGACAAATATCCTGCAATATATTGACTGCTATAAAATTGGATGAAATTATGCAGTATTTTATTTTGAATATAGAATGTTTAAGCCTATTTTAAGATGGTGCATAAAAGCCAGACATCTGCGTATTCAGAGGCTTAGTGAGAGCAGTATCCCAGGCAGAAGAGTGCTGTAGCAGAACTACATAGGACTTCTGCCAGCAGCTGCACATAATAATCATGTATTTGGTACTGCATCCTATTTTTAAGCTGTTTGCTGCTGTTCCTTCTGACCCCTCCATCCTCCCAATCCATGGTTTGGTATTTGTTGTTTCTTTTTCTCTTTGTTTCCCAATTGTGTCAGTGTGAAAGCTGAATATGGGGAATTATTTTGAACAGCCACATTTTAAACTTTCCTGCCTCTGAGCAGTGTTGCAAGAATGTAGCACAAGGCCAGTCCATCTCACATGGGTGTCCGTCACATGCCTGCTGCTTGGTGCACATGACTTGGTGCACAGATCCCTGGATGGAAGCCCCTAGGCTTCTACATGCACGGGGTTACTGATTAAATTGTTTTTAATGCCCAGCACCTACATCATAAAAGAGAATAATATTCAGGCAGGTGATGAATAATTAATTGAGGCAAGTTCTCCCTTGTTTTCTTTCCCAGTTGAGTCTCTGAGTAGTTTTGAGTATTGCTAGGATAATGGGGAGGAAACAGACTCCTAAGTAGGAAGTGGCAGAAATGCTGTCGCAGCTTTATGTCTGCATCAGATCCTTTTCAGTGCTTTGATCTGGATTTCAGACATAGTCTGTGACGGCTGCTTGTAGCCTGTGGGATTCATTGGTTGAACTGCTGTGATGTCACAGAAGGATGGGGCAGCTGCAGGCAGAAGGGTCTCTGGCTGTCCTTGGCTCAGCTGCTCTCAGAGGCAAAGGCAGAAAGGCCAAGGAGAGGAATGGCTAGAAGAGGCAGAAGAGGAGGGGGCTTGGGAATACAGAAGACCAAGGGACAGGGGGTGGGACTAGGGAAGGAAAGCTGTAAAATGGATTAATTCAGAGCAGAAACAGGCTGGGATGTTAAGAGAGCCATGGAGCAGGTTCAGCTGATTAACCCAAGCAGTGCAGACAGCATGGAAGGGGCCAGTTGGTTCAGTTTGCTCCTGGCTGCCAGTGGCCCAGTAGGGCAATGGTCCTTTAAAGGGCCAGTCCACCCCCAACACAGAGGAATGGCGGAAGGAAGGGCCAAGAGAAAGATAAGGGGAAGGGGGAGAAGGGCAGGTAGCCGGGAGCTGCAAAGGAAAGGAGAATACTTTACATATTGTATAGAAACCCCAGCCTAATCTTTGACTGCAAACCGGTTATGATAATTTTAGTTTTAATGCTTGATGTTTTCTTGGGGGGGGGGGGGGGCGCAGTGGCAATAACCTGTGAACCACTGCACCAAAATCTCTCTCAGTCTACAGAAGGATTCCACAAGACCCTTTCAGCACTCAGTCTATGCAAAACTATTTCAGAGCTGTATTTTTTAGCTGCCTACGAAGAGACATGTTATGTTTCAGATCAAGGAAGGGTCCCCCCCCCCCCCCGCCTTTTAAAATGAGCCTAGCAACTGGCGTTTCACTGGCTGACTATATTTTGCCTCTTCCCTCATTCACTAGGTGTTCTTTTGGTGTTCTGTAAGCAGCATATGCAATCAATGCATGAGCTTCTGTTTTTACTGCCTCAGCAAAACGGGCAGGTCTCTGCCCCCATGGAACTTACAGCCTGAAGCATCCATGTGACATCTCATTATTGCACAATGAGACTAGCGCAGCCTCAGCATAAAAAGGATACAGTTTTCAATTATCCTCCCCCATGCAAAGAAATATAGATGCATATAAGTGAGGGAGAGGTCACTCAAGGTGAGAGAAGAGGATCACAAAGCTAGAAATAACCCTCAAGGCCCTAGCATTTCCCAATATGACGCCTGTGGCAACGGGAAGCTGTCAGTCGTGGTTCCTCAGCCACAGGCTTCTGCCTTTACTCTGTGGTAGTTGGTCTCATGCCAAACACATTCATGAGCTCCTGCTAGCTTTAATTCAATTCTTGCAATTTTCCGAGGAGGGGGGAGGTGAAGAGCTTAACATCTTCTGCTGTGGCTACCAGTTCTATTGCCAACTCTTTCTGTCTTCCTCCAGATTTTCCTCTTCCCTTCTCTGCAGCTGTGTTCTCACACCAGCAGTCCACCTTGCCCAATATTGTGTGTTCTTGTTGTGGTAACAGGTCTCCAAGGTCCCGAGTCTTCCCCAACATCTGCTACCTGATAAGTGCTTGCTGGAGATTCTGGATGTTGTGTGCACAGCATGGTCTCCACCACTGGTCATGTTCTTGTTTATTTTTTCCTCCCTTTGATCACTCCTTGTTGTTAGATAAAGTCTTATATTCTTGGAAGCCTATTATATAGATCACCCCACACTCTGTGTAAAACAACAAGTTAAACTTTACTGGAGAACTATTTTACAGTGTGATAACTAATGTACTAATGTCATAAATAGATCCCTTGCAGAGGGGCATTTTCCAACGCCTCTGAAAGAGGCATTGGTCCGCCCTCTCTTAAAAAAATGTACAGCAGACCCAGCCGAATTGGCAAATTACCGTCCGGTGTCTAATTTACCATTTTTAGGTAAAATTATTGAGAGGGCAGTGGCGTTGCAGCTACAGAGGTTTCTAGATGACGCTTCCGTTCTTGACCCGTACCAGTCTGGTTTCCGACCGGGCCATGGGACGGAGACGGTGCTGGTCGCCTTGGTGGATGACCTCCAGCGGCAACTGGATCGAGGCGGCGTTGCGGTACTGATGCTACTAGACCTGTCGGTGGCATTTGACACAGTCGACCATCAGCTGCTGATGCGCCGCCTCGCCGACATTGGGGTTGGGGGGTTGGCCTTGCAATGGCTTTCCTCCTTCCTCTCAGGCCGGGGACAAAGGGTGGCTATTGGGGATGAGCGATCCCAGAGACACACACTAGATTGTGGAGTGCCTCAGGGAGTAGTTCTTCCCCCAATGTTGTTCAACATCTATATGCGCCCCCTTGCCCAGATTGCCCGGAGGTTTGGGCTGGGTTGCCATCAATATGCAGATGACACCCAGCTCTATCTACTAATGGACGGCTGGCCCGACTCCGCCCCAGGGAATCTGGACCAGGCCTTACAGGCTGTTGCAACGTGGCTCAGACTGAGTGGGCTGAAGCTGAACCCAGTGAAGACAGAGGTCCTTTGTGTGGGTTGCGGCACTCTGGGAGGGGAAATAGCTCTCCCGGCCTTTGACGGTGCGCCATTGAAACCAGCGCGCCAGGTAAAGAGTCTGGGTGTTTTACTGGAGCCTTCATTATCAATGGAGGCCCAGATAGCAGCCACTGCCAAGTCAGCATTCTTCCATCTGAGGCGGGCAAGGCAGTTGGCCCCTTTCCTAGAGCGTCGCGACCTCGCAACAGTGATCCATGCAACAGTCACCTCAAGATTGGACTACTGTAATGCCCTCTACTTGGGGCTACCTTTGTGCCGGACCCGGAGGTTGCAGCTGGTGCAGAACGCGGCAGCCAGGCTGTTGTTGGGACTCCTGAGATGGGAGCACATACGGCCGGGGCTGCGTGGACTGCACTGGCTGCCAATTACATATCGGGTCCAGTACAACGTGTTGGTCATTACCTTTAAAGCCTTGTATGGCCGAGGACCAGCCTACCTGAGGGACCGTCTCTCCCCATATGAACCCCAGAGGGCACTGAGGTCAGTCGGGAAAAATAAAATGACTATCCCTGGGCCGAAAGAGATCAAGCTTCAGAATACCCGAGCACGGGCCTTTTCAATCGCGACCCCTGCCCTATGGAATCAGCTTCCTGAGGAGGTGCGGGCCCTGCGGAACCTTGATCAGTTCCGCAGGGCCTGCAAGACTGCCCTCTTTAAATGAGCATATATCGACTGCTGAATTGTTGTTAATTAAGGACCCGCCAACATGGTCCTGTTCTCAGGACCTATGTCATCATAGAACTATTCAAACTGGCAGAAACTAGCGTCAGAACGCCACCATTGCTGCCAGATCAATTCAAATTATGAATTTTAAATACATTAACTGGCTTTTAAATGATGTTTAAAGTTTTCATTGTTAAATTTAAAGTTTTTATATTTATTACTGTATATGTATGAAATGTTGTTAGCCGCCCTGAGCCTGCCTAGGCGGGGAGGGCGGGATACAAATAAAATTTTACTTACTTACTTACTTCATGGTGCAGCATAAAACAGGAAGAAGAGAAGCTCACAACTAAAAAAGAATGCTCAGATATGCAAATTATCATCCTCAAACTAACCAATGAACAAACAGTATTTCACCTTCACATTACCTGATGTGCTGTCAACTTGTAAATCCTAACACCTGTCTTAGGCTACAGCTTGCTGAGCTATTTTCATCCTGCTCAAAGATTCACCCACTTTGCTGAGGTACAGCCTATGGTGTCATTTCCAGGCATTAGAATCAGGAAGCGGTTGTGTAAAACAATAGGACAGGGCTTGGCGAGCACGTTGCCAGTTTTCAGTACAGGCCAGAAGATTTCCTGCATTCACCTCTTTTGTCTCATAAATAGTATGGTAGGATGGAACATGATGCATAAGACTGGAGCCAAAGAATGACCAGGGGATTCTCTGAGAGTATAACCTTTGCTAAACTGGGCCCAACCAGAATGCATTCAAAAAGTACACTGTTAGCCATCACAGCATCTTGTGGCAATAAGTTCCAAAGCCCAGTTATGCAGTACTGCTAGAGCACGGCATTTTGTATGAGCAGCAGCATGCTTGGCTGCAGGGAACTGCACTTGCAATATCCATTCCTCTTTTCAATGAGTATCTGGTAGTCAGGGACAAGCATTTCTCAGTGTGGAGCCTCTAGTGACCCTCTTAAGTCTTGTGTCTTCTAGCTATGTTGGGGTTTCATCTTGAAACCTCTTGACCTGTGGCCTTCCTGTGTCTGAATGTCCACATGCCAAGAGCCCACGGTAGGCCCAGATAAGTCAACCAACCTCACATAGTCACATAGAGCTGCCTTACAGTGAGTGGTCTATTAAGGTCAGTATTGCCTACTCTGACTGGCAGCAGCCCTCCAAGATCTCAGGCGGACACCTTTTGCATCACTGTCACCTGATCTTTCTAACTGTATATGATGGGGGTTGAGCTTGGGACTTTCTCCATGCAAAGCACATGCCCTTCCACTGAGCCAGGAACCTTCCCATAAATAGATGACATACTGACTCAGACCTTTGGTCCAGCTAGGTCAGTATCGCCTACTCTGACTGGCAGCAGCTCTGCAGGCTCTCAGAAAGTGGTCTTTCACACCACTCTACTACCTTATCCTTTTAACTGGATATGGGAATTGAATTTTGGGGCCTTCTGCATTTAAAATAGATGCTTTGTCACTGAGCCACAGCCCCTCCTCCATGCCAAGTAAGCAGGATGAAACCTCTGACAATGGGTGGTCTAAATGCCAAAACCTTGGCCTTTTCCTACTCTCAGGGCAAGAAAGGAAGATCTTCTGCCTCCTGAGCTTCAGCTTCCAACTGAGGCCCTTTCTCTGGCTCCCCAGACCTGGCCCAGCCAAGCCTTAGCTCTTGAAAGTAATCTCAGCCTCCTTAGGGTTGGAGAACACGCACTCTGAATCCAGACTGAGTCTTTGCCCTTACAACAGCCATTGAAAGACTGTGCATTTATCAAATGCTTTTAAGAAGTACACTGATAGGCTGTGTAGCATCTTGTGGTGATAAGTTCCACAGGCCAATTATGCAGTAGTGTCAGTCCCTTCCAGAGGCTGTTCCTCTCCCTCTCTCCCCCTTCCTCCTTACTTGCATTGCTCCTGGCTTTTATCTTCCAGAGGATGTCTGAAGTGGCTCTGTGCTTTCCTCAGCTCTTCACTCACTCATCTTTCATTCCTCCATAAAGAATAAAACTGAGGGACATTCCATCTTCCTGACTTATGGGCTTGTTTTTCCCAGGAGTTGGCTAAGGCTGTTGTAAACAGCAGACGCCTCTTGCTCGCTGCCCCGTTTGTTCTTCCTGCTTTCCCTCGCTGTCCTCCCCCTCGGTACCATGGCAGCTGCCACCTTTGGCAGAAGAATTTGATAAAAAAAACTCTGATAGGTCATGAGCATGTGTGGGCGATATGGGGGGGGGGATACGATTTTAGAGAGCTGGCAAGAAAAGGAAGCCAACCTCAAATATAAAAGTTGCCTTTTTAAAAAGCGGCTGCATTAGGAAAGAGGAC
Source organism: Heteronotia binoei (assembly GCF_032191835.1). Lineage (NCBI taxonomy): Eukaryota > Metazoa > Chordata > Lepidosauria > Squamata > Gekkonidae > Heteronotia > Heteronotia binoei. The sequence continues at coordinate 18,467,743 of NC_083239.1, read as the reverse complement.
TGATCCAGTAGGTAGGAGTGAGTTAGGAAATGTGTTTTAATTTCCCAGTTGTAGTACACTCTCCCATTGTAACCTTGGGCAAGTTACTAGAAAAACACAGTAGGTCTGTTGTTGTCTGTATTGTATGCACTGCATTGCTATTGTTGCATTGTTGTGGGTAGAGAGACATTCAAAGCAACAAAAATCAGTTTATTTTGAAGAAGGGTATCACTAAGAAGTAGATGACTGCAGCCAAACTTCAGTTTCTTTTGAAGAAGAACATCACTAAGGACTAAATGCCTGGGGAGTTATTTCATATCCACCTATGAGTTTCAGTCTTGTTCGCCTGTCTAGCTCCTAGCTATGGGTAATTCCCCTCTGTGCTCTTTCTCATTGTCTTCTTTTTTGAGTTTTTGGTTTCATTCAAACTCTTTTGGCTTCTCCCAAAATTCCTCAAGTTCAGTGACATAAGAAAACCTCCAAACTCTATATGAATGTCAATTTAGGCAAGATCCAGAGGTAATTTAAGATTACTAGGACTTTTTCCCACTTCTTCCTTTATTGAGAAATGTTGCTAATCAATTTCCTGAAGTTTTTCAGATGTTCTGCCTGAAGGGGAACCATCAAATCCACTGTGAAGTTTGCTTTAGGTGAAATTTTGGTGGCAACAGTTTAACATTTTGCATTTCCCTTTAGCTGCTTAGAAAGAATCTCAGCTGACCGGCCCAAGGGCATCCTACAGCCCACGCAAACCCATTGGCTCCCTTTTTAAGTGTTTTTTTTAAACTGGATTTGGCAGCAAGACAAGAGCCAGATGTTGCAGCCCAGACTCTTTGGAAGATCCCTTGGGAGCAATTTTTCGGAAGCAGTGCTGTCCCTTTATAAAAACCCTGAGCAGCGAACCCTGGCCACAGCTGCTTTTCAGCCTGTGATTATGGGAGTTGACTCACCAGGAAAAATGCATTTCCCACTTCCGAAAGCAATCACCCAGGAAGGGTCACTTTTGCCCTTGTGGCTTGTGGCTCTGCTTTGGCACCCAAGAACATGAGAAGAGCCCAACAGGATCAAACTGAAGACCTGAGAGAGCTTTTTTCCCTTCGTCTGTAATGCTAGCACTTGCCGGGGATAGGGGAGGACCTATTAAAGTAGATGGATTATAAGAGTCAGAACAGACACATGGATTTACTTCTTTGCTCAACAAGGATGGAAATTCTGGAAATCCCTTCCAGTGGCCACAAATGTGGATAGCATTAGAAAGGGGGCTAGACAGGATTCATGGAGGAGAGATCCATCAGCTGCTAGCCATGGTGACTAAAGAGAACCTCTGTATTGAAAAGGAGCCAACCTAATAGCAGTGCTAAGAGGTAGCATCTGGATAAGGTTTGGGTCTCTATGCCCTGTTTTTTGGTCCTCCAGGGCAAATGTTTGGCCGTGGTGTAAAACAGGTTGCTGGACTAGATAGCCCACTGGTCTCATCCAGCAAGTCTCTTCTGATGTTTTTCTACAGCATTTTGCTCCCAGAGGCTTCTGGGAAGTGCTTCTGGGAAAATCACATGCAGTGACAGCCCCTTATCCCTGACTGCTTCCCCACAGAGGTTTGGCTTTGGCTGGGTGCCCAAATAAGAGCAGGTTTTCTTTGGAGGATTCATACAACAGCATTTCCCAGTAGTCCTCTATTCTGGTTTTCTCCTGCTTTGCTTTGATCTTTTCCAAACTTGGCTTGATGAAATCATTTGAAAAAGATTGCAATCAGAGCATGTGCATATGTTTTTTTGGGGTGGGAAGGTGTGTATTTTTGCAAGTCCTGCCCACATCCACAATACTTGTCTTTCCTCACTTCCCCAACCATATCCCTGCCCTGCACCACAAAGGCCTTTTTTAAAAACCCAGCAATTGTTGCATCACTTAAGTGTCATAGCAGTATAGCAATTACCCCTTTTTTAAGTCTGAAAAAGCCTTCCAGTGGCACAGGAGCAGGTGTCTCAAGGAACAAGGAGGGGAAAAATGGTATGGGGATGCTCTATGGAGAAGCATCACTATGTGAATGCAACTTTTGTTGGTTCCAACAAGCATCTGGTGAGCAGGTGGCTCACTTCGAACACTAAAATCTAAGTATAAATGCTAAGTATTACTTTGTTATTCAAAGGTATGCTGCCTGTAAAACTGGAGGCTCTGTTTGACCATTGATACGCCTGTCTTACCTGAATTTGTGTAACTTTATATCCTGTCCACAAATTACACATGTATTGGGGGAAGAAGGCATTTCTTTGGTTTGTTTTAAGTCTATTACTAGGAGGAGAACACTTCTCTCTGCCCAATCATGGAGGCAGAAGGGGCATTGTTGAAGAATGAGGCAACTTTTCCATTTCCAAGGCAGAGATAATAACTGGAGGAGCATGTGAAGTGTTGTCCCATTTTTCCTTTTAAGATATACATCAGCCCTTTGTTGACAGCAATGCCACCTTGAAATCACACAAGATGCTTCTGGCTTCAGACTTTTCCATCACTTTGAGTAAAATAACACACATACATTAGCCCTGCTGCAGTGTTTGGTTTGAGATGGGGAGGGAGGGAGTCAGAGTAATTAGATTCTGGAAGATTCACTGTTTGATTGTTGTGGGTGCTGTGGTTATTTAGTCAAAGTTGTCAGCCATGTTTCTGCCATAACTAGTCCACAAAGTGGTTCAAAACTCAATTTAAAAACAACATAAAGTCAAAAACCCTCAGTTGTGGAAAGTGCCATCAAATCACAACCAAATTATGGCAACACCATTGGGTTTGCAGTGGTTTGCCATTGCCTGCCTCTGCATAGTAGTACTGGACTTCCTTGGAGTTTTCTCATCCAGGTACAAACTAGGGCCAACCCTGCTTAGTTTTTGAGATCTGATGAGATAAAGCTAGCTCGGGCCATCCCGGTCAGTGCCAAAAAAACTTCACTACTCCAGTAAGAGAAGTCACTTTCAGGCAGCTGTGCCAACAAGTAAATCCCTATAAGAGTCTAAAGTCCAAAGCCTTCTGGAACAGGTGGTGCCTTTAATCCAGTCCAGATAAAGGCCTGGACCATCCTCCCCCCATCTTGGATCACAAGTACCAGAAATATTTCTGCTAAAAGCATGGGAAAGGAAGGTGATATAAAACTGCTTCATCAACGTGGGGTTGAGACCTCCTGCCCTCTGGGGGCAAGGGCCAAATTAATGGCCTGGCAGGAATCATGGAAAGGAATTAGTGGAGAAGGGGAGGGGGAATAAATCAAGGGCCTGCCACTGATGGCTCCACAGCCAAGTGTGGCTCAATACAGTGCCATATGGCTCTTCAAAAAGAATAAGAAATCTTTAAGTTGAGGCAGGCATTGACAAATTTTCTTTGGCTCAGGGAGCCAGTCTAGAATACTTAGAAGCCAGACTCATTTTTCAGCCTTCAGGCATTCAGATTTTAGTGACCATGTGTTCTAATAATGATTGCAACCGCAAAACCTAATCCTAACCTCTTCACTATGACAAAAGTGTTGCTAACAGCCCCAACTTTACGTGCCTTTTATCCATGCAGGTCCCACGATTCCCAACATAGCCTTTTAGGTGGTTAAAGGGGACCCTCTGTTTCCTTTTTTACCAGCAGAAGAATTGGTTGGATCCAGTCTTTTGTATTTCCACTGAGAATTAGTCAGAAAAACTACAATAAAATCATTGTAGGAAATGGTAGTCTCTACAGTGAACTTTCTGGTGCCATGGTCACCTGGCTCCTGGGATTTGTCAAGGACTGAATTAAAATATACTTGGGGAGGGGAAAATGCTAGAAGAACCAATGTGTGTGAAGGGATTGGTAGGCAAAGATTTTTGTAGGACTAAAAGGCTTCTGAAGATGCATTATGGAAAGGGAAATGATAGAGATGAAAGGCTGGCAATAATTCAAGTGAGAATCATGCACAGATTTATGCCAGTGCAATAAAGCAGTTGTGGAGGATGCTTCTATGGTATATTTCTTATTGTGAGATTTATGTGTACCACTTCCTAGTAGAGGACTCACAACAAACAGTGTTTGGACTGCAGAAACTGTATGGATTATTGATCACCATGTCAATTATCAGTAATGTTAAAGTTGTATATTTTCAGTTGTGCAAATGAGCTTTCTTATCCTGGTTTGTTTGTTGGTCTCTTGCTCTGAATTTTATCATACTTTGGCTCTGTAATTATGAAAGATGCTCTGAATGCCGCATGCTCTGAATGACAGAAACACAATAATGATGAAACTAGTGAAGTTTGCTCTACATAATTTGGAATCTTGTGTAACAACCCAGAAGCCTATGCTTTATTCTGTATTTCCATTGAACTAGTTTAATAATCTTTCCCTTCTGCAAAGAACTCTCAGAACTGCAGAAGGGCCAAAGCCAGAAATATGTAACAATATTCTCAGTATTTTCACCAGACTGCCATTCCCAGGATTCCTTGGGGGAAAGCCCTGCCGATTGAACAGGTATAAAACTGATGTCAGTTCTTAGTGATAATATGTCCCTAGTTTCTTGTTCTGTGTCTTTCCTGTACTCCTTCTCCTTCTCTCTCCTCTCTTCCATCTCTTTCTCTCTTAAACCTAAAAACACACAGAATGAGAACCAGATGGGGGTGCTGGTGAAGTTGGGGTATAATCTGTTTGTATAATCTCATGCACACATACCAGATGAAGACTAGTGGTGTCATGAACAGAGTGGTAGGCGGGGCTTTTTTTTTTTTTTTGCAGCAAGAACTCCTTTGCATATTAGGCCAAACCTCGTGATGTAGCCAATCCTCCTGGAATTTACAGTAGGTCCTGTGCTAAGAACCCTGTAAACTGTTGGAGGATTAGCTACATCAGGGGTGTGTGGCCTAATGTGCAAAGGAGGTCCTGCTACAAAAAAAGCCCTGGTGGTAGGCTTTTTGACTGTGAAGACCTGGGTTCAAGCCCTGCTGAGCTTGGACAAGCAACTGACACTCTTTGTAACCTACCTCACAAGTTTGTTGTGAAGGTAAAATGTCATGTGAGCATGGCTAAAAATATGGGAAAAACATGCTCATCCTCTGAGACAGCTTTGAAGGCTTAGAAAGAATTTGCTCACCCTTTAGTATCTTCTGACGAATATCCCCCCAGGAAGATGTTTCATCTAATGTGGAAAGTAGATAAGGATCGACCCTCCTTTTGCCAGAATGGAGTAGTTCCCAGCATTCTGTCTCAGGCTCCTTTCCCCAGCAATTCTGAAGCCCATTGATAAAATCTGACTGAACTCACAGTGCTGTGTTGTATCATACAAACACTGACTTAATCAGGGACATAGCCAACTTTGCAACAGTAGCAGAAAACATGAAGAGGCAGGGATGGATTGACTGCTAAGGCAAACTGGGGGAAATCCTGTTGGGCTGATGGCTTGGGAGGGACTGTCCCCTGGGCAGGCTCATGCAAAGTAGGTGGGAGCCACTGCCATTGGAAGCAGCCAGCAGCCCCCACCTCACTAGGGTTTCCAGCTCTTGGTGGGGAAAAACCTGGAGATTTTGGAGATGGATCCTGGGGAGAGGAGGTACCTCAGCAGGTTCCACCTTCCAAAGCTGCTATTTTTTCACAAGGAAACTGATCTCTGTTGTCTGTAGATCAGTTGTAAGTGCAGGAGATCTCCAGGCCCTACCTGAGGGTTGGCAACTCCATGCACACGGCAGATGGGAATGAAGAAGAGTTCTGGCAACCCCTGCCCAACATATGGACAGGCATGAGCCAGGCAGAAGCCACAGCAAGCCTGTTCTTTCCCTGTCCTGTCAGGGAGGTGGATCTGGGTCTCTTTCTCCCTCCCTCCCTTCATTTGTGGAAGTGCTTTCGAGGGCTGTTTTTGCCTCCCAGTCCACCCCCCGTCAGAAGGAAGGGACTGGTGTTGTGTTGGCTTGCAGTGCTATAGCCACCCCTCCCATGCCTCACACCTGCCAACATTTCATAGTTTGGAATGGTGACATTCTTACATTCATAACTCTATGCTTACATTGAGAATCACCTGGATATCTTCACCTGGGCGTGCTGCTCCAGCCAAGGCACCCAAGTGTCTGAGATGAAAATAGGAACAGCGATGTACCAAGGGGATAGTTTACAAAATATCAACTAGGTGCATTTGCACACAGAGTTCTGTTATGCACATACTCTTCTCCAAGGGACAGCATTCCCTTTGGAGGAAAAAGCATTGAGGACTTATGGTATGTTTGTATATAGAGGGGAGGGACGGTGGCTCAGTGGTAGAGCATCTGCTTGGTAAGCAGAAGGTCCCAGGTTCAATCCCCGGCATCTCCAACTAAAAAGGGTCCAGGCAAATAGGTGTGAAAAACCTCGCTTGAGACCCTGGAGAGCCGCTGCCTGTCTGAGTAGACAATACTGACTTTGATGGACCGAGGGTCTGATTCAATATAAGGCAGCTGCATATGTTCATAGCAAGCATGATGGTAAACGCCATCAGGTTGCAACTGACTTGCAGTGACTCCAGTTAAGGGGTGTTGAAGGTAAGTGAGAAGTTTGTGTTGGGATCACCCTTAAAAGTCCTACCACTCCTCCAGGACTCTGGATCAATCCATGTGATTTAGACTCCATGAAAATCCAGGTGATTGTCAGCCAACCAGAGCCTATGGAACTCTACTGGATGGGAGTGAGTCAGTCAATCCTGAGCCTTAAAAATTATGAAGAAAAACTTTCTTTTACTTTTGGATAAATACTTTGTGACTCTGGAAAGGAGCATCTGCTTAGCCAGGTTTGTTTTTTTTAGTTTGTGTTTTGGGGTCGGCTTAGGGAAGAAAGCTCATTTTTGTGTGACAAATAAGCATCTCATTAAGATCCCATCATTCCTAGTGTGTGTGTGTAGGTTCTGTGGTAAGGGGCTCTGTGAGAGAAAAGAGCATCCTTGAGACTGCTGAGGTACCCTGTCCAGAGAAAATCACAGCTCCCCTCAGGGGTTATTTACTTTACTGGAGAGCCAGCTTTATGTATTTAAGTTATCCATACATCATATTTACCTTATATAATACTTTTTTGTTAAATAAACCATTGTTGTTCACCTCACTCTGTGTCTTTTCTGCCAAGACAAAAAACCCCTAAGAAACAGAAGTCTCTGTTTACCTCACATATAAGTAAAGCCTTTGTCTAGCAAGTTTCCAAATAAGAGACCTTTAGGGAGCACATAGCTTATATACACCACCTGTCTTTAATTTATGCTTATGTCCCCCTTTTTATTTGGTTGTGGGTGCATGGGGTATAAAGAATCTATATGAGAGGCCAGAGTAGGGGATTAGATATTCTTCAGCCTCAGAACCGTCCTGCGTCTCTAACCCCATAGCCACTACAGTTTGCCACTGCCTTTCTCTACAGAGTCTTCCTTGGCAGTCTCCCATCCAAGTACCCACTCTTCTTAGCTTCTGAGATGGGGCTGTACCATTCCACATCCCTGGCTTGGAGGCACAGAGGCACTCCTAAGCACAACACATCCCCCGTCTGGTGTCAGATCCCCCAGAAAGAAACAAAGGGACACCCTGCATCTCCAAGGTGCTTCAGCCAATTCCCAAAAGTATCTTCCTGACTCACTCTCTCTCTCCCCACCCCAGTGTCTGAAACTATGATGTCCTCTCACACCAACATCCATCTACCACCTCTTTCATTTAGGACTGGACAAAGCCCCAGCAAGCTTTTGGCCAAAGCCCCTTCCTGATACTAATGGCCCATATAGGCGATATCAACAGTGGTTAAGACAATCCTGTCAGATGTGAAGGACTGATCTTTAGTAAAGAGAATTCAAACCCATGGCATTACATTCAGCGTTACTCCTGCTTATTGAAAAGATTCTTGGGACCCCATTCTGTGCATGTTAAGTTTCTTAGGGTATGCTGACATCACCTATAACAGTGGTCCCCAATCCTTGCTGAGCCTGCAAGCACCTGCAGAATTTTTAGAAAAATTAGCAGGTGCTGCAGCAAAATGGTTGTCTGCAGGTTTTTCTTCCTGTGGGGGCAGGGCAGAGAAGGAGAATCTACCATTTAAATACATTTAAACTTAAATTTGAGGAGGGTTGCTGTTTGCTAGTTCCCAGTCCCCTGCACCAGATATGATTTTTAAAGTTCCAATTAAATGAAATGTTCATTTAAATGAAATTCCAGAGAATAAAAGATTGCAGACAGACCTCTTTGTATGATTGATTGATTTACAGCCCACCTTTCTCACTGAGACTCAAGGTGGATTGCAAAACATAAGACAATGCTGTTAGACAGCATAAAATATCCAGGAAACATCACAGTAAGACTAGGATTATAAAATTAGAAAACACGGCAAACAAAAACATTATAAAGCATCCTGGCATGACCTGAATTCTACAGAAAATGGAATTGCAAAAGCAGAAAATGCATTAAGAGTAAGATAATACAGACAATAATTAGAAGAACAGACTACAGACCTGTTCCCTTTATAAAAGCACTGCCCTGAACCAGTCCCAGTTTCATTTATAAAAATGCCGCCCTAAATGTTTCTATTGTACTCATTTTATAGAATTATATAAGTGCTGGAGGCTTCCTGATCTCCTTAGGAAGGCCATTCTGCAAAGGGTGAACCACAGCAGAGAGTGCATGTAGATGGGTCGTTTGTTAATATTGCTTATTTGCAATAGTGGCATCTTCAGAAGCCTTTGTTCAGCAGAGCATAGCAAAAGGGGCAGTCCTGCAGGTCCAAGGCCACAAAGGGCTTTGTGAGGATAACCTGTACCTTGAACTGAGCCTGGTATCTGATCTCTGACCAATGAAGTGACTTTTGAATGGATGTAATAATGCATAATCCACCTAGTTCCTATTAGTAATCAGGCTATGGTGTTCTGCACCAACTGGAGTTTCCAAGCTTGACTGCAAGAGCATACCGGTGTAAAGTACATTACAGTAGTCTAGACTCAATGTTACTGGGTGTGGATCTAAATTACCAGATTGGCCAAGCTGAGGTAGGGGGCTATCTTCTGGGCTAAATGGAAGAAAACATTTATTGCAGTTGGATTATTTCTTCAACAATAATGCAGGGTTCATTATAACCGGCAGGGAAACCCGAAGGCTCATGACTGTAAATTACTGGCAAGCAACAGTTTGTACAAAATTACAAATATAATATTCAGAGTATTAAGATACAACATTCAAAATGTGCAAATAAACAAACATAAACAACTCGATGTGTGTTTTTTCTTTCTTTCTTCACTTTGACCCGACAAGCTCCCGCTGTGATCAGGAGACGTCAGAACAGCAGTTCAAAACATATTAAACTCTACTGCAGCCATTTTAGTGATTTAGAAGTGAAACCAGTGCTCTTTAGTGGTTGTCAGTGGAGACAAAGGCTGTACCCCAAATATCTAAGATAATCACGGGGGCCACAGGCTGAAACCGGCCGTTTCACTTGTAGCTTCGTCAGATATTCAAACGGGTTGTGTACATATTCTTATGTTCTCACTCATTCTTAACCATCTTGAGTCAAAGTATGCTGGCTCCTCCCAGGATGTGCTTGGGTCCATTATAACCCCCAGGCTCTGAACTGAGTCAGCAAGGTTCAGTTGAAGCCCAGTGAAAGTGGGAAGCACAATGTCATCGAAGACCCTCAGGCTTCCCAACCAGCATCAGCTCTGCCTTGAGAGCCAGTTTGGTGTAGTGGATAAGAGCAGTGGATTGTAATCTGAAGAACTGGGTTTGATTCCCCACGCCTCCTCATGCAGCCAGCTGGGTGACCTTGGGTCAGTCACAGTTCTCTCAGAGCTATTCTCTCAAGATCAGTTCTCTCAGAGCTCCCTCAGCCCCGCCTACCTCACAGGATGTCTGTTGTGGGGAGAGGAAGGGAAAGAGATTGTAAACTGCTCTGAGACTCCAAACGAGGGGCTGGGTATAAATCCTCTTCCTCCTCCTCCTTTTTTGTCAGGATTCAGTTTTAGCTTGTTCATCCTTACCCATGTAAACACAGCAGTCATTAGTATTTCTTCAAACATATTAATCAAAGCACTTGACAAGCATTTCATTGTGTATCTTGTAGGAGAGAAATGTCCAGAAATGCGGCAGGAAGGTCTCCGGTTGGACCCAAGCAGCAACAGCCATGTAAATATAACTGGTGAGTATGTTTTGTCTTTCCTGGAGGCATCTTTTTCATCGCCAGAAACTTCTCTCTCTTTCTCTTCCTTCCCTGGAAATTTAGTAAGAACAACAAGGGAATCACAGTAAGGATATATGCAGAAACCAAAAAACATCTGTGACCAGACTACCCAACTATTTAATACTTTTTAATATATTTATATGCTTTTTAAATATAAAACTGCTTCAAACTTAATATATTTAATACAAAAGTCCACATTGACAACCATAAAATACAATACATCCTTATAAACAGAGCCCATAATAAACTGATACAACATACAAATAACTAGTTAATAATATAATAGACGCGTTTCGTGTTCCCACTTCTTCAGTATTATGATATCTTCCACTTGTGCTGTATATTACAAGGGAGTAAGCCAGTTCCTTTTATTAGAAGCATAGCAAAGCCTTCAACACCATTGCTAGCCATAAAACTCTTCATATAAGTAATGAGGCTTCATGAAGGAAATACCTTGAAAATATAAATAACAAAATTCTAATATAGGTTGTTTATGAACTAATATAATATATTTCAAAGGCCCAGGGCATCATGCCATATGTAAAAAGTGAAGATTTGGAATCACATATATATAAGTGGCTTGCTCCTTATAGAAAAAAATATAGTGCAACAATGGGTGAGTTTTTAAGAGTGTATGCTCCCTATAATAGCCAAATTGTTTTGAGATAAAGTTTTGGTTTCATCCCTGGGTCTTTGAAATATATTATATTAGTTCATAAACAACCTATATTAGAGTTTTGTTATTTATATTTTCAAAGTATTTCCTTCATGAAGCCTCATTACTTATATGAAGAGTTTTTTGGCCAGCAATGGAGTTGAAGGCTTTGCTATGCTTCTAATAAAAGGAACTGGCTTACTCCCTTGTAATATACAGCACAAGTGGAAGATATCATAATACTGAAGAAGTGGGAACACGAAACACGTCTATTATATTATTAACTAGTTATTTGTATGCTGTATCAGTTTATTATGGGCTGTGTTTATAAGGATGTATTGTATTTTATGGTTGTCAATGTGGACTTTTATATTAAATATATTGAAGCAGTTTTATATTTTAAAAGCATATAAATATATTAAAAAGTATTAAATAGTTGGGTAGTCTGGTCACAGATGTTTTTTGGTTTCTGTATATATTCCCTGGAAATTTGGCAGGAAGAGGGTCCCAACAAATCTTTAGTGTGCTATTGCTGTCCAGCCTGGTCTTGGGGAGTGCAGGGGGACCACCCAGGAAACCACTGAAGAGGAAGGCAATAGCAAACCACCTCTTTTTCTACTTGCTTGAAAGCCTCTTGCTGGGAGCACCATAAATCAGTTCAGATTTGACAGCACTTAGATATCCATTAATATAAAATAAGATCTCTATTAAGCTTATACCAGCAGTCTACACATACACAGACACTAGGAATTGTGTCTATTCCATAGGCGTGTGAACACATGCACACCTGGCTTGACCCTTTCTTCTGTGTCTGTTTTACAGGATTTAATCTCATTAGAAGGTTTGCCTTCCTGAAGACCTCAGCCATCAAGAAAATCCGCAATCCCAAAGGCCCCATGATTCTGAGGCTTGGTAGCACCCCTCTGGTTCAAACTACTGAGTGAGTGTGCCATTCCTGGCTTTAAAAACCAGCATGCACCTGTGTATGTACGTCTCTGCATCTTATGTAAATGCACCCAATCTCCACTGTCTAGTGTCTATTCTAACCATAGTACTAGGGATTATCTATTGCAGTTATAACAACTGAGTTTGCATGTAAGATCAGCTCTCAGGGCATATCTACGCTACACACTTAAAAGAGTGTGATAAGCATTACTTCTCCCTAGGGAATCCTGGGAGCTGTAGTTCTGTTATGGATATCCAGGAGAGAATTATCACCACTACCATCATGAAAATGATAAACTGGATATGAGTACACAGGGTACATATTCACTGAGTGTCAGTGGGGAAATCAGAGCACCTTACTCTTGGGGCTTTCCTGAAGTTAATAGAGCTTTGCTGTTGAACAGCAACCCTATGAGACAGGTCACGAACAGGGCCATCTGAGGCAAGGTTATACCCTTCTAAACTGAAGTCAGTGAGCTTACAAGAGTGTCACTCTGCTTAGGCTGGCACTGTCAGTCTGCTATTACTGGGGGGGGGGGGGCAGAAATGATTTGCCTGAGACATGTTTACAGATGGGCATGAACCAGGAAAATACAGTTTGGTTCATAGTGTGTGTGGTTCATGAACCATCATGAAGTTTTAGCTGCTAAACAAACCAGTAAGGTTCATGACACAGTAGAATGCCCCCTGGCATACTAGAGACACCAAACTCCCAGGAGATCTCCAATTGACTCTCCTTTTTGGTGAGGAGAGGATTTACAGGGTCCAAGTTATGCCTCCCCAAAGAAGGTGCCCCCAAAAAAGTGCTTTCTGGGTAAATGACAGGTACAGGTTCAGGAGGTCCAGGAGTGCGTAGAACGGATTCTGTGCAAGCTAGAGATATCAAAGTTGTAGGGAATGTCCCCTGGATGCTCCTCTACGTTCTGCCAGCTTGAAATGTAATGCAGCCTGTGGAGAAATGCCATCTGAGTTAATGGTGGTATTTGGTTGGGAGGGAACATGAAACTCCTAAGGCAGGCTTTGTGGCCTAGCCTTCCCTTCATTCCCTCCTCCCTTCTGGAGTTAAACTATCGCCTCTAGGGGGAAAGCCTCCTAGAGGGGCAGGACATTCTTTTTTTTATTGGAGTTAGGTGGGAAAAGGGCAGTTCTTGGCTGGCACTTAAGGAGAGAGGTTGTCAGTCTGTGGGCTCCTGACTGTGGGAGAGGCCTTCTCCTGGGGGAGAGGAGGAGTCAGACCGAGGAAGTCCTTCACAAGGCAGGGCAAGTTTAGACCAGGGACGTTTAAATCCACCTTTTATTTGTCCTTCAGGTTGCTGTTCAGGTGCTGTGCTAAACTTTTACATGCAACTGTTTTTGTTTTTTTCTTTTTCTCTTCTAATTAAGTATTTTTCCTGTTTTGAATGCTGGCAGTCAAACTTTGTACCACATAGATCTCCAACCGCTTTAGACCACGCTGCTTTATGAAGGGGGCCCTGGGGAAGGGGGAAGGCATGTAGTTGGATAAGGTGCCAATCCTCCAGGGGTTCCCTGAAGAAGTGCTGTGGTCTCTGTGATACCCAAGTACAGGGTGACAGAGGACCTTGAGGCTTGACCTCAAATCTGGAGAGGGGGATTGGGAGTCCTGTTCCTCTCAGTCCGAACCCCTGGGCTGAGCAGGTGGTGGCAGCGAGCCCAAGTGGCCGGAGGAGAAATAGCTCCCTAAAAAGAAAAGGGGGGGCTCGGGGAACGGGGTCTGGTAGGCAGACCGGGGCCATTCCGTCACATTTGGTGGCAGCAGTGGGCTCAGAACAAACAGAAAACTTGATTGGCCAGGCATTTTTGTTTTGATATGTGCAAGCACCCAGAGGAAGCAACGGAGTTTTTGTTTTATTTTCGGGTCAACTGGAGTAGGGAAAGTTGGTTTAGTTAGGATGGAGCGTGCCAAGAGACGGGACATCCTGAAGATGACAAAGCCACAGCTCCAGGAAGAGTGTGCAAAGCAAAAGCTGGAGTGTGACAACATGACTGTAGCAGATATGCAAGACCTCCTGTTGGAGCATAATCAGCGTGCAGGGGCACCTGCAGAAGTGCCCTTCATCCAGTCAGAAGCAACCTTAAGGCTCCAAGTGGAACTGGAAAGAATGCGTATCGAGGCGGACTGAGACTGCAGACGGGAGGAAAGAGAGCGGGATGAAAGACAGGCAGAGATCCGCAGCCGGGAGGAAAGAGAGAGGGATGAAAGGCAAGCTGAGATCCACAGACGGGAGCAGGAAGAGCAACGTCAACATGAGCTTGAGGTGCTACGTCTGAAAGCTGAACAAAGCAAAAAGATCAAAGTCACCCCCAAAGACTTTGCAGTGTACAAAGAGGGAGAAGACCCCTCCATATACCTCTCCAACTTTGAGAAGGCAGCTAAACAGTGGGGAATTGCAGAGGAAGACTATATGTCTTACCTCTGTAGCATCCTGACTGGAGAACTTGCAGCCATCTATCACAGCATGCCTATGGAAGATGGGGGGATAACTTTTGCAACCTATAAAGCCACTGTCTTTAAAAGGTTTAGATTGGGGGCAGACCACTTCCGAAAGCAGTTCAGGGGTTTAGCCCCACCAGAATGTAAATCCTATTCTGAATTTGGGGTAAAGCTAGGTGATCTTGGGAAGAGATGGGTAAAGGAAGAAAAAGCCCAGGATTTTAAGGCTTTGTTTCAGTTGTTGATTTTAGACCAGTTCTACTTCAGACTTCCCAAAGAGTTGAAATGCCTGGTAAAAGATAGGAAATCTAAAACCATTACAGAGGCCTCAGAACTGGCGGACAAGCTGGTGCTGAACAGAAAGGGGTTGAATTGGATCCCTTCCCAGTTGGGAAGGGGACAAAAGGGGTCCCTAAGGGGTGGAAAGGAACAACCGTCACCCAAAAGGGAAGGGAAACCTGCCCAGGAAGAGGGTAGGAAATCCCCTGATTTGACTAATCAGGATCAGCCCCAGATTCGAACGTGCTACAACTGTGGGAAGGCTGGACACCTAAGGTCAGCCTGCCCAGAGCTGCAAGCTGAAACCCCCAAACCCACAACAAAAGCACCAGTCACTCCAAAGGTGAAGGAGGAGTATGTGGCCGTGGTAAGCCATGAATGTCTTTTCACCAGGATGGAGCCTGCGGAGGCCTGGAGTGATTTTGTTGAAACAGTAAGGCTTAAGGACCAGTTGGTTTTGGGATATGCTGACACTGGCTCTTCAGTCACCCTTGTGAGGGCTGATCTGGTGTCAGAAGCTGACATTATTCCTGATATGACATTCAGAATCAAGGGGGTTCTGGGACCATCCGCCAAGATTCCTGTGGCCCAGATACCAGTGGAATGGTGAGGATCAGCAGGTCTTATGGAGGTTGGGGTAATGAAGGAACAGACAGTTCCAGTGTTATTGGGCCAGGATTTGTTGGTTGGCCAGTACACTATCAATGCTGTAACCTGCAGCCAAACCCTCAGAGGAAAGTGGGAGGAGGAAGGCAACTTTAGGGAAGCCACCTCACCACCAACCAGGGAGGGGGAAATAGCCCAGGTTACTGAGGACGAAGAGAGGTCAGTCACCCAGGAGGGAGAGGACCAGCCTGGCCCAAGCCCTGAAGGAGGGTGTGCCCAATGGGAAGAGGGGTGCCAATTCACCCAAGGGCAGCAGGATGCAGTGGAGCCTTTCAGGCAGGAAGGAGTTCAGTTGGTTGACAATGAAAAACCAACTGAGGGGGCGGAGAACCCAAACCAAATGTTGGCTGAGTGTCCCAGAAATAGTGGGACTATGGGTGGCTTGGAGGAGCTGGGGGAACCAGAAACTTTCCTGTCAGAGATCCAAAGTGACCCTAGTCTGGAACTGCTGCGTAAGGTAGCAAGGGACCAGGAAGTGGAGTTCTCAGAAGCTCTGACAGAACAAGTGGTATGGAAGCAGGGTCGCTTATATAGGCTCTGGTTGCCACTCGGTAGACGAGTGACTTGGGAAGCAGTTCAACAGCTTGTGGTTCCCAGGAAATACAGGCTTAAGCTCTTGGAGCTGGCACATGACATACCGTGTGCTGGACACTTAGTGATCAACAAGACCAGACAGAGGCTTTTGTTAAATTTTTACTGGCCGAAGCTGGCTCAGGATGTGAGGGACTACTGCAAGTCATGTCCAACCTGCCAAAACGTGGGCAAAAGTGCGTGCAAAGCACGAGCTCCTTTGCAGTCCCTTCCTATCATGGGAGAGGCATTCCAAAGGGTAGGAATCAACATTGTGGGCCCTTTCGCAAAACCCACTCAGAGAGGCAAACGGTTTATATTAACTATTGTGGACCACGCAACCAGGTACCCAGAAGCAGTGCCTCTAGCCTCCACTGAGGCTCCAGTAGTAGCAGAAGCCCTGATCAAGATGTTCTGTCAACTGGGGTTTCCTGCTGAAATTCTGACAGACAGGGGGAGTAACTTTCTGTCAGAACTAATGGAGTGTCTGTGGAAATGCTGTGGAGTGAAACATCTGAAAACGACAGCCTACCATCCTCAGTCAAATGGGTTAACTGAGAGGTTTAATGGGACGTTGAAAGGAATGCTAAAAGCCTATGTTGATACTCATCCCCAAGACTGGGATGAAAAACTGCCACAATTATTATTTGCTTATAGGGAGG
Organism: Heteronotia binoei; assembly: GCF_032191835.1. Taxonomy (NCBI): domain Eukaryota; kingdom Metazoa; phylum Chordata; class Lepidosauria; order Squamata; family Gekkonidae; genus Heteronotia; species Heteronotia binoei. The sequence continues at coordinate 18,451,386 of NC_083239.1, read as the reverse complement.
TACCCCAGGAATCCACCGGGTTCTCTCCTTTTGAACTTATGTTTGGCAGAAGGGTCAGGGGATCTCTAGACCTGGTCAAGGAGAGATGGGAGGAGAAAATTCCAAAGGCTAAGATGTCAGTAGTGGACTATGTGTTGTCCTTCAGGGAACGACTGAAAGAGATAATGGATCTAGTGAGGGAGAACCTGCTCAAAGCTCAAAGCAATCAGAACAGTTGGTATAACAAAACAGCCAGATCCCGATCTTTTGACAAAGGGGATAGGGTGATGGTTTTCCTGCCACTGCGCACTAATAAACTAAAAGCTGCATGGGATGGTCCCCATGTAATTGTGGACCAATTGGACAATGTCACATATGCAATGTCTATGGAGAGGTCTGGGCAAAAGACTAAAGTGGTGCATATGAATATGCTAAAGCCCTTCTTAGAGAGGCCCATGGTGCTGCATATAACCAGACAGGAAGGAAACCTTGAGATGATAGATGATGACCCATTAGATGTTCTAGCATATTTTTCAGAACTGGTACAGTGGGAAGGGTTGCCATAGTCTGCAACTATATCAGTGCCGGACAAAGAAAAGATCCTTGTGGTTTTACACCAGTTTAAGGATATTTTCAAGAAAGAGCCAGGAAGAACAGGCCTGGCAAGACATGGGATTGACACAGGTACTCATGGGCCTATCAGGTGCCCCCCTTACAGAGTCAACGGTAAGGTGTTGGCAAATATCCGGAGGGAGGTCCAAGAGATGCTGAGGATGGGAGTCATATAACCCTCAGTAAGTCTGTGGGCAGCTCCAGTGGTGTTGGTGGCCAAACCAGATGGCTCAATTAGGTTTTGGGTGGACTACCAAAAATTAAACAGCATCACAAAACCAGATGCATATCCTATGCCCAGGATAGATACCCTGCTGGATATGCAAGGCTCAGCTAGGGTGATATCTACTGTGGATTTGTGCAAAGGTTACTGGCAAATGGAATTGGAGTCTAAGGCAAGGGCCAAATCAGCCTTCATCACCCCAGATGGACTGTTTGAATTCAGGGTGATGCCCTTTGGCTTCCGAAATGCTCCCGCATCCTTCCAAAGGTTGGTGAACAACCTGTTAAGTGGCACGTCGGACTATGCTGTAGCTTATATTGATGACATCGCCATTTTTAGTAAGGATTTGGACTCTCACCTTGAACATTTGGTCAAAGTGCTGGAGGCAATCCAGAAAGCAAGCTTCACAATTAAACTGAACAAATGCCAGTTTGGAATGTCAGAGGTGGTGTACCTTGGACATAAGGTGGGGAGTGGGAGAATCATGCCACTGTGGGACAAAGTGGAGGCAATCCAAAAGTGGGAGGCCCTAAAGACTAAGAGGCAGGTCAGAGCCTTCTTGGGACTGGCTAACTATTATAGGTGCTTCGTCCCAGAATTTGGATCCATCGCCGACCCACTGTCCTCTCTCACCAGGAAATATCTACCCGACAAGGTGGCCTGGACTCCTACCTGTCAGGCAGCTTTTGAGCAGCTGAAGACAGCTCTGGTTTCTATGCCGGTACTCAAAGCTCCGGACTTTGATAAAAGGTTCTTTGTTGCCACCGATGCCTCAGACCATGGGATTGGGGCTGTTTTGATGCAGGACTGGGATGAGACCAAACATCCTGTAGCTTACCTGAACAGGAAGCTCATTCCTCGAGAAAAGAACCTGTCCTCAGTACAAAAAGAGTGTCTAGCAGTTGTGTGGGCTCTAGACAAACTTCGCCCTTATTTGTGGGGAAAAGAGTTCACCCTCCTGACTGACCACTCCTCTCTGCAATGGTTACAGACTATGAAGAACACCAATTTTAAATTGCAGAGATGGTCCTGGAGGATTCAGGAGTACAATATGAAGATCGAGCACATTGCTGGACGCCACAATGTGATCGCAGACTTTCTGTCCAGAAAGGATGGTACACTTAAGGTGTCAGCCTTCATGTATTGGAGAAATACCTGAATTTTTGTGTAATATTTTGGTTAATTGGTTTCTCCTTGTTTGTTTCAATTTGGCTACGGGGTCACCTCTGTAGGAGGCAACCCCTCTGGCTCAGAATTTAAGGAGGGGGATGTGTGGAGAAACGCCATCTGAGTTAATGGTGGTACTTGGTTGGGAGGGAGCATGAAACTGCTAAGGCAGGCTTTGTGGCCTAGCCTTCCCTTCATTCCCTCCTCCCTTCCGGAGTTAAACTATCGCCTCTAGGGGGAAAGCCTCCTAGAGGGGCAGGAAGTTCTTTTTTTTATTGGAGTTAGGTGGGAAAAGGGCAGTTCTTGGCTGGCACTCAAGGAGAGAGGTTGTCAGTCTGTGGGCTCCTGACTGTGGGAGAGGCCTTCTCCTGGGGGAGAGGAGGAGTCAGACCGAGGAAGTCCTTCACAAGGCAGGGCAAGTTTAGACCAGGGATGGGAGGATGCGTTTAAATCCACCTTTTATTTGTCCTTCAGGTTGCTGTTCAGGTGCTGTGCTAAACTTTTACATGCAACTGTTTTTGTTTTTTTCTTTTTCTCTTCTAATTAAATATTTTTTCTGTTTTGAATGCTGGCAGTCAAACTTTGTACCACATAGATCTTCAACCGCTTTAGACCATGCTGCTTTATGAAGGGGGCCCTGGGGAAGGGGGAAGGCATGTAGTTGGATAAGGTGCCAGTCCTCCAGGGGTTCCCCGAAGTAGTGCTGCGGTCTCTGTGATACCTAAGTACAGGGTGGCAGAGGACCTTGAGGCCTGACCTCAAAGCTGGAGAGGGGGATTGGGAGTCCTGTTCCTCTCAGTCTGAACCCCTGGGCTGAGCAGGTGGTGGCAGCGAGCCCAAGTGGCCAGAGGAGAAATAGCTCCCTAAAAAGGAAAGGGGGGGCTCAGGGAATGGGGTCTGGTAGGCAGACCTGGGCCGTTCCGTCACACAGCCCAGCTTGGACTGGAGCTGCCCAAATTCAGATCCTTGCAAAGCTCACTGGTTGACTTTGATTCAGGCAATTTTCTCACAGGTTATCTACCCCTGAGTGCATTATAAACTAAACAGGACTGACAATGGTTAACACTTGGATGCAAGGCTTTTTTTTTTTGGAACAGGAATGCACAGAAACACAATTCCGTCTGGCTTGGTGACAGGGGATGTGGCCTAATATACAAATGAGTTCCTGCTGGGCAAAAAAAGCCTTCTACAAAAAAAAGCCTTGTGTGAAGCAATGGTGACATCAGGGGGTGTGGCCTAATATGCAAATAGGTTTTTTCTACAAAAAAAGCCCTGCTTGGGTGGAACACCACCAAGGCCTCTGCTGTTGCTATCTTTGCTCATCTCTTGCCTCGAAAACCCCATGAGGGGTTGCCTCTATGACCCCTCTATGCTCCTCCTTGCCACCTCCCTCTGTCTCCTTGGGACAGCAGTATAGTAAATGTATGAGCCATCATGAAAATTGTATTGTTGGGATAGTTTTAATTTAAATGTTTAACCTGATGTATATGTTATTTATTATATATTGAACCCACTCTGAGCCCCACATTAGTGGGGGCTGGAATCCCCGGGAGACTTTGGTGGAACAGGGCATGTGGGAAGAGATATCATGTGATGTGCAACGTCACTTCTGGGTGAAAACCTGAAAGTGGCATCACCATGTCCGGTGTTTTTTTTTTGTAGAAAAAGCCCAGCAAAAGCTCATTTGCGTATTAGGCTGCACTCCCTGGCCTGGAAGCACATGGCTGCTGCATGGCGGGTTGGGGCAGCAGGAGCCCTGGTCAGCCCAGGCGGACTCCAGCAGGAAAAAAGCCTGACTATGTCAAACAACACTCTAAGAATTTTTTATCTTAAGAGATCAGTGTGATTCCTATGGTAGCACAACATGGTAATACCTTTCTTGCTTTGCTCCTCTGATGAGCACAGGCAAGGGACAGGAAGCACTGCCAGGAGGTTGCCTGATATAAGAGGGCAATTGGCATGCCTAATTGTGATGCATTCATGTATCTCCTGGGGTTTCTCAGCTTTTCTCCAATTTTTCTCAGTCCTCCTTTGCTATATAGTTTTGGGAAAGATCCCAATAAAGCCAGGGTAGTTGCCATGAAAGTTTGGATTTTCCCTCTCACATGGCAGCCATTTCCCCTGTGACACCATGGCAGCCATTTCCTCCCTCTGCCACTGGGAGGCTTTGCAATTGACTATTGATATATTGGTGTAACGTTACAACAATCTCTGTACCAGTTTCTATGAATTAATGGCTTTCATTTTTTACTAAAAGGTACACTATTTACCCAAATGAAAGACTCCCCCCCCCGCCAGATATGCCATCCATCCCAAAAAAGGAGGGGTTATCCTATATTCACATACAAGTTACAGTTATGTCCAGTAATATTTTTAAAATTATAACGTTTTAAGGGGGTTATCTCACATTCTAGGTCATCTTCCTTTCAATTAAATATAAAAAAGACATCTTTTTTTTAGATGAAACCTGGCAAATCAATGAACCTGATAATACATTGCTATAAAACAATACAACGTGTTTACTTTAATCTACTTCATTTGTATTCCACTCTTTTTCTCAATGGGGAACCAAGGCAGCTTAAATCATTCTGCTCTCCATTTTATCCTCACAACAACCCTGTAAGGTAGGTTAGGTGGAGAGAGTGTGACAGTCCCAAGGTCATCCTGTGAGCTCTCCTGTCACAAGTGGGAATTCAAATCCAGATCTCCCAGTTACTAGGCCAACACTCTTAACCACTACAGCACACTGGCTTACTGATACTCAATGGCTGATTTTTTTTTATTACTGCAAAAGCCATGATGGCCTTGGTGAGGGAGTATGGTCATCACTGGTAGAGTGGGAAAATATGCCATGTGGGAGCCACGTTGTGTGGAAACCATAGGCTTCCTAGTCTCCCCGTCCCAGTGAGGAAACCCTTGGTTTTCCAGGCTCCACCCCACCCACAGCCAGCTGGCTGGTGGGGGGAAGCTCCACCCCCACAGCCACCTTGTGCATTTAGAGCTCTGCAGGTTTTAAAATGTGTGTGTGTGTCTTTAAATCTGAGCAAGATGTGAAAGTTGCACTGGCAGGGGCCAGCCATGTGTGTGTGTGAGAAAGTGAGAGCACAGTCCTTCTGCTTGCTTTGCTTTATAGTTTCAGATATCTTTGTATAGGAATCAGAGCCAGTAAGTGTGTGTGTGTGTGAGGGGAGAGAGAGAGAGAGAGAGAGAGGGAGAGCACAGTCTCTGTGCTTGTGTTGGATTCGTTTCAGACATCTTTGTATAGGAACCTGTTTATGGGATGGTGGAATGCTCCATCTCTCTCTCTTTTTATTTGCCTGTGTTAGTCTGAAGAACTTGGTTGGAAATACAGCAGCTCCTAAGCGTAAAGCCCCAGTGAGATCACAAAAGTGTGTGCTTGCAAACTCTGTTTATTTTGGCTGCTTTGTTAGTGTGTGCTCACTTTCATTTACTGGAATTGCAGCTGCTGGGGAGACAAGGAAATGAAAACTATTCAGGGGACTTGTACTACTGTATTTTTGTTTATTTTAGGGAATGGGAAAGTCTCCTGGATGCACCCCCAAATTCCCCAGATATTTTCTGAGTTGGACTTGGGAACCCTAGGAAACCACCCAAGTCAGTCTACGTCTCTCAGCCTAACCTACCTTGCAGGGTTGTTGAGAGACAAAATTGCAGTGGAATGAATAACAATATACACCTCTCTTTCCTCTCTTTCTTGAGTGAAGGGAAGGCTACAGCTGCAAAATAAATGAATTGATCCTTTGAGCTGAGACGCCATCATGGAACAAGTCTCATTTGAAGTTCCCAATCTGTGCTAGCTTTGTGGGCAAGTAGATCTGGCCCCATTAACCCCACCAAGAAGTTGGAGGTTCCCCAGGGCAGGGTTGCTATGGGTGACTCACAGCCAGAGGGCTGGATGGATGTCTTTTTAATCCTAGAAAGTAAATCAGAGCAGAAAACCAACCAAGTCTGGGTTTTTCCAGGACCTTACACAATCCGCAGCTCCGTCTGTGTTTTTCTTCCTCTGCTAAAACTTGGCACATGACTTGACGGTCTAGACTGCTGGACTGAAAGAGCTTAAGCTGTTTACTTGCTGGTTTGTTCCTTTCATCAGGACCCAGCAGCAATGCAGAAAGGGAAGGCTTAGAAACTAACTCCCCCCTCCTTGCTCTCCAGCTTCTGTCTGTGGGGCTATCCTTAATGGTGGGGAGCTGGCTAGTCCTTTATGGGCCCTGCAGAAGTTCCTCCAATTTGATCCTCATGGAGTAGCTCTGAAACGGCATGGCTCCTGGCTTGCCAATTGGTTGAACAGATTGGTGGATTTTATTGGCTGTTTTTACAAGTACCCCAAGTTAAAGTAAAGAATAAAATATTGCTTTAACCACTTCGACCTTGTAAAACAATGAAATTACAGTTCTGCAGAAACCTCATAGAAAATGATGGGTAATTACAGCCTAAATTCACAATATAAAGCTAATCATAGCAGTACATCTGCTGATCCACACGCCGTTCTGTGTGAAAGCTACATCCGCCAGAACACTAGGAAGTCATCCTGATTGGAGAAAAGTGTTCATGTCCATGGGTCTACCCAGGGCAGTCTGCTGTGAGAGTTTTGCTCTTTCTTAGACCATGAGGATGGTGTACAAGGGACCTCTAAGCATATGCAGAGTGACCCGGTTATGTATGCAGACCAAAGTGTAGACTGTTACGAGTGTTCCTGCCAGGCTCATTGGAGCCAGAAGGACTGAGCTTGGGAACTCGGGAACAATGGGCAGCAGGATCCAAATCCCCGCTCCAATCATGAGCCCCCTTCTGGTTTGAATGATCCAATAATGTGCTTGCTCGGGAACCCAGGGTTGTATATAGTTGGCCCCATTGGTCCAGTTCCTCACTCTTTCTTTAGTGTAGTCTTCTACCATGATGTATCTAATAAAGAGCTGATTATCACCACTACCTCACCTCTTCAATGCATTGGACCCACTATATTATAGACCAGGGGTCCTCAAACTACGGCCCGCGGGCCAGATGCGGCCCGCTGAGGACGTTTATGCGGCCCGCCGGGTTATGGCAAAATCAGACCGGAAGTGACGTTCGACCTAAACTCGGGTTAGCAACGCACACTTCCGGCACTGGGCTGAGGCAGTGGAGACAGAGTGTGAGGTGATACCGAGGTGAGGTGAGTTCCCAGGCCAGGGTGTGTGGTGTGGGGAAGGGAGAGAGATGCAGAAGACGGAGAACTGACGGCCCGCGGCCTTGTACAGTAATGGCAGTCCGGCCCTCCAACAGTCTGAGGGACAGTGAACTGGCCCCCTATTTTAAAAGTTTGAGGACCCCTGTTATAGACCCTTTCTGGGTTTTATTCTTTTATTTAAGATAGGAATGTCAGCTTCCAGGTGGGGCTGGACAAAATGACCCACCTGAGTTGTACTCAGTAGCCACATCCAGCACCACACACATCTGGGCTTCAATGAGGATCAAGCTCTTTATATTAATTAATTAATTTAGATATTTATACCCTGCTATTCTGCCCTATGAGTCCAAAACATTTTATCATTAACAGCCCTTCTCATCTGCAAACTGAGGGCCATGGTGTCATGAGCCCTGACGAGGAGAAGCTGGAAGGGTTAACAGACCTGGAAGAGTTGCCAGCGAGTTCCTCAGCTGAACAAACAGCAGCTGGTCCATCAATCACTCTCCAGGCACCAGTGTCAGCTGTTGACGATCAATCTCCTCCAAGCTCTCCTCCTCCCCTCTCAAGAGTTCAAAACAGGCTCCGGAAAGAACTTTCAGAGCGAAGACATGAGGCACGCTGATGCATGCTTCAGATCTCTCAGCCCTGAGTTCTAGCAGAATCACTACCACCCAGGAAGCAGGCTGATTGAGACTCCCATATAGCTCCCACCCAGCACCTGGTAACCTTGTGGAAGCAACAAGTCTATTCTCTGGCTTGCATCTATGCTCCTTCCTGATCCTGACCTGCTTGATTTCCTTAGCACCCTGACCTTTTGGCTTCTGGACATTGACTTCTGATTCCGGTTTGTGATTCTGCATTGGTGACTTGGCTCCTGCTTGACTTTGACCTTGGACTGGCTTTGGACTCCTGCCTGCCTGCACCCTGAGAATGTGACAGATTGCTTCCACCACATGCACACACTCCACAAGATGGATGAGGAGGCAAGCAGAGGCTCTGGGCAGCTAGCAGCCTTGCTCACTCAGATACAGCACCTCACTCAAATGGTGGCTCACCTGCAACATCAGCAAGCCACTGTTACTGCCCCACCCAAGTGCCCGGTGCTTCCCCCAGAGAAGTTCGCTGGGAAGGTGGAGGAGTTTCCTGCATTCCTGGCGCAGTGCAAACTGTATATTGAACTATGTGCCAGAGATTTCTCCAACGACAAGACCAAGGTATACTTCATTGTCAGCCTCTTAAAGGGGCAGGCAGCTAAATGGGCTACCCCCTTGCTTCTATCCTCATCGCCCCTGCTGACTGACTACCAGGGCTTTCTGGATCATATGGAGTTAGCTTTTGCAAGCAGCCACAACCCTGAAGCAGGGTAGAGACTCAATTTCCCAGTACTCACTGAGTTCAAGCTTCTGGTCCAAGACTGCCCTCATGGACCAGTATATGGAGGGGCTGGCTGACGAAGTCCTTGTTGAGCTGGCCTGAGTAGACCAACCAGCCATGCTGCAAGGCCTAATCACGCTGTCTTTCCGCATCGATGGCCACCTGGAAGGCCGCCGCCAAGCGCGAAGCAGCGCCCGTCTCTCTCAGCTGCCCCGCTGCCTAGCGACGGTGACAACACCAGTCCCGAGACTGACGACCCCAAGCCCATGCAACTTGGGGCTGCACAGCCGCAGCTCACTCCTGAGGAAAAAGCATGGTGCCGCTCACAGAATCTCTGCCTGTACTGTGGAGGGGCAGGGCACTTCTCCTCCGGCTGCCCCACCAAGCGCACCCAGCCCAGTACCGTGCCACCGCCGCCAGTAAAAGACCAGCCCCAAGTCTGAGTGGACCCCCTGACTTGGGGCACCTAGCCGGGTCCCCTGAACCCTACGTTACTGGCCAGGGCCTGTTCCTCGTACCGGTCACACTCGACTTGCCGGGCAGGTACTGGCTGTTGGTCTACGCCATGGTCGACTCCCGGGCCACCTGCTGCTTTGTCTACGTGGCCTTTGTGAAACAACACCAGATCTTGGTACAGGACAAAGACCAGCCTGGTCGAAGCCATCAACGGGTACCTCCTCCGCTTCGGTCCGGTGACCCAGGAGACCCACCCAATCATGCTCCAGATCCAACACCATCACAAGCAAGTACAATTCGATGTTGCTCGCATGCCCCGCTTTCCCCTCATTCTGGGACTCTCCTGGCTTGTAAAGCACAACCCCCTCATGAACTGGGCACAGTGAAAGCTGAGCTTCAAGGACCCTTGTCCTCAGCAGGCCCAGTGGGCCACCCTGGCCACCGCCGCCCCAGCTGCTGTCCTCTACTTGCCCCGGCTTACACAGACTTTGCCAATGTCTTTGAGGAAAAGGGGGCCGACCAGCTCCCCCCGCAGCAGCCTTATGACTGCTCCATCAATTTGGTACCAGGGGCACCCCTGCCTATGAGGCAGCTCTACCCCAAATCCGAACCAGAGATAACAGCCCTCGCCAAAAACCTTGCCAAAAATCTGAAACGGGGTTTCATCCAGCCATCCATGTCCCCGCTGTTCGCCCCGTTCTCTTTGTCAAGAAGGAAGGCAGCAAGCTCCAGCCCTGCAATGACTACCAGGCCCTGAACAAAATCTCCGTCCGAGACCGCTACCCTTTGCCACTGATCCCAGAACTACTGGATCGCCTTAAGGAGGCCCAGGTCTATACCAAGCTGGACCTCCAGGGCGCATACAACTTGGTGCGGATCTGCACAGGAGATGAATGGAAGACAGCTTTCAGGACCCGCTATGGCCAGTATGAATATCTCGTGATGCTCTTTGGCCTGACCAACGCCCCCGCTGTCTTCCAAAGGCTGATGAACAACATCTTCCACGACCTGCTCAACCGCTTTGTGATCATTTATTTAGGTGACATTTTAATTTATTCCCAAAGACCCATCCAGCACGCAGGGCACGTCTGCCAGGTTCTGCAACGCCTGCGCGAGCATGATCTCTACGCCAAGCTAGAGAAGTGTGCCTTCGACTTAACAGCAGTCGAGTTCCTTGGCCACATCGTCTCACCCCTTGGGACTCGGATGGTCCCAAACAAGGTCAAGGTGGTCCTGACCTGGCAGACGCTGCGGAACCACAAGGATGCACAGCGGTTCCTTGGCTTTTTCTGTTATTACCACCAATTCATCCCTGCCTATGCCAATGTAACCATGCCTCTGACCCAGCTCCTCCAGCCCAAAGAGCCATTTCACTGGACTCCAGAAGCAGACCATGGCTTCACCTGTCAAGTCTGATGTTTCAATAACGAGACTCTCTTGATAAGAAGTTTCTAGTTTATTGTAACATGTTGCAGAACTATAGACGAAAGATTGCGAGACTGGCGAGCATACACAAAGGGCAAACTTTTAAGGTACAAATCCAAAGCATTCCTGAGGGGGGGGCACACTATGCAGGGCACATTCACACATTGTTGTTACTTTTATCGTTCTCAGGCCTTGGTTGGCCTTGGGTGCTTCCTTAGCGCTCGTTATCTCTGAGAAGGCTTCACAATCTTATTCCCATGTTCTCGTTACCAAGCTGTGCTACATAACAAAGGGAAGGAGGGGGGAAGGAGAGGTTGAGCTAGCAGCATCTGAATACAGTGTGGCTTTTACCCAGGAGCCTTTTCCTGAACCAGTGTTTGGGCCTAAACTACTCAGACATTACAGCAGACTTGACATCACCACCCTGAAAACCTCACCAGCCACTCCTGTGTTACCCAGATCCACAGCTGCCATTCACAGTAGAGACTAACGCCTCCAGCATGGCCCTCGGCGCAGTGCTATCCCAGCGGGAGGACCCCTCCCAGCCGCTACAATCCTGCACATACTACTCATGGCAGCTGTTGCCTGCAGAGCGCAACTACACCATCTGGGAGTGGGAACTCCTGGCCATCAAGACCGCCTTTGAGGTTTGGAGGCATCACCTTGAAGGGGCCTGCCACCCGGTCAAGGTCCTGACTGACCACCAGAACCTGGAGCATCTACAGACTGCTCGACACCTCGCCCAGCGTCAGATCCGGTGGTCCCTCTTTTTTCCTCAGTTTGACTTCCAGATTACTTACATCCCACAGAACCAGAACCGAAAAGTGGATCCCCTCTCCCGAAAACCGGAGTACGCCATGCCTCTAACGGAAGAGACCCCAACTGGGCTCATCCTTGTACCCTCGGTCTTCACTACCACCACAACTCACCCTACCTTGGCTGCAGATATCCAGGCCAGCCAGGCCCAAGACCCCTGGGTTCAGCAACATCTCCTGGAAGTGCAAGATGGCCTGGCCGGGGACCTCTCTACCCGCCAAGGTCTCCTCCTGCACTGTGGGCGCCTATACGTGCCTCTGGGACCCTTCCGGGCTGACGTGCTCCACCTGACCCATGACTCCCCTTCTGCGGGGCACTTTGGCCAACACAAGACCCTGCACCTGCTCACACAGAAGTTCTGGTGGCCTCGCGTCTGTGCCAACATGGCCCACTATGTCAGTTCCTGTGAGGTCAGCTGGTGGTCCAAGGATGTACCGGCCAAGCCCCCAGGGGCTTTTGCATCCCCTACCCACGCCTGCAGGACCCTGGGACACCATCTCCCTGGACTTTATCACTGAGCTCCCCAGGTCCAAGGGGCACACTTCACCAAGATGGCTCACTTTGTTCCATGTCCCAAGCTGCCCACAGCTCTTGAAACAGCCCAGCTCTACCTCCAGCACATCTTTCGCCTGCATGGGCTCCTGGCACACTTGATCTCAGACCGAGGCACCCAGTTCACCTCCCGATTCTGGCAAGCCCTGCACTCTGGCAAGCCCGATTCTGGCAAGGCACCCAGGTGCATTTGTCCTCAGCATATCATCCCCAAATGGATGGGCAGACCAAATGCACCAATGCCACGCTGGAACAATACCTGCGTTGTTACACCAGCTACCAGCAGGATGACTGGACCACCTTGCTACCCCTGACCAAGATTGCCTACAAAAATGCCGTACATGTGTCCATGCAAAAGACCCTATTTGCTGCCACCTAGGGGTACCACCCTTGCTTCTTTCCCACAGTCCTGCCCCCCACAGCAGTCCCTGCTGCTGATGCACACCTGCAGGAACTCTGGGCTCTCCAGGACTTGCTCTGAGAGCAACTCCAACAGGCTAAAGAGGCCTACAAGACAACCGCCGACTGAAAGCAACAGGTGGGGCCCCCACTGAAGCCTGGGGACCATGTCTGGCTCTCGCAAGCCTGGGGACCATGTCTGGCTCTTGATTTGAGGGGCCTTACCTGATCACGGACCAAATCAACCCCGTTGCTTTCCAGCTACAGCTGCCGGCCACCCTCCGCATTCACCCAGTCTTCCACCAGTCCCTCCTTGTTCCTACTACACCACCAGATCCCATCCGACCGCCACCTTCAGCACTGCCTCCTCCTGTCCTGGTTGATGAGGAGGAGGAATACGAGGTCCATCAGCTCCTGGACTCCCAAATCCACTGCTGGGACCTCTAGTACCTCATGGATGGGGAAGGCTATGGCCCTGAGGACTGTTCTTGGGAACCCATGGACAATCTACACGGTCCTGACCTCTTGCAGCAGTTCCACATGGCCTATTCTGACTGACCTGGCCCGTCTGTGGGGGGGGGGTCCTGCGAGGGGGATAGTGTCATGAGCCCTGACGAGGAGGAGCTGGAAGGGTTAACAGACCTAGAAGAGTTGCCAGCAAGTTCCTCAGCTGAAAAAAACAGCAGCTGGCCCATCAATCGCTCTCCAGGCACCAGTGTCAGCTGTTGACGATCAATCTCCTCCAAGCTCTCCTCCTCCCATCTCAAGAGTTCAAAACAGGCTCCAGAAAGAACTTTCAGAGCAAAGACACGAGGCACGCCAGTGCTTCAGATCTCTCAGCCCTGAGTTCTAGCAGAGTTGCTGCCACCCAGGGAGCAGGCTGATTGAGACTCCCATATAGCTCCCTCCCAGGACCTTGTAACCTTGTCGAAGCAACAAGTCTATTCTCTGGCTTGCATCCACGCTCCTTCCTGATCCTGACCTGCTTGATTTCCTTGACACCCTGACCTTTTGGCTTTTGGACATTGACTTTTGATTCCGGTTTGTGATTCTGCATTGGTGACTTGGCTCCTGCTTGACTTCCTTTACTTTGACCTTGGACTGGCTTTGGACTCCTGCCTGCCTGCACCCTGAGAACGTGACACATGGCTTCCTTTATAGAGTCAATGTTTCTCCTGCTGGGTCTTCCTCTTTTCTTGTTGCCTTCAACTTTTCCAAGCATGATTGTCTTTACCAGAGAGTCTTGTCTTCTCTGAATGTAATCAAAGTATGATAGCCTCAGTTTAGTAATTCTGCCCTATAGGGGGATCCAAAGTAGCATACAGACATCATTCTCCGATTTTATCCTCACAAAAACAATTTTGTGAGATAGGTTGGGCTGAGAGTGTGTGACTCGTCCAAGGTCATCCAGTGATCTTCCATGGTGGAGTGGGGATTCAAACCTGGATCTCCCAGATCCTAGGCTGATGCTCTATGCTCACTCTAGTCTATGCAGATAGATCCAGATGGGCAGCCATTTTGGTTTGAAGCAGTAGAACAGATTATGAGTCCATTAGCACCTTTAAGACCAACACAAGTTTATTCAAAGTGTGAACTTTTGTATGCAGGCACACTTCCATTTCCGTGTAACTTCCACTTCAATGTATCTGAGGAAGTGTGCCTACACATGAAAGTGCATACCTTGAATCAATGTTTGTTGGTCTTAAAGGTGTCACTGGACTAAAAGTTTGTTATAGTCTATGCTGCTTTCCCCAGCTCAGGTGATCAATTCCCCACCAGTTGTTGTGCAGGCACATTTTGATCCACAGCTCTCTCCAATTTCCCTCGCAGCTTCCTGCTCTTGTTTTTTAGAGATCCAGAAGCTGTGAGGGAAATCGGAGGTAGCCACAGGCCAAAATGCACTGTACAGCAACTGGTGGGGAAGTGATTGCTTGAACTAGGGAAAGTAGAAGCTCAAGAGCAGAGCAACTGCTAGTGAGGAATTGGTATGTCGGTACTCAGTGGTGAGGAAAGGTCATTCTGCATATGCTCAAATTAACTCTTATGAAGATTATTTTATACACCCATAACCATACGTATTTTATTTAGCAAATTTCAAGCATTGCAGACATTTCCTAGGCTTCACTGAGTTATCCCTACAGCACTCCAGCAAGGTAAGCCCAGACATTCTGATATTGACCGAGAGGGATTCAGGCTGAGAAAATTTATTTATTTATTATTTAATTTAATTTATATCCCGCCCTCCCCTCTGGAGCAGGCTCAGGGCAGCTCACAACATAGAAATCCACAATAGTAAAATATACCAGCTATAAAATAATCCATTCAATAAAATTATACATTCAGAATTAAAATCGGCATTACATATTGTTTGGTGCTAAGATCTAAGTATTATTCCATTTTTCCATTCCATGTTGAACAACATTGGGGAGAGAACCGCCCCCTGTGGCACCCCACAATTAAGTGGGTGCTCCAGGACAGTTCTCGCCCAATCACCACCCTTTGTCCCTGACCATCAAGGAAAGAGGAAAGCCATTTCAAGGCCAACCCCTGAATCCCTGCGTCGGTGAGGCAGTGGATCAGTAACTGATGGTCGACCATATCGAATGCAGCCGATAGGTCTAACAGCATCAGCACTGCCGAGCTGCCTTGATCCAGGTGCCGCTGGAGGTCATCCATCAGGGTGATCAGCACTGTCTCCGTCCCATGACCTGGGCGGAAGCCAGATTGGTGGGTGTCTAAAACTGAAGCGTCATCCAAAAAACTCTGTAACTGTAATGCGACTGCCCTCTCAATAATTTTACCCAAAAAGGCTACCCTAAGGCCTTCTAGTGAGCTTAGACCTGAGGTAGGGTTATCAATCTCCAGGTGGGACCTGGAGATCTGGAATTACAGGCCATGTCCAAATGACAGGATTGGTTTCCCTGGAGAAAATAGTTGCTTTGGAGGGTGGACTTTATGGCATTGTACCCTGCTGAGGTCCCTCCCCTCCTCAAACCCCATTTTCCCCAGGTTCCAACCCCAAATTTCCAGGAATCTCCCAGCTCAGAGTTGACAACTAATTGGTTGGCCTTTGTGTATCCAGTTCTGCTACTGTGTCCTCTGTTTCTGGTGCCTAAGTTAAAAATAAAAGGCCTTAGGGCAGAGCTTCAATAGTCAGGCTCTCCTTTAGCATTGGAGTGGCCAGATCTAAAAAGAGAAAGTGCTGAAATCAGAGGATTCCTTTCTCTATACTGTTTGCACGTGCCTGAGTGAAAACGTCTGCTTCGAATCCCTTGGCGTTTCCTCTTGCCCTTTTCCACTAACAGCTTTAGATCATTTATATAACAGGGTGGATGGGTGCCATGTCTGTTGGGAATAGGTGTGTTTCTTTAAACACTTGGCTAGCTGGGGGTAGCCTGTTATGATTTCCTTCTGTTGGTTCTTGTTTTACTGGGATGATTCACAAATCAGGCATGTTCCTGGGAAACAAAGCAAGGAGCAATGAAAGACAGGTGACCTGAAGGAGGTCTCCAAGAAGACGGCACCCTAGATCAGTTTGCATCCGGTGCTCGCTGATGCCAGAAGAGCGGCGGCCAGAAAGAGTTAGCTCAGGTCTCATTCCTGAGCCCAGGAGAGAAAGCTGCAGGGAAAGGAGAGAGAAACTCTCCCCACCCACGTATTGAGAATGATGAGCAAACCATCTGAGCTGCCATAACTTATTGCAAAGCTTTTATCACTTCTTGTCAACATGAGCTGCTGTTTTCTGCAGCCTGGGAGATGTTTGTGAAAAGAGCCCACCGCAGCAATGATGAAAAGAGGGCTTCACTGTTTGCCAAGTTAGGCTGTGGATGGCAGTTGAAAGCTAATGAGGAGTGGCATTAACTGGCAATTTTAGAAGAAGACTGCAGATTTATACCCTGCCCTTCTCTCTGAATCAGAGTCTCAGAGCGGCTTACAATCTCCTTTATCTCCTTCCCCCACAACAGACATCTTGTGAGGTGGGTGGGGCTCAGAGAGCTCTCACAGCAGCTGCCCTTTCAAGGACAACTCCTGCTAGAGCTATGGCTAACCCAAGGCCATTCCAGCAGGTGCAAGTGGAGGAGTGGGGAATCAAAGCCGGTTCTCCCAGATAAGAGTCTGCACACTTAACCACTACACCAAACTAACTGTCAGGCGATGGAGACTCAAGGCTGAATTCATTTGAGACAATGTAATACTTTATTGGAAACTCATAGCTTGAAACAGAAATTGAGACTAATACCTTGGCAGGGGTGTTTCTGGGTCTTATGGAATGTACATCAAAGCAATATCTGAACAAAGACATTCTCAAAACAACAGGGAGTGAAGGTGCAAACTTTCACACGAGAGCCTCTGCTTATCTCCTAGCCTCTGGGTATATGCTGGCCAGCAGCGGTATCTATTAACGGTCACATTCCTTTGCTTTCTTTACAACCTAAACAAAGTTAACACTTCAAATGTCCCCTTGATATGCATGGTGACTACAATATCACAAAGGCTAGGGGTTAGTATAGAAAAGTCCATTTGGTTAGTGTTTTATAACTTCAGTATGATAAGAGTTACAGAGCCTGACACTAACTCTTGTAGAGAGAGATTACTGGACTTCCCCAGATAGGTTGGAAAAAGGGGGACCCTGGCCAGGCCACTATCAAAGGCTAGCTGCCTTCAGTTTGATGGTCACTGATGAAGTGAGTCTGCATACCATTAAGAGGAGGAAGGGGAAACAGAGGGCAGGCCAAGATGAATGTAGCCAACCCATTCTGCACTAACAGCTTCTAGATTGTACACTAGGGTTGCCAGCATCCAGGTGATTCCTTGATATCTCTTAGAATCACAACTGATCTCCAGACCACAGAGATCTGTTTCCCTCAAAAAATGGCTGCTTTGGAGGGTGGATTCTATGGCATTATATTTTGCAGAGGTCCCTTTCCTCCCCAGGGCCTATTACCAAATCTAGAAACCAGACAGTCAGTCCATGGCTGATCTACAACATTTGACTCAGCAGGTCACAAGTTTTATGTACTCTTATTTAGTGAAGCCAATCTCTATTTCCTGTTCCCAGTTCCTTTAGAATCTCTAGTTCCTGTTTTGCCTCTCTTTCTGCCTTTTGAGGATGTCTTGTTAAAAAGTGGTTGTTGTGCATTGCTATAAAGATTCCATCCCAAAGCCCTGTTCACACAGCATATTGAGTCCGTGTTAAACTGACCCAGTTCTGTTCCGAATATGTTTGTTCCAGATATTATCGATCAGACTGCCATATTACAATTCGAATCACTCCGTGGTGAAACCATATTCTGCCGTCCACACGACGGCACCATGCAGTTCTTTTTTTTCTTCCACTATTATGTGTATGCACGCATTATCCGCATATGCGCATGCACATAGGTTAAAACATTATGTGGTTATGTGCATATCGCTAAGTAGTAAAAAAAAAAAAATGGTGACCGTAAACCAGATGTCTGAGGCTCCTTTTGCTCTGGGACAGCCTTCAGACATCCGAAAGTTGGTTAATATTGCAGCAGAACTATCCAGATGGAGAAAATTACGAGGTGAAACCAGAGAACTCAAAAAACACCGCAAAGGAGCAGGTAACCAAATAATCCAGTTCCGAGAAGGGTTGGGGGAAGGCTACCACGAGTTCATACTGGGAGGCAGATGTTGCTGTCTGATCAGCCACTTTAAATCCGAAAGGAAACAGCAGCACCATCTGATTATACTGTGCCTCTGAACAGAGCCCTAGAGTCTCTAGGAGTTATTTACTATAAACTATAAAACTCCACCCCACCACATAGGGTTCCCAGACTGCTCCTGGGGGCAGGGGCTCCCCTGGTTTTGGGGCCCCTAACCTTCCAGCAGGAAGCTGGATGGCAGGGGGATCCCTGCCCCTGAAGAGCTCTGTTGGCGCTTGACATGCCCAGCATGATGACATCACTAGGAAGTGATATCATCACACCGGGTACATCACAGGGGGACACTTGCATTTGGGCAAAAACTTTATGGCATCATAGAGGTTTTTTTACCCAAATGCTAGAGTATCCCCCACATGACATGCCCAGTGTGATGACATCACTTCCAGGTGACATCATTGTGCTACACAAGAACCAGGCAACCCTACCACCACAAAAAAAAAAAAAAAAACAGCAACCAGAAGATAAATAATATGGTGAGGATTCTGTTACCCAGTCATTATCACAGCAAATGCTGAAACATATAGTCTGGCAACACTTTCTCCACTGCTGAAACATATAGTCTGGCAACACTTTCTCCAGTGGCCACCATTTCACCTGCCCCAGCCATGCCACCAGAAGGCTTTAAAAAAAGAGAGACAAGCCTGGTGATAGGCAGGGAAGGTGGCATGGGAAGATGGCATGGGAAGATGGCATGGTATAGCCTGATTTCATCAGATTTCAGAAGTTAAGCAGGGTCAGTACTTGGAAGGGAGACCATGAAGGAAGACTGCAATGGAAGGCACTTGCAAGCCACCTCTGCTTCTCTGTCCCCTCAAAAGCCCCTTGCCGGGGTCACCATGAGTCAGTTATGAGTTGACAGCACTTTATACACACAGAGAATGTAAAAGCATTGTACCAGTTGAGACCCACAAGCTGACATGCTGAACTCACAAGAGGAAACTAAATCGTGGCAAACAGTAAAAGAAGGAAAGAAAGTAACAGTGGCTGGTATATCTTCAATTAACTTCTACACTTAAAAAAGCTGTTCATGCTTATAAAAGATGGATAAGAGATTTAACTGATTTTGAGCTGATTTAACCCTCTAAGGAGGGGTCACCTATTAGGATGAATTTGCAAACTTTTACTTCAGTATGATACGGAAAAGGAACAAGTCAAAACATGTATGCTGAAATGGACTCAAAATTTAGGATGAGAAATAACATTTCAACAATGGGAAAACTTATGGATGAGAGGCATAAAATTTACTGCAAGTTAAGTCTTGAGAGAAAACTGTTATAAGATGTTCGTTTGATGATACTTAACTCCTAAAGCTATTAAAAATATGGACAAGAACTATATAGGGTCCTGCTGGAAGTGTAAAGAGGCAGAAGGAACTTTTTACCACATGTGGTTGACTTGCAAAAAAGCAGGAAAATTTTGGAAAGACATACATCCAGAGATTCAGAAAATTTTAAAAATTAATTTTTAAATGAAACTAGAGACTGTGTTACTGGGAATTCTACCAGATAGAATTGAAAGACCACTCCATGAACTGTCTAGGTACATACTGACTACAGCCAGAACAACATGGGCAACCAAATGGAAAGCTGAGGAGTTACTAAACAAAATGGCACAATATGCCATCACGGCCAAACTAACCAATTATATAAACAGGAGACCAGTCAAAGAATATGAAAAAAATGGAAAAATTACTATGCTTATTATAGGTAAAGATGAAAAATGATTGATTTGTATTAGCTACTGAAATGCTCTCTTTTATTTTAATTATCAGCATAAAGATAGTTTAAGCATTAATGTAACTGCACTAACATAAAAATGGTTATAGATAATTGTCAGAACTGGAAGAACTCCAAACGAGGCCCAGGACTTGTTGCAAAGTATAGGCATTTATTGGGAACTACAGAGCTGAAAGTACAGGATAACACTGATGCCGAAAGTTAACATTGGATACACTTTATGTGGTTCTGGTGACAACAATAAAACAATCTTTCACACGGCCAGAAACAACGGTCTGTTTCCTAGGGTTTGTTATCAGTAAGGGAGGATGGAGTCCTGCTGAGAGAGACTGACCGGCTCGGCTTCAAAGAGCCACCTGCAGATGTTGACCAGAGGCTATCTGTTACCCTTCAGTGATCACAGTTTGTTTGAAATGCACAGAGATGTTTGTTAGTTGCTGGAACAAGGTTGCATGGGTTAGTATTTGGTTATAATATGGAGTCACATAGGCTAACAGCATATAGGAAAGTTACCAGTTCTGACAATAATAGTATAATGGTATAAATATAAGTACTTTTTGAAATAACACTACATTTTCTGAAATGACATATTTGAGACCATAAAAGCTCATTATGATGTATATATGAATCCATTTTATCGTTATCTTTTTCATCTTTTTTTTTTAAAAAATGCTCTTTAAAAGTACTTTTTGATTTAAATTTGACTATGATAACAGTGGTAGTACTAAGTTGTACTATAACATATAATGAAATAATAAATGATAATAATAATTAATGACAGCAAATGTCAGAATTTAATAAGTATAGCATGTAGAAGCCACTGGATATTATGTATCCTAAACATCTATGATCCATACTCACTTTGATGTTATTCATCCTTGTGATGAATAAGCAACAGAACAATATAATACTCATAATTCCCCTTTATCCTTTTTTTCTTTTCTGTATGCCTGTTTTAATTAATAATAAAAAACTAAAGAGATACACAAACTGTTAATTCCTCTCAATTCACACTTTCATTTTTTGAAAGGTTGCTCTTTTTATTGCAGAGTTATAAGAGGAAATCAGTAGCATGGAAATTGGCAGCCAGACAGAAGGGAAATGGGATTGCTTTGGGTGGGGCCTTGGGAAATGCACTCTTTCCTGTCCAGATGGCTTGCTAATGTATTTGAGTTGTGTTCTTTCTGGAGAGTTGTGTCAAAAACAAATTGAGAAAGAACATACCAAAGACAGGGAAGGCCTAGAAACTGGATGATTAGAAGAGGACATCATGTGGAAGCCAAGACAGAGAGATACTACCATGTTGATGGAATCTAAATGACCATCAGAGAGAGGATTCAATAACCTTTTTAACATCATAGTCATAATTGGCAACTAACTCAGATCCCCACTGAAACACTGCTTTTTGAAGAGTTCTTCAGAAAACATGCAAGAAATGGGCTGTCTTAAAGCTCAGCAGGCCTGATTCTTATCTTCACCTACCATTCATAGATGTCAGGGACACAAGGAACTCGGTAACAGAGGGACTTTGTATAAATATCTGATGGTGATGAAGACCCAGGTTGATTCTTTGGTGAGGCAATATTGTGCAATCACTAAGAAAAGACTTCAACAAATGAAACTGATCCTGGCTGAAACTAAGGTTCCAACTCTCCTGATTCTGTCTGGTCTGGAGTAGGGATGTGCATTCGGCTCGGCCGAGCTGAAAATACAGCCGAATCAACGCTAATTCGGCTGTATTCGTAACTGGCCGCAGCCGAATGCCATTGCCGCCCATTATGTGGCTCCCGAACGCGGCCGCCGTATTCTCCTGAACTGCTATTCGGGAGAATACGGTACGGCTGTCAAAAGGCGGCTGTCAATGTAAAATCCCATAGAAAAGGCGGGAAGTGGCTTTTGCAGCCTCAATGGAGCTGCTTGCTTAGCTTCCCGCCTCTCCTTAGTCTCCTATAGCCTGCCTCCCTGGGATCAGGGAAGGGGGGGAGGGGGAAGAGGAGCCCCAGCAGCCAATCCAAAGCATGCATTTGCAAAATGCATCGCAAATGCATGCTTTGCAGGGCTGTTGATGTGTACTGTGTAGCTGATGGCCCAGCCATCAGCTACATTGTTATTTTGATCTTTTGCTTACTTGGGTATCCAAGTAAGCAATGTTCTCTGGCCAATCAGAGAGAGCAGTGCTATTTTTTGAAATTGCTCTCTGTAGGGCCAGAGAACCTTTTTAAGGAGTCTTCCTGCTGGACTCCTCCATTGCTGTGTTGGTGTGTATGTGGTGTGGGTTGGTGTGAGAGAGATTGTGCTGCTGCTGGTGGCTGGCCCTTGGCTTCAGCTCCTGCCTGCTGCTCTCTCACTGCCTTACCAGAGACCTCCCTGGACTCAGAGAAGACAAGGTAAGACAGTTTTGGGGTTCTTGTTTTAGTTTTTGTTGGTAAAAGGACTAGAGTCCCTTTACTTGTTCAGATTTGGGTGGGTGAGTGCTGGGTGGGTAGGGTAGCCTATTTGGGGTTGAGGTTAGGTTCTGCTGGGGGTGGGGGGGCCTGGGGTGGGGTGGTTTTGCTAATTTGCCCATATCTTAATTTAGTGAGAGGACTTTTTAAAGTGCAGTGTCCTTTTACTTCTCCTGATTTGGGTGGCTTGGATTTCTTGGGGTTAGGGTGAAGGGTTTTTTTTTGGGGGGGGGAGTTCCTGTATTATTAAAAGTTGAGTTTTTTACTGTTTCATTGTTTGATTTGTTGCTGCTGTGTGTTGTGTTGCTGCTGTGTTATTTTATCTTCAGGTTATTGGGGGGGGGTGCTGTTTGGCCTAATTTTCATTGTTTTGTCCCCCTTTTCTGGTTCTGGTTTTAGGGGTGGGGGTGTTGTTGTTGACTGATTTGGCCTGAGTTTTCTTATTGGTGAAAGGCCACTTTTTAAAATCTTGAGTTGGTTTGCTTGGCCTCTTGTGATTCTCTGGTTTTGTTTTGGTTTTTTAAAATCTTGAGTTGGTTTGCTTGGCCTCTTGTGATTCTCTGGTTTTGTTTAGATTGTGTTGTTTGGGGCAGGGAAGCTGGCACCTGGGTGAGAGACCCAGAGGCAGCAGGCTTTTTGTGGTTTGCCAGCTCTCCCCGTGTTGTTTGGGGCAGGGCTGGAGAGCTGGCACCTGTAGATTGTGTTGTTTGGGGCAGGGAAGCTGGCACCTGGGTGAGAGACCCAGAGGCAGCAGGCTTTTTGTGGTTTGCCAGCTCTCCCCGTGTTGTTTGGGGCAGGGCTGGAGAGCTGGCATCTGGGTTTGCTGCAGCCAGGTCTGCAGAGCAGACCTTGAGCAGATTGTGTTTTGTACTGCTACGACGTTGGCAACTGGGTTTTTATTGGTGCCAGGCCTGCAGGGTTCATAGATTAGATAGAGGGATGTAGTGCATTTGGGGCCTATAGAGATTCTCTGGTGTGAAGTTAGGTTTGGCTTTGGGTGCCCCAGGAATTGGACCCCCTGGCCCAATCTTTTTGGGACTTGGGGGGGTTGTAGGGGAGAGTCCCCTGCAGGTCCCCTGCAAATTTGGGGGCTCTCCCTCAAACCCCCTCCCCTCCAGGCGGCTTCAATTATACCCTATTTGCCATTGATTTCAATGGCCCATAGGGTATAATGATGGAATAGGGGCACCCTCTTTGGGTGCCCCTGGAATGGGACCCCCTGGCCCAATCTTTTTTGGGACTTGGGGGGGTTGTAGGGGAGAGTCCCCTGCAGGTCCCCTGCAAATTTGGGGGCTCTCCCTCAAACCCCCCCCCTCCAGGCGGCTTCAAATATACCCTATTTGCCATTGATTTCAATGGCCCATAGGGTATAATAGGGCCGTATATTCGGAAATAGCCGCGCATTACCGTATATGCGGCTATTCCGAATACGGCATTCAGAAGTACAGGGGGAATCCGAATTTTTTTTCCCGTGTACTTCCGAATCCGTGTATTTCCGATTTTTTTTTTTTTTTGCACATCCCTAGTCTGGAGTTTTACTTTTTAAAATGCCTGGAGTAATGAACACAGATGTTAGCGGCTGTTATTGTTGTCGGTAGAGGAAAAAATGTTGGATGGACTCTGTGATCTTGGGCCTGTGATGACCTCATGATAGTATTCCTATAAAAATTAACTTGTGTTTTGGAAAAAGATGTTTCTGGGTGATATTTAGGGTTGCTGCCTTTTCTTCCTGGCAGAGTCTCTCTGTGCCTTCAAGCACATGCAGAAAGTGCCTCTGGGGTGCCTGAGCATATTGAGGCAGAGGGAGAGAGGAAGCTTCACCTGTAAGATTCCTCCTGTTGTGTGCCTGTTTAAGGCAATAAAATGCTGTCAGGCAGGGAAGGATTGCCAGGGCCACTTCAAGGTATTTTGTCACTCTGAGCAAGGTGCAGCCTTCACTCCTAGGCTTTCAGTGCCACCAGCCAGGTTGGAGTCAAATAGGCCCAGGAGGGGGTGCTAGTCACAACCTTCCTCCCTTTCTGTGCTGCTGAAGGCCCTGGCATGCATCAGTTCTCTCTTCAAGGGGCTGATCCCAGCAATCACTGCGGTGGCTTGACTGGAGATGCCAAGAGTGGCAAGCAAGACTAGCTCAGGACTCCATTTGTGCATTTTCCCTATGCAACTCTGAACTTATTCTCATGGTGCTTTAAAAAAAAAGTGATTTCATTTTTTATTTTTTAAAAATAGCATTTCTGAATACCCTGTGTAGTTTGTTTGCTAACTGACAAAACTAACAGTTTGCTCACTAGATTACTCACACTAGCTTGACAGTGTTGATAGCCAGGGTAATTTGCCCTGTTTTAATGAAGATTAGCATTTATATACAGGTGTGGACTCAGAGCATCATTCTCCAAATTTAGGGAGGCTGAACTGCCACACAGAAGGAAATATTTACAGATACCTAAGAGGTTCACTGATTCCTCACCAGCAGTTGCTCAGCCCCAGGGTTTCTGCTTGAGCCGGCTCAAGCGATTGATTCCCCACCAGTTGATTCCCCACCTTTTAATCTGTGGCTACCTCCCATTCCCCTCATGGCAACCGGATCTCCAAGAAACCAGATCCAGTCTCTGCGAGGAAATGGGAGGTAACTGCAGATCAAAAGGCACCTGCACAGCAACTGCTGGGAAATCAATTGCCTGAGCCGGCTCAAGCAAAGACCCAGGAGCAGAGCAACTGCCAGTGAGGAATCAGTCATGGTCTCCCTGACCTGATGTCCTAGGCTAGCCTCACCTTGTCAGGTCTCGGAAGTTAAGCAAGAATCACTCTGATTCAAACTTGGATGGGAAACCATTGAGGAAAGTCCAGCCAGGCAGTGACAAACCGCCTCTGTACATCTCTTGCCTTCAAAACCGTATGTCAAGCATGCGGGTTCAATGACGAGCTGAAGTTGATTCAAAGACTACATTTATTGATAGACCGATACTTTGGTAACAGGTTCTTGAGAGTAATGCTGAACACACATTGATACAATACTTTTAAGGCCTACTTCAAAGGGATTGCAAGGGATGGGGTTGTGGGGTAGCATTCACACATAAACTATCATAAATGTGTCCTTGCTTTCCCCAGATGTCTCTTACTCCCTTACAGGAATGTATGGGAAGGTGCTGATTACTTGGTTTCAGTTCTCACTACTTCTAATTATGAGCCATAAAGCAAGGCGGGGGGAAGGGAAAGAATAACAAGCTAGCAAAGTTGGATCCTCCATGATTCTTCACAGACCAGGTTAGGCAGGACCCCTAAGCAATCAATTATCAATGGAATTTCACCATGCTTGACATACTGCCCCCCCTAAAATCAACCTCGGGTTTCTGAGGAAACGCTCTGTGAAACTTGTTTACCAAATCAGGGGCTAATACCTCTTTTTCTGCTACCCATTCATTTTCACTGGCTGGGAAATGTTTCCACTTAATTAAATAATACAAAATCCCACGTTTCATCTTTGAATCTAATATGTCTTGTACTTCATGATGACTCTGATTCCCAATCTGGATAGATTGTGGAGCTGGTGGTCGAGGGTGCCAAGAAGAACCACCCGGATCTCTTCGCAAAAGACTGCAATGAAAGGCAGGGTGTATTTTACTAAACATTTTGGGCAACTCCAATTCTACAGTCACTTTGTTAATCACCCTCTTGATCTTAAAAGGGCCCAAGAATCTATACGCCACCTTCTTGGAGGGTTGATTTAATGGGAGGTAAATATTGTTCTAGCAGCGCGTTCATGCGTTCCATCTAT
This sequence comes from Heteronotia binoei, assembly GCF_032191835.1. Classification (NCBI taxonomy): domain Eukaryota; kingdom Metazoa; phylum Chordata; class Lepidosauria; order Squamata; family Gekkonidae; genus Heteronotia; species Heteronotia binoei. The sequence goes on along the minus strand of NC_083239.1, from coordinate 18,425,553 downwards.
CCGTTTGTCTGGGGGTGGTAGGCTGAGCTCAACCCTTGTTCTATGCCTGATAATTTGCAGAATTCCCACCAAAAGTTGGCAACGAACTGTGGCCCCCTGTCACTAATGATCTTATCAGGGAATGAGTGTAGTTTCACAATGTGATGGAAAAACAGATAAGCTAGTTTTTAGCTGCTGGCAGCTGCGCACAGGGAATGAAATGTGCTTGTTTGGAAAAGGTGTCCACTACTACCAGGATTACGGTTTTGCCCTGCGAGACTGGTAGTTCGACTATGAAATCCATTGACACCACAGACCAAGGACATGTAGCTGTCTCTAGAGGTTTTAACAGCCCGGGGGGGCTTCCCTCCCCTTCTTTTTACCATTAAGCAAATTGAGCAGGAAGCAACGAACTCAGAAATATCCTTTTTCATGGAAGGCCACCAAAACTGTCTGTTAATTAAATGCAATGTCTTCACATATCCAAAGTGGCCAGCTAATTTGTTAGAGTGGCAGAATTGCAAGACTTTGGACCGTGGGCTCTTAGGGATGTACACCTTTATACCAAAACCCATCATCCCCTTTCTGTACTTCCCCCGGTCTGTCTTCTCCCTCCTTTTCAGTTTCTGTGGCCAGGCGCTCTCCCCTCCACTTATCGGGCTGCAGATTCCGCCGTGTTTTAGACCGGGTGGTTACCATGGTGGCTACTTGAGAGGGAGGGATTAGAGAGTCTACAAGCTCCTCTTTTTGACTGTTATGTTGAGGAAGGCATGAAAGGGCGTCAGCCAAAAATTTTTTCATCCCAGGGATGTGCCTCAGCACAAAGTCGAATTTAGAGAAAACCCCGCCCACCGGATCTGCTTTTCAATGAGTTTGCGCTGGCCAGTGAGCGCCTCCAAATTTTTGTGGTCGGTCCAGATCTCAAATGGAACCTTAGAGCCTTCTAGCCATGACCTCCAGGTTTTTAGAGCATAAGTCACAGCAAAAGCCTCCTTTTCCCAGACCGACCAATTCCTCTGCTCTTGGGAGAACTTTTTAGAGATATAGGCACAGGGTTTTAGCCTCCCCTCCTCATCTTTTTGCATGAGGATGGCTCCAACGGTTGCATCGGAGGCATCACATTGCACAATGAAAGGCTTCAGCTCATTAGGGTAGGTTAAAACGGGTTCACTAGTGAACAATTGTTTGAGCTTGGTGAACACCTCTTGGCACCTCTGTGTCCAATTCAATTTTGCCCCTGGTTTTTTGGCGTCAGGACCCTTCCCCCTGGTTTTTAGCAACTCCGTGAGGGGTAACATAATTTGGGCGAACCCCGGTATGAAGGCTCGGTAAAAATTGGCGAACCTGAGGAACGATTGGAGCTGTCTATGTGTATGCGGGGGAGCCCAATCCAGTACCGCTTGAACCTTACTTGGGTCCATGGCTAGCCCTTGTGCTGATACCCGGAAGCCCAAATAGTCTAGTTCGGTCTTATGGAACTCACATTTTGATAATTTAGCATACAGCTTGTGCTTCAATAGGGTGCTAAGAACCTCCCTCACTAATTTCACATGCGATTTGAGATCTTGTGAGTAGATAATTATGTCATCCAGATACACCACCACCCCCTTGAACAAATATTCTCTCAACACCTCATTGATAAAGTTCATGAACACCCCCGGCGCCCCTTGCAACCCAAATGGCATCACTAGATACTCAAATTGTCCCATGGGTGTGTTGAACACCGTTTTCCATTCATCCCCCTCTTTGATACGCACTCTAAAATATGCATCCCTCAAGTCCAACTTGGTAAACACCTTCCCCTCCGACACCGTACTGAGCAAGTCCTTGATGAGGGAGATTGGGTAGGCATTGGAGGTGGAGATCCCATTAATCTCCCCCAAATCATACAAAGTCTGAGCGAGCCGTCCTTCTTTTTCCTAAAAAGGACTGGGGCTGTGTGGGGGGTGGTGGCAGGTCAGGTGAAACCTCGCTTCAAGTTCTTATTGAGGAACTTCCGCAGTTCCACCTTTTCCGCCCACCCCATTGAGTACAGTTTGGCCTTAGGTAAGGTCTACCCCGGGATCAGTTCGATGGCACAGTCCGTGTCCCAATGGGACGGTAGCTCATCGGCCCCCTGTTCGCTGAACACCCCCCTCAATTCTCTATAAGCTTTGGGGATTGCCTGGACCTCCTCCATCGTCAAGCAGACCCTCTCATTTCGGGGCGGTGGACTGGGACTCCACTCTTTAGTCCAGTGGTGGGCTTTGCATCTCGGGTCATTGAATTCTATTGTCTGGTCCCCCCACCGAATATCTGGCTCATGCTTGGCCAACCAACCTACTCCCAAAACCACATTGTAGGAGGAGGAGGGAGCAATTACAAAGGCCTCCTGGTCCCAGTGGTCTTTGATGCCCACCGGCACTAACTGAGTCTCTAACACACAGGGTTCCCCCCTCATCACTGATCCATCCATCTGTTCAAGCTGGATGGGGTGCGGCAAAGCCATCGTGGGGAGCCCCAATACGTCCACGAGTTTAGGGGTGATTATGTCTCTGGTGCAGCCCGAGTCAATCAGGGCTTTAACTTGCATGAACCTCTTGAGTTTGCTGTTTAGCAAAATTACTGGTACAAAATACAGCGACCCCATGACTCGCACCCTGAGCGGTGCCGGTTCCTTGGCGGCGACCTACTAGCTGGCACCATTTAGAGCAGGTCGTCCTCGTTTCCCGATGGCTCGTCGGCCCAGGACATCTCACTCAGCTCGTCTGTGATGATGGTGTTGTCATCTGCTGTCGAGCTCGCAGCTGCACTGCTCTTCGCCGCTTCCTTAGGGCGGCCAGTCTTCTTTGGAGCCGGAGTGCTCATCTTGGAAGCGCTCAAAGGTGCTCGAAGCCTTCCCGCTGTCTCTCCCCCCCCCCCCCCCGGGGTTTCTTGGCCTCCGTCTTCCCTCCGGATTTCGGGTCACGACTCGACTTACTGCTCTGATGTTGGCGTTGCATGGCCACTCTCTTCATGTTCATCTCCACCTCACCCACCAGCTGGATCCATCCCACCAGGGTGGTTGGTCTGGCCACCTTCAGGGCTCGATCCAAGATGCTCGCATTCAGCCTGCAGGTCAAGTGCTCGATCTTCATCAACTCACTCCACCCCCTCACCTTAGCCACATTGATACGGAACTCGGCCGTGTACTCCCAAATTATCTTGGAGCCCTGCTGCATGTCCCTCAGAGTGGCCAGGGCACAGGTTTCCTGCAGTGAGTCTTCGTACTGGGCCAGCAGAGCTTGTAGGAAGGTGGCTACAAAGTCCAGCTCCGGGCTCATGGCTTCGTACAGGCTTACGTACCACCTCTTTGCAGCTCCCTTCAATTTCGACCCCAGATAGTCCACACGACTGAATTCATCAGGGAAGGTGTTCCCCCAGTAGTGCATGTAACTATTCACCTGGATCGTGAAATACTCCACCTCCTCGAGATCACCGTCGAAGGTGGCGTCCAGCTCTCTCCCACGTCCCCCTTCTCACCGAGCTGGGTGTCAGACATTGTAACTTACCTGTTCTAATATGCTTTATACTGTTCATGTTCCCTTGCCCTGAATAACTCCATTTTGAATGCTTCTGCTGGCTATGTGAATAAAGCCTTGCATTTCAAACACTTTTGCAACAGTTACTAACTCCCTTGGGAAATGCCTAGCATAGCACTAACAAATGTAACAGCTCTTTGAAGATAGTGAGCTTCAAGGTAACCAGTGGGGTTCCTTCCTTGAGAAAGAGATAAGGGGGCCTGGGAACCGGCTATTGCTTCTCCAAAGTGTGAGAATGAGTTTATTATTTAGCTTTTGATGTTAGAGGTTAAAATATCACGTTCTGCTGCAAAATGTATCAATCTCAATCCGTCTCTATCCAAGACCACAAGTTCTCAAATAAATGGATTAAGCTGCTACAAACTATGGTCCGTTTACTTTGAAGTTCCAAGTCTGACACTGGGGGTGCCACCTGTTGTGGTTGCGGCGGCAAGGTCGGAAGTCTCGCCACGGGTGGTTGCGGGGCTCTCCTCGGGCCAGTCGTTCCCAGGACTTGGTCCATTTGCCTGTTGAACTCCCCGGCCATCATGGTGGTCTTCGCCTGCATCTTGTCCCGCAATCCCTTGGCGACCTCCTCGACCTCCTTGTGGATCATCGCTCGGAACTCACGAGCCATCTCGTCTTCCTCCTCTCTCAGGCCTGGTGCTTCGGGGTTCCCAAATCCCGCACCCAGAGGGGGGCCAGCCTCCGCACCGATCACCGCCGCGGCCACGGCTCCCTCTTCTTCTCCGGGTCCGGGGTTCTCACCCACTTCGTTGGCCTTCTTCATCTTGTGCATGTGCCTGGTTAGGATGGCTTCTTGTTGTACCGGGGCCTCGTCCATCATGGTGGTGGATGTACGTGATTGCCACTGCCGTGGGGTGACCAATATTTGTTGGATGTGGAGTGGGGAACTCGGTCCAGTCACTCTCCGGGTGTCCAGCACATGCCACAGTGGGTTTGGTGCTCTTACCCCTTCTTCAGGTTCCGGAAGTTCACTGCTTACTGGAATCCTTTCAGCCATTCAGCTATAAAGTTGCCAGGGCAGTTAAACTTCTTGAAGATTACTCTCAAAATGTCAAGCATATGGGTTCAATGGTGAGCCGAATATGATACAAAGACTACATTTATTGATAGACCAATACTTTGGTAACAGGTTCTTGAGAGTAATGCTGAACACACATTGATACAATACTTTTAAGGCCTACTTCAAAGGGATTGCAAGGGATGGGGTTGTGGGGTAGCATTCACACATAAACTATCATAAATGTCTACATTCCCATAGCATTATCAGGACCACGTCCTTGCTTTCCCCAGATGCCTCTTACTCCCTTACAGGAATGTATGGGAAGGTGCTGATTACTTGGTTTTCAGTTCTCACTATTTCTAATTATGAGACATAAAGCAAGGCGGGGGGAAGGGAAAGAATAACAAGCTAGCAAAGTTGGATCCTCCATGATACTTCACAGACCAGGTTAGGCAGGACCCCTAAGCAATCAATTATCAATGGAATTTCACCATGCTTGACACCGTATGGAGTTGCCATGTTGGCTGCAGCTTGAGAGCACTTTTCACCACCACTCCATATAAAGGCAAGACATCAGAACAAAATGGGCAGGAGAGAGAACTCAATGAGGAGGCATTTGAGGAAGGAGTGCTAAGAGGCACAAGAAAACTTGGACAGCAGCCGCAGAAGCAAGATACTGACTTGTGATGCTGCCTGTGTGATGCCTTTTTTGGGATTTCCTAAGAGGTTTAAAAGTAAACTTGAAAACATGAACTGCAAAGTTCACTTGTTTCCAGACTCATACACCATACATGCGTGTGCTTCTTAGCTGAGAGCAGTCGAGTTTCCAGATGAGTGCTCGTTGAAAACCTAGGTTTGTTGAAACAGATGAAACACAGAGGAAACCCTCCTGTGCTGGCACTTAGAGATAATTTAATGGACCAGTAGAATTTGAAAGGAGTTATTACAGGCTTGTCAACCAATTAAACAGTATTTAATCATCTGCCTTTTAACATATTAATCACCATAACTTAAATCAACTGGCATATTGCCCATAGGTGTCTTTTCTGAGATAGATAATGCAAGATAATTTACACTTTAATAAACAACAGCTTGTTAGCTGAAAAAAAACCCCTTTTTAATGTTCTGTATTATATTTCATACTCTAGAACCAAAAAGGCTTTAAAAATAAACCAGGGATGTCTGTAAATTGCAGCTTTCCCACGCAAAATTAAAGCTTACAAATCAGGATGTTTTTTTTTAAATGTCCATTTAATGTATGTATTGTGAGGAACCCAACCAGAGGCTTTACTTGGGAGGTGACCACTGTAAATTTCTCCCCAGTAACCTTCCCTCAGTCCCTCAGTAACACTCCCAGAAATCCTGGCAGAACTCTTAATAATTGGCACCAGACGGTTTTAAAGGCAAAAACCACAAAATATTTATTAGGTAACAAAAGGCAAGGAGGGGGATGAAATAACATTGATTATAACTGTTCAATATTAAAAGGCAAATCAGTTGGCAGAATAAAATAATTACAGAGAGTAGAGACTTTTTCAGGCTGAGGTAAAAATATAACTAGACTTTGGCAGAAGATCCTTAAAATAAGCAATAAACCAGGCAGGTTTCAGAATCCCACTGGATTCTACTTCACACAGGCCTTCTGGGCACTCAGAATGCTGTTCCTTCAGTTGTTTAAGCCCTAGCTTCGGCAGTGCCAAATCATATAAAAAACAAACTTCAATCTTCCACACACACAAAGAGAACTCCTGACTGGTGTCAGTATTCTCCCACACACACCCTCCCACACTAGCTATCTTCCAGGACTCACACCCCTCAATACAGATGGGTCTCAGCCCCACAGCTAGTCCTCTGGTCTGAGTCTTGGGTACCTCTGCTGACCCCCAGAATCCAGTTCTCCCCTTAATGTGTAATTGTGTGATCTAGTTTGTACTTGGAGATTGCTGGCAAAATCTCCCTCAGAGAGTTTCAAACCGTCTGAAAACTCCCCTTTTCCAGACAGAGTCCACTCAGCTCTGTCTGCCACAAGGAGCTCATCCACTCTGGCCACTCTCAGCCCCTCGTCCAGTTGGTTTTACAACTGCCCGGCCTAAGCCCACTGTCTTCACTTCAGACTGGTATTCTGAAGATTTTGCTCGAAGACTCCCCAGCTAAGACTAAAAATCCTGAGGTGATTTTCTGCTGAGCAAATCTCAAAAGGATACTTTTCCGTTGCTTGGGCAACATTCCAGCCAATCGCTGCAAGCCTGTTTCTCAGCTACTCAGGCTAAGGGCCTGAGTCCGTCACATGTATATTCATATGTGTTTTTATGTGTGTTCCATGCCATCTTTTGCAGCTTTGTGGTTACCTTCCTTCAAAATAGAGCATTTCAGGAGGCTTATCTCAGAATCTGGGTTATAAAAGGTTGCCTTTGCCAGATGCTGTACTACACATTTGTGCCAGTTATGTGTTGTGGTTTCACATATTTTTTTTAAAAAATCCAAAGCAGCCTTGGTCAGCTGAGAATCTGATTAGAGAAACAGCTTTAGTGGTTTGGAGCTGCTTTTTCCTCTAGCCACATTTCTGCACAAAATTCATCCTTCCTTGCAAAAAGCTGCTTTAGCACCCATCAGATTAAGGGTGCTGGACTAGATACCTCAGAACTGACTCATTAAGAAGACACTCTCATCTTCCCAGATTTCTTCATCTGGAGGAAAAAACCTTTATTATTTATTTACTTAATTTATACCACATGTTTCTCCCCTGTGGGGACCCAAGGTGGCTTACGTCACTCTCCTCTCCATTTTATCCTCACAACCATCTTTTGAAGTAGGTTTGGCTGAGTGTGTGTGACTGGATACCCAGGAAGCTTTCATAGCTGAGTGGAGATTTGAACCTGGATCTCCCAGATCCTGGGCTGACATTTAAGAACACAGGAACATAAGAGAAGCCAAGTTGGCTCAGGTCAGTGGCCATATAGTCCAACACTCTGTGTCACACAGTAGGCAAAAAAACCCAGGTACCATCAGGAGGTCCATCGGTGGGGCCAGGACACTACAAGCCCTCCCACTGTGGCCTCCCAAGCACCAAGAATACAGAGCATCACTGCCCAGACAGAGAGTTCCAACAATACGCTGTGGCTAATAGCCACTGATGAACCTCTGCTCCGTATGTTTATCCAATCCTCTTTTGAAGCTGGCTATGCTTGCAGCTGTCACTTGAATTTCTACTTCATGCTGGTTCTCAGCATCTCTGTTACTCATATGGATCCATGGGATCCAGACTATTGAGAACCATCTTCTACCAGCCAGAAACTTGCTGCCACCAAAAGCTTTCATTTTAAAAAACAACAACAAAATATTTGCAAAATAAATGCAAACAGGAGCTACATCAGTGAGATGGGAGGACCTTTGCTGAACCCCATCAAAGAACCAGCCAGATGAAGACCACACATTCTGCCCCTCCTGCTAGCCTTGTGGCACCTCCATCTGGAATGGTTTTTTGAGGGGGAGGGCAGCTGTTTCAGGCCAGATGGGAAACAAAATTTACAAGGTGGGGGAAGCTGCCTATGGCACACATATTTCATTCTTTTCTCCTGTTGCCATACTAGTCAAGTAGGTTTTGGAGGCTTTTGCCTACAGAAACCTTCAAAGCTCATCTGGCCAGAGGTTTTGTGTTTGCACAATCAGGATAGATCTAAACATCTTTTACAAGAGCCTCTTCTTCATATTGCTTTCAGGATCACTGATCATTTTTTAAACCTTTGGTCTATGATGCCTTCACATTTGTGAAGCATGCATATGTGAGTATAAATGTGCAAGGCATATGCAGGTGCTCAAGAAGTCTGCACATCTGACTGTGCATACTTTGACAGAATTATTCAAGACATTGCTTTTACAAAGGGACAAGGGCTATAGACTGTGGCACTGTTTACTGCATGCATGATCATGTTCTTACAGCATATTTTCCTAATTTTTGTAACCCAGTTTTTGCAAATCATCAATAAAATAAATATACCTACCTATATATATAAGGGAGCTTTGTTTTTGCATGTGCCTTGCACAGATGCCTAGGAGGAAGTTTCTTGTTGACCAGGGATCCCCTGTGTGGTGCCTGTAGGGGCCATGATGCCTGACAACACCTTTTCTGGTGCCCACCAAGTGTTTTTAGAAAAAAAGGGGGGACAGGTGGAGCTTTTGCTCAGCAACACTTCTGACTGGCCATTAGAGATTTGATTGACTGTGCAAATTTTTTAAAAGTTTTGCTTCAGCCACTGCCACTGCAACAAGGATCTCCACTCTGTGACTGAAGCCTACAGTTCTTACTTGAATTCCAACCACAGCACATATTCAGCTGGTGCTCCACCAGGTGCTTGTCTCCAGATTTAATTCCAGATCAGGCTCAAGGTTTTAACCTTTAAGGCTTTACAATTCAAGGGTGTTCAACATAAGGCCTGGGGGCCAGAACTGGCCCATCCGGGGCTCTTATGAAGCCTGTGAGCAAATGGTACAAGGGAGGGAGTGCTGGGAGGAGTGGGTGGAGCCACTCCATTGTAGCTTCAACACAGTGGAACAACCTTGTCTACAGCAGTCAAGCACTGGGAGCATCTGCCCAGCATTGCAGTGCTGCCTTTTCAGTCTGCCTTTGTGGGCTTTCCTCTGAACCCCCTCCCATCCCATGGGGCCTTGCAGTGACGATACACCACCTTGGAGCTTACCAGTTGCTGTCCTTTATTCAGTTTCTATATCCAGTACCTGACATTACATTTTATGGCACACACAGCCCAGCCTGACAAAGTGACATTTATGTCAGATCTGGCCTGTGTAACAAACAAGTTTGACACCTCTGCCCTACCTGATCTGGGACCAGCATACCTTCGAAACCACCTTTTTTGGCATATCCCCTCCCCCAAGAGTGTTTTGTCCTCTGAACTAAGATTGTCTCGCTGTTCCTGGGTTGAGAAATATTCAGTTATCCTCAACCAGAGCGTTCTTAGCTCTGGCCGTAGTCTGGTGGAATGCTCTTCCAGATGTGATCAGAGCCTTGCAGGACCTCTCACAGTTTTGCGGGGCCTGCAAAACAGAGCTGTTCTGCCAGGCTTATGGTCAAAGCTTTTGACTGAGAAGAATTACAACTCTCATGATGGGTCCTCCATACCATTTCCACAGTGCAGCTTTGACCAAATTCTCCCTTATGAAATTGTATTGTATGTGCCATCAGTGTATTATGATGAACTTTAAATTGCTTTTATAATTATTTATGGATATTTTATAAATATGTTATTATTTGCCCTGAGGCCTGCAGGGGAGGGAGCATCATAAATCAAATGAATAAATAAATAAAGCTGTGGCAGCCATTTTGTGGCAGGCTGTACTTCCTCAGCAGCCATTTTGTGGCTGCGCCTGTCATGCTGTGTTAAAATTCCTAATGTGTCCATAGGCTCAAAATGGTGGGGGCCCCTGCTGTAGACAAATCAATGGTGTTGCCTGAGAATTTCCCACTTACAATTTCTATGAGCTAATCAAGGTAAGGTTCTTTGCTAATTCCTAATGTCTCACTCCCATTCTGTGTTCCCAGACAGCTGTTCCCCTGGGGACTGCCTGATGAATTCACCCTGGTGATCACTTTACTCTTGAAGAAACAGACAACCAAAGAGAACTGGTACCTTTTTCAAGTCGCTGATCATCAGGGATACCCCCAGGTATACCCAATTAACCCCATCCTATTACTTTCATGGGCTCAAGACTCCTTTTGTCTTACTGTGTTTCTGTTTTTTCCAAAGAAGGTGGTTGCCACTAAGCTCTTCCCTGCTTCCTCCCCAGACCCTTGCCCACCTCTAGGCTTAATTGGTTTGAACTGCACATTGGGCATTTGCGTCCACTGAATCCCTGTGGCTAACTGCATCATGGTGCAAAGTAGACCTGAGGTATCAGGCCTCAGCCATTACCTGCCATATGGCTGAGCTTGCTGTTTCATGGAGCAGAGTCTCAGAATTCCTATATGGGGTTAGTTCCTGTGATTTTGCCCTCTGAGGAATTGCAGTATCTCCTGGCCATGTGATCCAACTGAAAAATCAGTAGAGTTGCCATGTGTCTTTGTCAGGCTCTGCTCCTGTGCCAGCAGCTGCTAGATGCCCAGCAATGAAGCTGGCAAAGGCTAAAATGTCACCTGTTTTGTTTCTTTATGTCACATGGGAGGGAGGTTGAAACAAAGGTGGCAGCCCTAGAAAAACAGGCACACATTTTTCCCTAAAAGGGCAGTGGTTCCTAGTATGGCAAAGAAACCCCTATGCTGGGAGCAGCCATAGAGCCCTGAAGTCAAAAGGCCATCTTGTCCAGAAATCTTCAACTTTTCCATATGCTGCTAGGGGTGGAAAGTGCCATCAAGTCACAGCCTGCTTATAGTGACCACAGAGTGTGTTCATGGCAAGAGACAAACAAAGGTGATTTGCCATTGCCTGCCTCTATGTAGCAAACCTGGACTTCTTTCATGGTTTCCCACCCAAGTCCAAACCAAGGCCTATCAGGGTTAACTTCTGACAACATCCAGCTAGCTTGGCCCATCCAGATCAGAGTCCAGACCCTGGACACACCTTTAATTCCTAAGCTGCTATATTGGACTCATAAGCACAGTTAGATGACACCAGAATCACACAATAGGAAGGAAGAGGAGCCAGAAACTTGCTTTTATGAAAAAGGAATCCTTTCTGCCAATGAGTGACTTTGCCTTGCAGCTTCTCTCAGCATGCATGTAAAGAGAGACAGGCAATGCAGCCCCATTGTTCATTGTACATCCACTCCAGCAGGATATCTTTCCAAACAGCAGCACAAAAATGGTAGCTCTGTAGGGGGCTCACACGACCCAGCAGTGGGGCTCTGATATATGGGTCGAAAACAATTGATCTAGCTTAACCCCCTGCACGATGCACAAAAGCAAGATCCAACAGATGCCGGTTCAGGATTTGCTTTACAGCCTCCATTGAGAGGAACATCCACACTGAACCCTTGTCTTAATACTTCTCTCTATTAGAAAGCTTTAAAATTTAAGTGATACCTCTGCTTCTCTTGTATGTTTAGTCTTGCTCTTTGGAGCACCAGAGAACAATCCTGTGTACTGTCATACTGGTTGGCTAGACCAGCCCAGAGGCTACCTCAGCCAAGGCTCAAGGGTGCTGCTCTTAACTTACCTGCTGCCACAGTCCTGTTCTCTTTCTCTCTTTATTTGGTGCTCTGTCTTCTTCACCCTGCCTCTCTGCTTCGCCTGATGCCTTTCCTCTCTGCCTCTCTCTTTCTAGAAAATGTTCTTAGCACCATCTCCTTTCACCTCCTCAGCTGTCCCTGGGGATCAACAGCAAAGAACGAAGCCTGGAGTTCCAAGCCAAGGGCCAGGACGAGGAGTTCATCAAGGCGGTCTTTACTGGCAAAGGAATCTCCTCCCTTTTCGACTTGAAGTGGCATAAGATGGCCCTCAGCGTCCAAAACCAGGTGGTCTCGGTCCATGTGGACTGCAGTTATATCTTATCCAAGCCACTGCCACCCCGCCAGCGGTTGGTCAGTGAAGGCAACGCATTCGTCGGACTGGACGCTGTCCAAGGTGCTCCTGTCTCAGTGAGTCATGGTGGGATTGTGTGAATGACCTGGGGGCCCACATTTGTATCCCATCAGACTTCTCTTGAAGAAGGGGATGGATTATTTATTCTATTATATTATATTTCTAACCTGCTCTTCCCTGCAAGTGACCTCAGGATGGTTCACAACAAAATTCAACAGAGTAAAACCAATTTAAAACAATCAATAACATTTTAAACCAGTCGAACAATAATGCAGTTTAAAACCCCAATAGCATAACCACAAAATGGCAAAAAAAGAAAATTAAAGAAGCTCCCTGAGGACACTACATGTATGCCCAGATGGAACAGTTGACTGGGGGGTGGAAGATGGGATAATGAAATGGAGTGAAAGGGAAGGGTGGAGCAGGGGAGGCCAGTATAGCTGGATCCTCACTGCCTCAATCAAAGGCCTGGCAGAACAACTCTATCTTACATGCCCTGCAGAACTAATGAGTCCCTCAGGGCCCTGATCTCACTCAGCAAGGAGTTCCACCAGGCTGGGGCCAAATCCAAAAAGGCCTTGCCATGGTGAGGCTAACGCATTCTTTGGGGTTTGTGACCACCAAAAGATGTTGTTCAGAGGAGCTCAAGGCTCGCCAGGGAATGTATGGGGAGAGCCAGTCCTGCAGATATGATGGTACCAGGCCGCATAGGGCTTTAACGTTAATACCGTAACATTGAATCTGATCTGGTACACAGCTGGAAACCAGCTGTATGTGCATCCACACAGATGACCTAGTCAGTAGGTGTGCTACTGCATTTTGAACCAGCTGAAGTTTCCAGAGCAGGGTCAAGGGGCAGCCCTGTGTAGAGCAAGTTACAGTAGTCCAGCCTAAATGAAACCTCCTGGGCTGTGTTGCTTCCCCTATTATAATTTGGCTATCCCCTCTCTTCTGGGATAATTATGAATATTTGCAGCTAGGATTGTGCAAATGTCTCTGATCCCCCAGAGATTTTCACTGTCATTTTCTGCTTCACTCAGCATTTCCTAGGTGTTTGGGAAGGCTCCAGATCTGCAGTGGAAGATGGCTGGAATTGTGGAATCTGGTGACAATTTAGGACTGTGTGGCACACACACCACTACCCTTGAGGGATTTCCTTAGATTTGTCCAGACGCTCCTTTAACAGCATCTGCTGAAAATTCAACAGCTTTGCCCAAGTAGGAGCCTCCTGATTTGCTGTGAATTTCCCCACTATAGGTGTAGTTCAACATTAACCTTCCTTATGGTCAGCATCAGAAAATAAATGTTTATCCCTGAAAAGAGATAGTCAATGAGGTCACCAAAGCAGGCCAGAAATCAGGTGCAAGACAAACTCAGCCTGTTCCTTGCTGCACTAGTTTTCTGCTTGCAGGAACTTTTATTTTTACTTTGGAAAGTGCTGGCAAACATGATTACCCACCTGGAGTCTGACGTGTTACAGGCTCCCGATTCTGCCATTTCTGGATTCCACCATCTCAATGCACTTCATGGATGAACATAACATTCCGAGGAATTTTGAGGGATGCTAAAATTATTTCAGCCTGACTAGTATTCCTTGGCATGGTTTTACATGTCTAAATGGGGATAATAGAACAGTGAGAAGTCTGCCGAAGAAGGAAGAAGAGCTTGGAGAGAAACATGAAAGAATCTAACTGGTTATTAGGCACAAAATTACTAGGCCTTCTTCCAGCCTAAGGAGCCAGCTGAAGAGCCATACAAAATTCAGGAAAGCTCCTTAGACTGGAGAAAGGCTTCAGACTTTGCTGAGGAGAGTGGGCAGGATATGTGCCAGTATATTTCCAGTAAGTAATTTTGGAACCATTTAAGCTGATCAGCAAATGCATAATTAACTACAAACAGAGCTATTTTGGTGTGAGTGCATTTTGTAATAAATCAAGCAGCTTTCAATAGTCTGCTTTGCCCCCACCCAAGGCTTGGAAGTTTTACTTAGGCTCCAAATACCAAAATTATGTCTTCTTGGGAGTTCTACCTCCCTCAGGTTGCAACCCTTGAACCTGAGCCCTTGATTGATTAATTTGTTTATACATTCAAGGATGAATCATAGATTGAAGGGAATTCCAAACCAGGGGCTTCTAAAATATCTCTCTTTCCCTTCTTGGTATATACCAGGAGAACTGGCACAGTAGGAATTCAGATTTCCATAGGGAATCACAGTGTTGTAGGAACAAGCCAGCCTGGATAGTTTACAAAAGGTGCTCCCTGCATGGACACTGGGGTTATTGTTTAACAAGGATGAATCTGAACCTTCCATTTCATCTCTGGCATCTGTTTTTTAGGAACCTAAACCTCCGCATTTAGGGTTACCAGTTCTCGTTTGGAAAATTCTTGGAGATCTGGGGCTGGAGCCTGGGGAAGGCAGAGTTTGGGGGAAAGGAGGGACCTCATCTGGCTATAATGCCATAAAGTCCACCCTCCAAAGCAGCCATTTTCTCCAGGGGAACTGATCTCTGTGGTCTGGAGTTTGGTTGTAATAACAAGAGATCCCCAGGCTCCACGCGAGTTTGACAACACTAACTGCAGAGGCAACCAGAATTGAAGGGAGTAAAAGGTTAGCAAAGAAGGATCAAGAATTACCTTATCAAGAGCCAAGTGGGAGTTGTGGTTGGTTAAAAAATGGTGAGACATTGGCTGGAGGTGGGGTGGGGTCATGAGGAAACATTTGTTTGAGGGAAGTGTCTAAACATTTTTGGAAGGAACGGAAAAAATGAGAAAAGTTTGATCAGATTACTTCTCAGGTTTGCAATGCTGTTTAAATGTCTGGAGCTTCTGCCCCAGGACAGACTTCTGGTCCCCAAAGGGTGGGTAGTTAAATTCTGCCCTTTGTTTATTCCAGTTTGATATTCAGCAGCTGCACATTTACTGTGACCCAGCCATGGTGATGCAGGAGGGATGTTGCGAGATATCCGATAATGGGGTGAGTAATATTAGGGACATGCTAGAACCACTCCCTTTTGTCTATTTCTGCCTTTTCTCTTAATGGAAATGCAAAGTTAGGATGCTAATTCTCAAAAGCAGGGATGTCGTTTTAATAGAAGGGATGCCAAGAATTACAGTGTTTATTACACATTTATCATTATGCACAGTCATGTTTGGGTTCCCCAGTCAAAAGTGCAGAGAACAGTACAGATGTAAACTGTTATTGTACAATACATGCTGTACTGGATTAAGCTGGACACTCCTGATTCAAATAGCTCCTGATTCAGAAAGCTAGTTAGCTTTCTGGTAACTCTTCTTTAATAATCTCAGGCAAAAAGTATAGCTCAAGAATGTGTTTGGTTCCTATTGGGTATAGCACACAAGTAAAATTAGTACTTGGGAATCTTGCCTCCATTTTTATCTTATTATGAGAACAAAGTTCAACATGTACTAAGTGAGTGAATATGATAGCAAAATGGATTTTGCTTAGAAGAGCAATTTTTGAGACCATTAATTATTTCTTACCAAAAGTAAGCAAGATCAAAGAAGATGTTCCTGATTTCCCATATTTACCAGTTTTCAGAATCATCTTCCAACAATAGCTAAATGTTTCACCTCATAAAGGTTCACTTTCTTGGGTAATTATGTTGTAACTTCAAATATTATACAAAGTTATCTCCAGTCATTTATTTTGTGTGTGTGTGTGTGTGTGTATTATGGATGGGCATGAACCACAAAATAAACTGAATTTTTACTTGGACTGTCAGTTCACGGTGTCAGAACTGGCAGAACTTCAAGAAAGGCCCAAGACTTAGTTGCAAGTATAGGCATTTATTAGAGAACTTCAGAGCTTGAGGTGCAGAATAACACTGATAACAGACAGCCAGTATTCGATACACTTTATGTGGTTCTGTTGACAACAATAAACCGATCACTCACAGAGGTAGAGACAACAGTCTGTTTCTCAGGGTTGTTATCAGGCAAGGAGGATGGAATCCCGCTGAGAAAGTGTAAACCGGTCCGGCTTCAAAGGCCATCTGCAGATGTTGACCCTAGGCTATCTGTTACCCTTCAGTGATCACAGTTTGTTTGAAATGCACAAGCATACACAGCAAGGGAACTGGTTAGTGTTTTGGGAAGCTGCCTGGGTTAGTATTTGCTTTCAATATGGAGTCGGTTATGCTAAGGTCATATAGGAAAGTTACAAGTTCTGACACACAGTCAATTTTGACCCAGTTTGTTTGGTCATGCTGTTGCTGAACAACAATAAACTGCCATTTTCTGTGGAGGTTTTGGTGGTTCGTTAGAGCAGTTTGTTGGCTAGACAACCTGGTGCTGATTCAATCAATTCCTAGGCAACGCTGGGGTGGACTTGTGGAGAGCCCTAGAAACACCCATAAGTTGTCCATGGCTTAATAGACAGCTCTGGCACCACCCAAGGAGTTCCCATTCTGCTCTATGGGAGCAAATTGTATATACCACACCCTGACTCAGCTGTTTTTTCCTTGTAGCAGGAAGAGAAAGGAGTTAGTCTACCACCTCTAACTCACAAACCACAAATGAGTTCAGCAAACTGAAGAGTTTGGGAAAGTTCATGGTTCATGGAACACAATGAACCACCATTTTCCCAGTTTGTGTCCATCCCTAATATGTGTGTGTGTGTGTGTGCTCTTCTCACTGCTTTTTGTCTTAACAAATAATATCAAAAATAGGGTTAATACACTCCAACTATGGACTATAGCTTCAGATCTATATTTGAGTAGATATTCTTCCCATTTTCAGACACATATCATCCTTTGTTATGGTTTGTTTCTAATCTATTTAAGATTATATTGTTTTGTTATGCCTTTGTTTATTGCAAGGCTATGCTGTTCTGAGTCTCTAGACTCTATTTGGCATGTTTAGCTGGCCAGCCCTGATTCTGGCCTGAAGAAGCATCCTCTATGATTTTTTAGTCAAGGTGAGCAACTGTTCCCCTGTATTCCTGGCCATACACATAATTGGATTAAGTGTGTACCACGGTCTGCATTCAGAATTGACGGCAACAGCATAACTGAATACAGAATAATTGTTGTGTATTGTATGTGCAGTTAATTATTCTAGCCCATTCCCTTTTTGATGGCGCTGATGATAACAGCAAACCTGCAGGCTAGTTGGGACCCTTTTCTGCAACACTAACTTTTGCTTCAGAAACCTAATGTGTGTGCATGTGTGTGTGCATGTACACCTACTCACTTCTTCCCCCAGTATAGTAGAATTTACAATTTGGAGAGAATAGTTATTATAAAACTGGTAAATTGTGGTCTTGCCCTAAGATTGCATGATTTTGGTTTGTTCTAGAATAGAACTTAGAGACCTCAGTACAAGATGTTTCAGTTGCTATTCCTATTAAAGTTGATTTAAGCCATTCCTCATTTTAATAGTCTTTGTCTCTGAACCCAGAAATACCACACACGTACAGAGCTTTTAACAACCCTCTAATTCTGCTGGTTTCCAAGCAGTGTTAGCCACTTTCTTCTCCAGAGTTCTTTCAGTGCTCTTCTCCATTTCAACAGTGTGTTCCTGAAGCCTCCAAAACTCGGCGGGACGTAGAAATCCTGCAGAGCAATGACCTGGTGGAGATCAACCCTCAAACTGAAAGCAAGGCCTATTCACGTTGCTTCTGCCTGGAGGAAACTCAGGGCAAGCAGGTAAGAGAAATCCTCACTCCTGGAGGTCTAAGAATCAGCATGTCCCTAGGCAAGACACTCATTCTCCACCTCCTTTCCCCATCTGAGATAATGGCATAATAATGCTGACCTACATTATAGGGTGGTTGTAGAGACTGCAACAAGATAATATATATGAAGCTCTTTAGACAGTTAAAAGCAGGGTTGCCAGTTTCAGGTTGGGAAATTCCTGGAGATTTGTGGGTGGAGCCTGGGGATAGGCTTCCCAACCCTCCTGCCCTGGCGGGGGACCCCAGGATTTCCAGCTTCTTCCCCTGCTCCCCAAAAAAATGGAAGCGGGGGGAGGGGGGGAAACGGCGCCAAGGAGCGTGGCGAGCCGCCCCATCTCGGAGCAGGCGATGCCGCTGTGCAGCTGCCGCCTCTTCTCTGCTTCACCGTAGCTGCTCCTCCGAGATGGGCTCAGGCTGATGAAGTGGAGAAGAGGCGGCAGTGGCGCAGCGGCATCGCCCGCTCCGCCTCTGAGGGAAAATCAGAGAAGGGGAGGGTGGAGGCAGGCCTCCCCCCGCTCCTAGCTCCACCCCAGTGTCTCCTGGCTCCACCCCCAAAGTCCCCAGATATTTCTGGAATTGGACTTGGCAACCCTACCTGGGGAGGGTGGGGTATGGAGAGGGGAGGGGCTTCAGTGAGGTATAATATCATAGACTTCATCTTCCAAAGCTGCCATTTGCTCCAGGGGAACTGATCTCTGTAATCTTCTGCCTCGTATCTGGTGGTCCCTGGCCTTAAAGATATCTGGCTTTCAACCAGAGGACCTCTGGTCCTCAACCAGAGTCAGGACTTTTTCAGTCCTGGCTCCAACGTGGTGGGACTCTCTGCCAAACACCACCAGAGCCCTGTGGGACGTAATGCAATTCTGCAGGGCCTGTGAGACATAAATGTTCCACCAGGTGTTTGGTTGAGGACAGTGGCAGTTCCATCATAGCCTTTATTCTCTTTTCCCCCTCCATCTTTGCTTTGGCCCTCTTCTTACCTGCCTGTGAGTCTATGGGGTAGAAAATATCTGAAGCCATCTGAAATAATGTAGCTGTCCATTTGGGTTTCTTGTTTTTAACTTGTTGTTACTGGTTGTACATCCCTTAGAGCGGGGATCTCCAACCCCCAGGTCATGGACTGGTACCAATCTGTGACCTGTTAGCAACCAGGCTGCACAGGCATGGTGCTCTCGGCTTCCCGGATGGCAGACCTGGGAAGCTGAAAGAAGAAGGACAGCACATTGACATGTGCTCTCCTCTGATCCTGGCTTTCCAGCCACGCTTGGAGGAGAGCAACCTCACTCAGAACAGCCCCACCATCCCATTCGTCCACCAGCCACTCAGGTGGACAAAAGAGCAAGCATGACCTTACTCCAAAGCTGCCTAGGCAGCCTTGGAGTGAGGCCACACTGCCTCTTTCGTCTGCCCAGGTCCTGGGTGGGTGGAAGGGGCAGCACATTGGTGACCTTCGCCTACCCCTCATTTAAGGAAAGGAAAGGTCCCCTGTGCAAGCACCAGTCGTTTCCGACTCTGGGGTTACGTTGCTTTCACAACATTTTCATGGCAGACTTTTTTACAGGGTGGTTTGCCATTGCCTTCCCCAGTCTTTTACACTTTCCCCCCAGCAAGCTGGGTACTCATTTTACTGACCTTGGAAGGATGGAAGGCTGAGTCAACCTTGGGCCGGCTACCTGAATCCAGCTTCCACCAGAATCGAACTCAGGTGGTGAGCAGAGAGTTCAGACCACAGTACTGCAGTACTGCTGCTTTACCCCTCTGCGCCACTAATCAGCTGATTGGCGGGGGGGTTTAAATGGGAGGGGGAGGCAGATCTGCTGCTTATGCCACCTCACCACCTAGTGGCAGAAACGGCCCCAGACTCTCCCCTCCCCATTTAAAGACCCCAATGGGGGGCAGGGACAACCTAGGGCAGCAAAACCCCCCAGCACCACCCCCATCCCTGGTCCATGGAAAAATTGTCTTCCACAAAACTAGTCCCTGGTGCCAAAAGGTTTGGGAACCACTGCCCTAGAGCCTTGCATTGCAAGGAATAGGTAATTCATAAATTGAATATAATAAATAATAAAACTTGAGAGTAAGATTCAAGTCCAGAAGCACTTGGAAAACGAGCAAGATTTGCAGTCAGAGCTCCCTTCCTCAGATATCTGACAAATGGAGATTTGGCTCCCAAAAGCTTATGCCCTGCAAACCATGCTGACCTTCACGGTACGACTGGTATTCAAATCTTTCTCTTCTGCTGCAGACCAACAGGGCTGCTCTCCTGAAACCATCTTCTGTATTCTGGAGATCCATTGTTATTCCATGAGCTCTCCAGGCCCCACCTGGAGGCTGGTAGCCCTACTCAAAAGTTCTGTGTAAATGTTGCTACTTCTTAGTTCTAAACTCTCTGGAGAAATCTGTCTACTAGAGTTGGAAGTCTGAGATGCAGAAATATAGAATTGTTGTGCAGTGGCTTTGTTATGCACACACACAGTCAAGGAGATGTCTTGTGCTGAAGAAAGAAAGCTTAGCGTGCAAATCATACAGGTGTTTTTATGGTAGTTCCTAAATCACTGGAGCTGTGGAAGCCATTCCAAAATGTCCAGCTCCTATGCAAACATTGCAGGTTTGGGTAAGAGTGAAGGATTTGCCAGATGCCTCTGGAGTCCATCAAAGCTTGCAGCCCATTGAATGCTCTTGTCCAGCTCTGGATAGATCTGGGAGGTGTAATTTACACACTATGGTCGCCATACAGCAGCATCAACTGATTGTCCATCTCTGACCTCATTCCTATGGACTATCCTTGTGCCTTTTGGTGGGAGGACCAGAAAGACAGTTTTGTGATTTCTCTTGGCATCCTTCTACTGAAGCACACACTTTTCTTGCAACTCAACAGAATCCTCTAGTGGACTGAATCTACATGCATTCCTAGCAGTGCAAGTTTCTGGTACACGAAGTGGAAATATTTCTCATTTAAGTTGCCCTCAGGTAGCTTCTGTTGGCATCTTTTACTTATTTTATTGACTAAAGATCCTGCCCCTAAGGGCACAGGGTGGGTATCAGGATGTTAATTATAAGCTTCCAGTGGCATTATGCCTACCCTACCCTCTCCCGACCACCGTAGCTAGTTTGAAAAAAATAAACAAAACACTGGATTTTTTTCTTGTTTCCCAAAAGTACCCAGGTTTGGGTGTTGGTGAGCCTCCCGGGGAAAGGAAATTCCAGAGCTGGGAAATGTTGCCAGATCAGATGTGTTGATTTTGTGTTCTGTGACATCTTTCCCATTCACTGTTCAGAGATGTCGAACTCATTTGTTATGAGGGCTGGATCTGACATAAATGCTACTTTGTCAGGCCAGGCCATGTGTGCCATAAAACAGGGGTGGCCAATGGTAGCTCTCCAGATGTTTTTTGCCTACAACTCCCATCAGCCCCAGCCAGCATGGCCAATGGCTGGGGCTGATGGGAGTTGTAGGCAAAAAACATCTGGAAAGCTACCATTGGCCACCCCTGCCATAAAATGTAACGCCAGGGAGCAGAGATATGAACATTATAAATGGCACAGATAAACCCAGTTAATGGCATTATTTTTTACTAAAAATACAAACAAAAACAATTGGTTTCTAGGACTGAAAGCAATTGATTTACTAGGGAACCCACAAAAGCCCCAATAAATACATTTAATCATATGCAAGACTAAGATTTTTCCAAGGGATACCATAAGGGAGGGTAATCTTACAGTTCCATACAAATTAGTTACTTTTTGTATATATAGCACTTTCAGGAGATGAGCAATCTTCCTTGCAAGAAAATAAGGTAGTTTTTGAGCGCCCCCCACCCCCATATACCCAGCCTCAGCAGCTGAGCACATCTACGATCTTACTCTTTGGGTGTGATCAGGTGAACAGTTTGGCCTGCTGTAGATTAAATGGGCACGATCACACACAAGCATCTGTCTTCCATGCCCCACTCACCCTTAACTCACACTGAAATGACTCCCGCATGGATTAAATAGCCACAGGCAAATTTGAGGGGCTTCCCTGTCGAAGTCTGATCTCCGTGGCGCACCATGGAAATGCATGATCAGTTTGGTCATTGCACTAAATTTCCAACATGTCCTTCCCTGCCCCCCCTCAACATGTGCTTCAGCACTCCCACAAAATTGGCCAGGAATGTGTGTGTGTTTATCTGCTTCTGTGCACCACACAGCAGGACTTAGGGGGGAAAACACCCAACCCAGCCACGGGTCTGTGGTTGTGGCATGTTAGCGATGTGGATGACCAACAATAGGCCCACTGTCCTATGATGCCAGCTTAGGGGGTGCTGTCTGATTGATATAAACTGCCTGAAACTCCAGTGGCTTATTTAAAGCCAAGATACTGCAGTAGCAGCCTGCCCATCTGATTACACCCTTTGTTTCCTCTGTTCCCTCATCCTATCTCTGAGGATCTCAAGGAAGCACAACAGACTTCCCTTTCCACTGCCCTATCCCCACCACCACCAACAACCCTGTGAGGTGCTCCAGGCTGAGTGACTGGCCCTGGGAAACCAGACAACAGGTCCCTGGCTCAGAAGGAGTAAAGACTGAGCCTGGCTCTCCCAGATCCGCCCACTGCCAGTTCTCATCCCTCTTGCATTTTCCGCAGAAGCAGCATGGCTGAGGGGGAGGCCTGATGGAGAGGTTGTTTCTGAAACCTTCATGGGGTGCTTTTTGTCCTCCAGTGATGCCTTTTTCTTCATAGGCTGAGAATACATGTGGGAGAGAAGGGAGGTCGCCATCCTCCGCTCTCCCTGACAGTCACTCTGCCTCCTGATTCCATGGCTGCTCAGATTTGCAGTGATGACAGCGGTGACCTTTTTTCTTTTTGCTCCTCCATTCACTTCCAAGGCTGGGAAGTCTTTCCCCTCAGAGCAGCATGCACAAGACATCCCAGTTGCCTCTCAATCTACATGCTGGCCTTCCTCCTTCTCTAGGGTTGCCAAGTCCAATTAAAGAAAAATCTGGGGACTTTGGGGGCGGAGCCAGGAGACTTTGGGGGTGGCACCAGGAGACTTTGGGGCGGAGCCAAGAGCAAGGGTGTGACAAGCATAATTGAACTCCAAGGGAGTTCTGGCCATCACATTTAAAGGGACAGCACACCTTTTAAAATGCCTTTCTTCCATAGGAAATAATGAAGGATAGGGGCACCATTTTTGGGGCTCATAGAATTGGACCCTCTGGTCCAATCGTTTTGAAACTTCGGGGGTATTTTGGGGAGAGGCACTAGATGCTATACTAAAAATTTGGTGCCTCTACCTCAAAAAATAGACCCCCCCCAGAGCCCCCAATACCCACAGATGAATTCCCTATTATTCCCTATGGGAATCGTTCTCCATAGGGAATAATAGAGTGCCCAGTAGATATTTCCCTCCCCCCACGCTTTCTAAAGGGGGGGAGGGCCTCCAAACCTGGGAATCCCCTGCCCCCTCCCTCTCTCTCACACACAAATACTTACCAGATCTTCTTCCGGAGTACTCTTGCTGTGAAAACGAAAGCAAAAGAAAGGGAGGGGCCGTTCTCCCAAGCCCTTCCTGCTTCCTGCCCAGCCTTAAAGGGGCATACATTTTACAAATGGCTCAGGAGCTCTATAATAACATGAAGCCTACAGGTATGTTCTCCCCCCCCTCCACCCCCCCCCGCTTCCTGATTTTTGAAGAGCGGGAGATGAGGCTGCGAACCCAGGGGTCTCCCGCCAGAGCGGGAGGGTTGGGAAGCCTATCCTTCTCTCTCCCACACCAGCCCCATCCTTTCATTATCAAACTGCTGCTCTGCGTCCCCACTCTCCCAGCCCCTCTCACAGTTGCTGTTTGGTGCAATGGTGGCAGTGCTGGCTGCTTGGCTCTGCCCCTCTATGTAGTTGCTTGCCTTTGCCAGTCCTCTGTGATCTACAGTCAGAGGAGGTGGGATGGAAAAAACCCCCACCACACCTCCTCTTTCTCCACCTTTAATGCCATTCCACCTCACTATTTTACCTCAGCCTCATAGTCCTGCCACCTAGCAATTTCCTTTCTATTTCTTGGCAGCTTTGACCACACATACATCATTGTAAGTGCCTGCTTGCCCACTCCAGCCCCTGAGCAGCCTCCTGCCTTCCCTCCCTCAGGCCAGTAGCTTGCAGGCCAGGCTATATGTTTGACACCCCTATACTATGTGATCCCTGAATGGATAGGATTGTTCACATGCAGGAATGAGAAGCAGCAGCAGCAGAAGAAGATATTGGATTTATATCCCGCCCTCCACTCCGAAGAGTCTCAGAGCGGCTCACAATCTCCTTTACCTTCCTCCTCCACAACAGACACCCTGTGAGGTGGGTGGGGCTGCAGAGGGCTCTCACAGCAGCTGCCCTTTCAAGGACAACCTCTGCCAGAGCTATGGCTGACCCAAGGCCATGCTAGCAGGTGCAAGTGGAGGAATGGGGAATCAAACCCGGTTCTCCCAGATAAGAGTCCACACACTTAACCATTACACCAAACTGGCTCTCCACACCAAACTGGTTCTCCAACCAAAGGAAAGAATGGCACCAAACAGCATGGGGGAGAGATGCGTTTCCCAGGAACTCTCTTACCCCGCCAAAATTGCTAGATTCCACCCCAGACTTAAACCTGATAGATATTCTGGGTTGGTGGGCTGGTCTGGATTTCAGTGACGGAAATCAAATTTGCTGTTTCCGCTACTGAAGGGGGAGAGTGCAGAAAGCTGGAATAGAGCGCAAGTCATCTGTTTGCTGTTTTTGCTGAAAATACATTTGCTACCAATTTAGGGATGTTTCTTCACTGTCAAGGACCCTGCTGAGAAAGAATGCGTATCAAAACTGGAAAAGGCAGGGTGGCAGCACAAAGCTTCAGTCCAAGCCATCTTGGGGAGCCATAACCCTTAGAAGTGAAGTCTTGGGAGGAAACCACATGGGAAATGAGGAAGAACCCCATTGTGTGTTGATGTGATGGATGAGGAGCAAACACCCCAAGACAATATGGAAAACATGAATACACACACTTGCTTCTTAATGAATCTCAAATGGACAGCATTTCTTGAAACACCCCCCCCCCCCCCAGCCCCGCTGCCTTAGTGATTTGGAACCTCACTGATTTAGTCTGTCTGGAGCAATAATCAAACTAAGGCTAGTCAGAAGGGATCCCAAAAGGCTGTTGTGTATAGAGATGTGTGGGACTCCCCCCGCCCCCTCAGAAATTTCTCTAGCTATATCCAGATTTCTCCATTATATTTTAAGAGTGGTTTGGCTCATCAGAAATAGCCACAGTGGGTCAAAAAATTCACTTTAAATGAAACTCACCAAAAGTGAGTGGGAACCCATATTTATGAGTGGGGATCTCTCCTTCTGCAGTATTTTTCTAATCTTAGTCATCGTCATAGTAACTCCAGGATCTGGCTTATATGAACCTCCTAACATTTCTTTTTCTTTACTCCAAATATCATGGCAGCTGTAGTTTTTGACCATACTTTACAAAATTAATGAACTACTTTTTGAGCTTTGGGAGAAGTTCTGCTAATAATCTGTTGGCTCCTTCTCTCTCCACTGGTTGCTGCTGAGATTTCACCAGGCTTTATCAGCATGATTTTAAACTTATTTTCCCAGCCCTAAAGCACTCCAAGCCATCAACTGAATGGCCCTGGCTAGCCCAATCTAATCAGCTCACAGAAGCGATGCAGAATCAGCCCTGGTTAGCAGATGGGAGACCACCAGGGAACCCCAAGGTTGCTACACAGAGAAAGGCAACGACAAACCACCTCTGAACATCTCTTACCTTGTACAGGGTCACCATAAGTCAGCTGTAATTTAATGGTGGTTTCCACCACCAGCAAGCTAGAAACCAGATAGGAACCACTGCATGTGGCAACTTTAGCACAACATTCAACAATAGCATTTCCATCCACTATCACCTCTGTTGAAGTAGTACAGATCCAAACGCCATCCATCCAACCCACCAGTTCCGCCAACACAAGAGTTCCAAAGTAGATTTTTCAAATTCATCAGCACCCAAGTTTTTAATTCCCCTTTATCTGCTAACTCTGGGGCCAGTGGGGGCTGTTTAAAGGGGCTCTGAGGTAACAGACAAAGGTTATTTACTTAGGAGGGGTGTTTGTTATGAGTCAGTAAAAACCTCTGCAATTAAAAATCCTACTCAGTTTAAATGTTGTCAATTCAGAGACACTAAAATTAACTTAAAAGGTTGGGTTAGATGTGCAGGGCACAGGTTTTTTTGGTAATGATGAAATAATTGATTCCTTGTTCATTTCCTTGAAAGCCCACCAAGAGGCATGGTAGCCACAGAGAGACTGGCTAGTGGCTATGGCCCTGGCATTAAAGCTGAATTCAGTTGGCAAACTTAACCATGGTTAAGTTGAAGTCTGTTGCTAGCCTTGAGTGCACACTTCACTTCCTCATCTGTCCCATCACCTGCAGCATGGTGAAGAATGAGATTTGAAACCAGATTTTATAATTTATGCTTAGAATCCCAGTTGGTTGCTTAATGTAAATTAATTATAGTAAACATATGCCTGCATTTGTATGTCATACATGATCAGAGGGAGGTTCTAACCAAGATAAAGGTAAAGGTAGTCCTCTGTGCAAGTACTGAGTCATTACTGACCCATGAGACGATGTCACATTGCAACGTTTTTCTTGCCAGAATTGTTTGACTGAGTGGTTTGCCATTGTCTTCCCCATCTAACCAAGATGTTGTTGTACAGTTGCACAGTCGAGTCTGACTCTTTGCGACCCCATGGACAAAGTCATGCCAGGCCCTCCTGTCTTCCACCATCTTCCGAAGTCTGCTCAAATTTGTGTTTGTTACATCAGTAACACTGTCCAGCCATCTCATCTTTTGCCGTCCCCTTCTTCTTTTGCCTTCTGTCTTTCCTAGCATCAGGATCTTCTCCAGGGAGTGCTCCCTTCTCATTTGGTGTCCAAAGTATTTGAGCTTCAGCTTCAGCATCTGACCTTCCAGGGAACAGTCTGGGTTGATTTCCCTTAGGACTGATTCATTTGATCTTGCAGTCCAAGGGACTCTCAAGAGTCTTCTCCAGCACTACATCTCAAAAGCATATATTCTTCTGCGCTCGGCCTTCCTTATGGTCCAGCTCTCACAGCCATACATTACTAATGGGAATACCATCGCTTTAACTATATGGACTTTTGTTGGCAGGGTGATGTCTCTTCTTTTTATTATACTGCCCAGGTTTACCATAGCTATCCTCCCAAGGAGCAAACGTCTTTTAATTTCATGGCTACAGTCACCATCTGCAGTGATCTTGGATCCCAGAAATGTGAAGTCTGTCACTACTTCCATGTCTTCTCCTTCTATTTGCCAAGGTTTGATGGGGCCAGATGTCATGA
Organism: Heteronotia binoei; assembly: GCF_032191835.1. Classification (NCBI taxonomy): domain Eukaryota; kingdom Metazoa; phylum Chordata; class Lepidosauria; order Squamata; family Gekkonidae; genus Heteronotia; species Heteronotia binoei. Next base: position 18,398,406 of record NC_083239.1, on the reverse strand, counting down.
TCTTAGTTTTTTTTTTTTTTATGTTGAGTTTCAAGCCTACTTTTGTGCTCTCCTCTTTCACCCTCAACAAGAGGTTCTTTAGGTCCTCCTCACTTTCTGCCGAGTAGTGTCATCTGCATATCTGAAGTTGTTGATGTTTTCCCCGGCAATCTTAATTCCTGCTTCTGCTTCATCCAGGCCAGCATTCCACATGATGTACTCTGCATATAAATTAAATAAGCAGGGTGACAATATACATCTTTGTCAAACTCCTTTTCCTATTCTAAACCAATCAGTTGTTCCATATCCGATTCTGACAGTTGCTTCTTGACCCTTATACAGGTTTCTCAGGAGACATGTGAGGTGGTCTGGTACTCCTATCTCTTTAAGGACTTGCCACAGTTTGTTGTGATCCACACAATCAAAGGCTTTAGCATAGTCAATGAAACAGAAATAGGCATTTTTCTGATACTCCCGTGCTTTCTCCATAATCCAGCGAATGTTGGCAATTTGATCTCTAGTTCCTCTAGCTCTCCGAAACCCACCTTGAACTTCTGGTAGTTCCCGATCTACATACTGCTGAAGCCTAGCTTGTAGGATCTTTAACATGACCTTGCTGGCATGTGAAATGAGCGCAATGGTGTGATAGTTTGAACATTCCTTAGTATTACTCTTCTTTGGGACTGGAATATAAACTGATCTTTTCCAATTCTGTGGCCACTGTTGTGTTTCCAAAATTGTTGACATAATGTGTGCATCACTTTAACAGCATCATCTTTTAGGACTTTGAAGAGCTCAACTGGGATACCATCATCTCCGCTTGCTTTGCTGTTAGTAATGCTTTCTAAAGCCCATTTGACAAAAAAAAAAGCAAAAAAAGCATTTGACTTTGCACTCCAGGATGTCTGGCACGAGGTCAGCAATTTCACTGTCATGGTTGTCCAGGACATTGAGATCCTTCTTGTATAATTCTTCTGTGTATTCTTGCCACCTCTTCCTGATCTCTTCTGCTTCTGTTAGGTCCCTACCACTTTTGTCCTTTATCATGGCCATCATTGCATGAAACGTTCCATTGATTTCTCCAATTTTCTTGAAGAGATCTCTTATCCTTCCCATTCTATTATTTTCCTCTACTGGTTTGCATTGTTCCTTCAGGAAGGCCTCCTTATCTCTCCTTGCTGTTTTCTGAAAATCTGCATTCAGTTTTTCACCTTTGCCTTTCGCTTTCCTTCTTTACTCAGCTATTTGTAAAGCCTCATCACAACCACTTTGCTTTCTAGCATTTCTTTTTCTTTGGGATGGTGCTGATTGCACCCCTAGGCAGAATAAAGAGGCAGACACATAACTTTTGGGAAATGGGCCACTTTATTAAAGTAAACACAAACTAGGCAAGGTGAACAAGAGGACGAGCCCTGGGGTCACACCTGACCCCGCCAAGTCCTACAAGGGCGAGGCACCCAACCCCCGGTCTTAGCCATGCTAACGTGGCTATATCCGGGCGGTAGACCAAACATGCCCTCCCCTTACCCCCGCCCCGATCACCAGAAAGGGGGGGGGAGCGAACAAAGGGAGGCATGGACCCGATCCGTATTCCAGGACATTGAGCCGTAAAGCCCATCTGTCTTTCCTACGGATCGCATGCACAACAGGTGCCCAGGCCAGGGTGCTCACCAGCAAGGTCAGAATTCCTTAAAAATTCCGCAACGTGGCCAAATTAGCTACCTAACAAACCACACCACTACTGGCAGTACAAGGTAGGCGAAAAACACACCACCAAAGGCCAATTAGGTGATGCGAAAAAATTCCTACCTGGCCCCTAATAAGGCGACCGGCATAGTCCTGTACTGCTGCAGGGTGGGCGGGCGGGCAAACGCCTCCGCGAACTGCGTGCGGGAGGGAGGAGCCGAGGCTTCTTAAAGCCTCCGCCAACGCCCAACAAAGTCCCCGGATGCCCGGGAAAACTGCCTCCCATCCCCCAGGGCTGCAAAACACGGCCCCGCGGCGCGCAGCCGCGTTGCGGCGCGGCCAGGGCGGGGCCGAATTGCTGCCTTCTGTACAGTATCATGAACCTCCGTCCATAGTCCATAGGACTCTGTCTATCAACTCTAGTTCCTTAAACCTATTATTCACCTCCACTGTATATTCATAAGGAATGTGATCAAGGTCAAACCTGAATGGCCTAATGGCTTCCCCAGTTTTCTTCAGTTTAAGCCTGAATTTTGCGATGAGTAGCTCATGATCTGAGCTGCAGTCAGCTCCAGGTCTTGTTTTTGCTGACTTTAAGGAGCTTCTCTATCTTTGACTGCAGAGTATATACTCAATCTGATTTCTGTGTTGTCCATCAGGTGATGTCCACGTGTAGAGTCGCCTTTTAGGTTGTTGGAAGAGGGTATTCGCTATGACCAGCTTGTTCTCTTGACAAAACTCTATTAGCCTTTGCCCGGCTTCATTTTGTTCTCTAAGGCCAAACTTGTCAGTTGTTCTGGTTACCTTTTGACTTCCCACTTTGGCATTCCAGTCCCCTATGATGAGGAGGACATCTTTTTTTGGTGTTAATTCTAGAAGGTGTTGTAGATCTTCATAGAACTGGTCCACTTCAGCCTCTTCTGCATCAGTGGTTGGGGCATAGACTTGGATTACTGTGATATTGAATGGTTTGCCTTGAATACGGACCGAGATCATTCTGTCATTTTTGAGATTGCATCCCATTACTGCCTTCCTCACTCTCTTGTTAACTATAAAGGCCACACCATTTCTTCTACAGGACTCTTGCCCACAATAATAAATGTAGTGATCCTCTGAGTTAAACACACCCATTTAGTTCACTGATTCCCAAGATGTCGATGTTCAGTCTTGCCACCTCTTGTTTGACAACATCTAGCTTACATTGATTCATAGATCTTATATTCCACGTTCCAATGCAGTATTGTTCTTTGCAGCATCAGACTGTTATTTCACCCTCAGACACATCCACAGCTGAGCGTCCTTTCGGCTTTGGGCCAGCTGCTTCACTCTTTCTGTGGTTACTTGAACGCTCTTCCCCAGTAGCATATTGGGCACCTTCTGACCTGAGGGGCTCATCTTCCAGTGCCATATCTTTTAGCCTTTTGTTACTGTTCATGGGATTTTCTTGGCAAGGATACTGGAGTGGTTTGCCATTTCCTTCTCCAGTGGATCACATTTAGTCTGGGTTCTCAGCTGTGACCTATCCATCTTGGGTGGCCCTGCATGGCATAGCCCACAGCCTCATTGAACTGCGCAAGCCCTCTCGTCACAACAAGGCAGCAATCCATGAGAGGGACCATCTAACCAAGATACTTCCATTGAATTCAACAAGAGAAAAAGTGTGAGGTGCACATTCCCACCCAACAACAAGCTGGATTTTTGCAGATTTTAACTTAACCATGGTTAATGTTGATGTCTAAGCATAACATCAGCCTTACTGTTTGATCAACTAATTCTTTCCATGCAAGGAATTTATTTTGCTCTTTTTATTTGGCATTTAAAAGAAGGAGAGCCTTCCTGCAATCTCAGAATGGGTACTGTCCAAGATTCTACCACTCCATTCTGTGTAATTTGTTAATTTGTTCTGGTGAGACTTGGCTTCAACAAATCCCTAATATGTGGGCATCACTTTCCCCCCTTCCATTTGGTGATGGTAGAAAGTGCCATCAAGCCTCAGTCAATTTATGGTGACCCTGTAGGGTTTAAAGGCAAGAGACTAGCAGAGGTGGTTTGCCATTGCCAGCCTCTTCATCTCAACTCTGGATTTCCTTTATGATCTCCTGTCCAAATACTAACCAGGGCTGACTCTCCTTAGCTTCTGAGATCTGACACATCTTGGGCCTTTCAAAATTAGAAGCTCAGCTCTTGCATGTACACATCTAACCAAAATAAAGTGAGTCCAGTGACACATTTATCTTAGCTGTTATCGCTCAGTTGCTTATGCATCTGGACTCTAATTAGCTCTTCCTGGCAACTAACTCCCCCCCCAATATGTAATGTTTGAGGAAATCTGTTTCAGTGGATCTGAAGGAGTGTGCATCTGCACAAATCAAGTCTCTCAGATCTTGCTTATACCCAGAATGTCTTGAAGGTCCCACTGGACTCAATCTTTGTTCTCACATCTGTTTGTTAACTCTTATATTTGTACTGTAATTCACAAATCTTACCAACTGCCTTAATACAATCTCTGCCATAATTGCCCACTTACTTATGCATTTCGATCCTAAGACTAGCCCTTCCTGTCAACTAACTCCCCACCCTCTCTCCCTATATATAATGGTTGAGGGAATTCTGTTTCACTGTATCTGAAGAAGCGTACATGCACACAAAAGCTCGTAACTTGAATAAGACTTTGTTGGTCTTACAGGTATCTCTGAACTCAAATGGGCAGCTCATGGTGACAGCCTATCAGCTTAAAAAAGCCAGCACAGTTTGAGGTACCCTGCCATGAGCAGACAACACATGCCCAGCTGCCTATAGAGACACGGACTGCACACAACTGGAGGAGTGGTCACACTGCTTGTGTGCTTGGAAGGCGCTTGCCTGGCATGCCCTGGCCATTCAGATGGCTTGGAAACATGCCATACAAGCACTTCAGCAGTTTTTTGAGGCAGAGTGAGGTGGTGGGAGACTAGGTGAATGTGCTTCCAGCTCAGGGCGCAGATGTACCTGTGTAAACACACCTTTTAAATCTGGTGGTGGGATGCAGCTGTGTTGAGCCAAATTGCGCATCTGAATGCAGCCTTTGTTCTGCTGCTTCAGAACAACCTGGCTACCCACCTGAATCTACCTACATCTAACCAAGGAAGAAATGCTGAAAGTTCTGGCTCAGAGATGCCTCCTTGCAATCCACAGCTCCTTCTTTCCCACTTGCTTTCTGCCCTGGGCTTGGTTGAAAGATTCTGTGCATGGGGCTTTGTGCTTCTATCGTGTCTTGTTCAAACTGAGCTTCTTCCTGCACAAAGCATAGCAGCCTTGTTTCAATAAGACGCTGTGTGAAAACAGGGTCCTAAAGGGGAGTGCTTTTTTCAATCACATTTAAATCAGGCCCTCTATGCACTCATTGAGAACATTACTTCATTCATGCGCCCTTCAGGAAATGAGGAAAAAAGTCTCTTTTTCCACAAGGCCAGAAAATGAATGATGGAGAAGCCAGGCCAAAAAAGGTGAAAGAAAGGCAGCTTATCGAGGAAGGAATCTTGGCAGGAATGAGTAGCAGCCAAAAGCAGGAGACGAAGCAAAGGAGAAGGTGACCCTCCAGACCTGAGTACATCTGATATGATCTTGCTGGGATAGGAGAATGTAGAGTGCCAGATTGGATATACTGCCAATCACAAAGACAGAGGCAGTTGCAGAGGAGGGTCACTGTCCAGGCAACAGGCAAACGTGGGTGGGGGGGAGCTGTTCAAGATCATTTCCTTTGTCTGGAGAATTTACAGGAGACTTGTGTTGGTTTTGCAATACTTGTCTGTTTGCAGAATAGGCTTTGAGGGGGGGGGGGCGGTTCTAGGACCATAAACAGGCCATCTGGAAGTGCATCTGGGCCACCCACTTCCCCATAGCTCCAAGATGCAGCCTTTGGTGTTTAGAAGTGACACAACCTATGAGCACTGCTAACCTGCAGGTCAACCCCAGAAGCAGAAAGCGAAGTGAGGTGGATAATGGAGGCAGTGGAACCGAATCCAGTCTGAAATCTGAATCAGCCATTCTGGAAGTATAGCTGTGGCTGCATAAGCTGCTGCAGCTCAAAGCCCCGGCCTATAGGGAGAAGGCGATTGCAGTTTAATGCTCCTCCCTGACCAAGAAAGAAGCTCACTCGGTAGCCCTCTAGAGCAGCAACTCACTGGAATCATTCACAGTAAGTCCACCCTTGATTTCTTAGCATCATAGAGCTGCCAACCCCTTGGCAGGCAAACTCTGGGAACAGTGAGATGGAAGCGATTTCTAAGACATCCTTTCCTGTTACTGAACAGAAAATGACATGACACTCAAGGAATTTTAAAATCTCTGTGGTAAAAACAATATTCCTTGAAATTCCTACAGCATTGTGATAGGCTTCTTGATACAAAATAGGAAGTGACATCCAAGCATCAATTGATGTCACTTCCCCCACCTACCTCAGGGTAGGGAACAGGGTGCATTGCTAGGAGATCTCCCACCAAAACCAGGTAAGTGGCAACCTTAGTGTGGAGCCTTTGAATAGCAGTAAGAATGGCCTTTAATGCCATGCACCATGGCATTAAAGGGCTTCCCCTGCACCATTTCCCCAACTGTTCTACACAGGTACTATTATCATCCTGAAAAGCAGAGCTGGAGAGCCACAGACCAAGAAGGGTTGATCATGGGGTAGTTGAATACTGCTGTAGGGACTCAGCCATTTTTTCCCCCTCATCATCTGTTGTTTAATGATTAATCAGAGCCAGGATAGGCTCTGTGTTTATTGGAAGAATAATTTGTTGCTGCACTGAATATCTGCTGTCTCCTCTGGCTTCTGGCAACCTTCATGAGGGTAAAGGACAAAAATAAAAAAGCAGCTAGAAGCTATCTTTATATGGCTATCCATATAAGGGAGAGAACATCAGAGTGTGGAGGAGGAGACTTTTGTGGACCACCAGCTGTTTGCTGTTTCTCTGTCCTTTTCCCAGGAAGAGCTGAGAGTTTCTGGAAAGATTGTTGACCAAGGGGAGAAGGTAAGTTGGACAAAGGAACATTTATGGATCATAAATGTATCATAATGCCCCTGTATAAATCAATGGTGCGGCCTCATTTGCAACACTGTGTACAATTTTGATCATCACACTTCAAAAAGATATTATAGCATTGGAAAAAGTGCAGAAAAGGGCAACTAAAATGATTAAAGGGTTGGAACACTTTCCATATAAATAAAGGTTAAAGCGCTTGGGGCTCTTTAGCTTGGAGAAATGTCAACTGAGGGGTGACATAATAGAGGTTTACAAGATTATGCATGGGATTGAGAAGGTAGAGAAAGAAGTACTTTCCCCCCTTTCTCACAATACAAAAACTCGTGGGCACTCGAAATTGTTGAGCAGTTGGGTTAGAATGGATAAAAGGAAGTACTTCTTCATCCAATGAGTGATTAATACATGAAATTCACAGGAGGTGGTGGCAGCTACATGCATGGTGGCAGCTACATGCTACATGCATAGACAGATTCAAGAGGGGATTGGATAATCATATGGAGCAGAGGGCTATCAGTGGCTGTTAGTCACAAGGTATAGATGGGACTCTCTTTCTGAGGCAAGTGATGCTGTGTGTTCATGGTACTTGGGGGGGGGCAACAGTGGGAGGGCTTTAGTGTCCTGGCCCCACTGGTGGACCTCCTGAAGGCATCTGGGGTTTTTTTTGGCCGCTGTGTGACAGAGTGTTGGACTGGGTGGGCCATTGGCCTGATCCAACATGGCTTCTCTTATGTTCTTATAATATATTATCATTGCCTAGCTAGGAGGACATAAGAACCCTGCTGTAACCTTAGTCCTGCAGTGTGTTCATCTCTGTAGAGATGCATACAAATACCTCCAGGAAGCTCCAATGAAGGGCACTTATGCATAAGCAGCCATGCTGCTGCGCCCTAGCAATGAGAGGGCCTAACTACATTATATTCTTCCCTGGTCCATCCCTGGGTTTCTGTCAAACAGATATGAACTTGGAGTTCTTAAGAGAAATGTTATTCTCAGGAGTGTAGATTTCAGCCCTTAGGGAAGAAGGGCTTCCCCTGCACCATTTCCCCAACCTGGGACAGCCTTGGAAGCTTCAGTTTGCCATGTTGGTAGTCCCACATGTACCATTGAGCTACAAGCAAGTCTCCCTATTTGGGCAAGCAGCAGATTTCTGGGGCTGCTGCAAGTTGGGAAAATGGCATGAGGAGGAAGGTGTAAGTTCCGTCTTCCTGTGTTCCTCTGTCCGAATCTGAAGCTTTCTTCACTTCAGTTTCCCATTTATCATATGGGATAATAATACCAGCCTATTTCGCAGGATCATTTCAGCCTCTGTAAAATTCTGTAGACATTCAAAAATTCTAAGTTGTGGGGGATAGGGAGATATAATTAAAACTGCAAATTGTTTTACAGCTTGCTAAGATTAGTTTTACATTAAACTCAAAATTCAGTATATTTTGAAATCTAAATCCACATTTTTGAAATGTTCAGATAGGATTTTAAGAAGCTTTGGCTATATAATACACTGGCAATTGCTGAACTGGTGTCATTATTTGTCTCTGTGTTACTATGCATCCATAATTGTGGATGCATTTGGGGAGGTGGGTTATATAAAGGAAGTAGCCCTGGATAAAGATTCAAAATATTGCAAACATTTTCATCTGGAGGAATTTCTTGAAGAATTTCTCTCCCACCCCACCCCGCGCTCCAAGCACCACAGCAGACCTGCAGGGTTGCAGAATCAAACCCCCTGCTTGTCCCTGCTTAATGTAGTACTTAAAGCTCCATTTGCACTAATCCCTTCCTGGAGAGCTCCCCATAAACCGTTCTTCTGACTGCTTCTTTGTATGATCCAGACTTCTGAACTATCCATGTCTGAAAAGGCTCAACAGCTAGAAAAACCCTCTGAGCTCTGGTGCTCATATACCCAACCAGATATTATACATTTGCTAAAATACCGTCCATGTTTTAATTCACCATTCCAGCCATGTCTGTTACCAGGCAGTGGAGATACTGCCACAAACTGGCAGGTTCAGTCTTCAGCATGGACACTGTATAGTTCCTATGGAACAGACTGTAATTTCAAACTCACCTTCGCATCAATTCTATTTAGCAACAATTGTGACTTTCTCATTTCAGCTGCATCGTTCAGACCTGCTTTGATTTCACCTCCCTTATGTAAATTGAACTTGGAATTCCCTCTCCCCCCAAAATCTTTATTATTAGAAAAATACAAAAAGCAAAATAACATTCCAGCATTATTGTTAAAAAGAAGGCTAGAAATTACTTGTAGAAACATACCTAGAACACTTAATATAGTTTACTAGATTATCAAAGGTATTACACACACAAAAAGAATAAGCTAATGATTCTGTATTTTAAATTTACATGCACCAGATGTTTCCTGGAAAAAGGTACACATTTGTAGAAAAATTGGGCTCTGTTTTTAACATTTCATGCGTCTGAGTGAGTAAATTTATGAGAATTTATGCTGGAATAAATGTTGTTGGTTGTTAGGGTGCCACTGGACTCCTTTTTCCTTTTTTCACTACGGACTAGGAGATAGTAGGAATTACCCTCTGGAATTTTTCATTCAAATTTGTGCATCTGTAAATTATCATTATATATTATACATATGTTGTATGTTTATATAACATAACTTGTGCTTATAAATACCATATGTGCCATGCTTACACAACAGAATCAAATCTGCAAAAAAAAAATGAAATGCAGAGAGCTGACATCAAGTGACTAAAATATGAATGAATGTAACAAGAAAATTAGCTAAGGAAATCTGCTGTACTCTAATTCTGTTTATTTTTTATTTTTCGTATTTCTATTCTGCCCTCCCCAAACAGATTCAGGATGGATCACAACAGCAATAAAATTCATTACAATAAATTGCATCAATTTAAAATTACATCAATTTAAAATCATTAAACCAATAAATCACAGGTAGCAGCATTAAGATGACCTAATAAGGCCAAAAGGATGGAATTAAGTGTTTTGATAGGTTAGGAATTAGAGCAGGGAGGCCAACTAATATGGATGCCTGCCGCCTCACCCAAAGGCCTGGTGGAACAGATCTGTTTTACAGGCCCTGCAGAACAGTAAAAGGTCCTGCAGGGCCCTGCTCTCCAGGGGGAGCTGATTCTACTGTGCCAGAGTCAGGACAGAAAAGTTTGATTTATTTTATATTGAGGGAGGGGAAATCAGCAGCTGGATCCACAAACTGTTTTGCAGAGTTGCTTGGGAAGTAGGGACGAACATGGATAGCTGAGTCCAGACTGGCATTTTGAGCCAACACAGGGATGGGATGTCGGACAGACCAAAAAAGTGTAACCAAATGCACTCATCCACCTCCTGTCCTGCTCCTGCAAATGTGCATGTTTGCTCATGCTTTTTTGGTCTGCCTGACATCCTGTCCCTGGGCCAGCTCAAAATGCCAGTCTAGACCCAGCCAATGTATATCTAAATGGCCAGCATCTGAATGGTACGCACATCCAGAAGGACAGCATTCATTTGGATGCATGTACAATGAATAGTATCCTCTTGTATGTTAAATGCACACATCTTTTTATCCTTCCCGTCCTTCAAGGAACTCAGGGAAGCAGGATAAAGTTCTCCTGCCCTCCATTTGCTTTTGGATGCCCATAAAGGAGAGAACATCCACATTGGAACCTGCCATTGGTGGCATTTCCAAATGCACATCTGCGTTGTACTTGTGGTCCCTACAAGTAGAGTGATCTGAGTAGGAGTCATTTTGTAGAAAAATAGGTGGTGGAGCTCATTAGCATATGCCGCTCTTCTAGCCAAAGGTAACCCAATGCAAGAAAGGAGAGCCCCAGGCGAGCGAGGCCTGTTTGGTCTGGCTAGAGATCCAGCCAGACCAAGCAGGCCTTGCTCGCCTGGGACTCTCCTGGGCCACCCCCCCAGTCAAAAGGCCAGCAAGCCACCTGCCATCCAAAATCACACAAGAAGTGGAGAAGCAGGCTTCTCCGGGGGTTAATGAGGGCTGCCGGGAGTGTGGCAAAGCTCCTAGTGGCTTGCTGGCTGCCAACTCTCCAAATCCAGGGATTGTTATGCAGCTGCACCTACTATTCAATGGACAAGGTAGGTGGGGAGGAAAAGGGGGAACCCTCAGAAAGGTTCTGGAGCTGCACTCCTGTGAGCACCTGCTGAATCTGAGGCCTGGATCTGAGACTCCTTTAATGAACTGAAAGAGGAAGTGTATTGCCTCTTGGAGAAGAATATACCCAGGAAAGACTCTCTTTAGAATCCACCAACCCAGAGCTCCTGCCAGTAGCGTGTAGGGGAGCATCCCAGCTCATCTGACAGCTGCCCTTGGTGAAAGGAGACTGCTAAGCAGTACTCAGATGCTTTGGTCTGCTTAGGGTTTGCTTCTCTCAAGCAGCCCCTCCCTTGGGAAACATCTCACACTTAATTGGTTTGGCTGAAGGAAACAGTGGTTAAGCCACAAACCCTCATGTATAATACAACCCTCTAGTTATGCTCAGGATTTGGCCAGAGAGAGGAGAGAGAAACCCATTCAGCTCCTACAGCAGTTCACTTTTCTTCCATTGCTGAATTGAAGAGAAAGCAGTCATTTTTGCAAGAGCATCTGAGAAGGTGTTTGCTTAACATCCCTGGTCTCCATGTCTTTCCTGTAAAACTCTCCAAGCTAACCAACATTTAATAATAATTGCTTCAGCAAATCCATCACTCAGAATGTCACAAACTAACTCTTAAAAATGCAGAAATACTTCTAATACCAATGCTGGGGGAAAAAGAAACATTGCAAATGGCGGCACCATCTGAAAAGGTGCACTCTCCCTTTTTCAAAGAAACACCTCTTTCCCCACCTATTTAGGAGAAGGGTTGTTTCTTCTCAGAGGGTTGCCACCACCTGCTATTTTGGAAGATTATTTGTATTCCAAGTTTTATATATATTGGACAGCAGATTATACATATAGTCTGCTGACCAAAAAGTTATGTCTCAACTTTTCCATTAGTCAAAAGATTTTAATCGATTAATCTAACCATTATAAGGGAAGGCAGCATGGTATAGCCCAGGGGTGACCAAATTTGCTTAACACAAGAGCCACATAAAATAAATGTTAGATGTTTGAGAACCACAAGACATGAACAAATATTACACACGTGTCTTTATTCAGACTCTTAATACTTTCTTTGAACAGAAAGATAAAATACGTCTTAATGCACTTTACAAAATGGCCATGCTAGAAGGAGACTGTTTAAAAAAGAAAAGCTGGGAATAACAGTCCCCATAAAACCAACATAGGAAAAGGTTAGGGAATTAATTTTTGGCACCAGGGGGAGAAGGAAACACACATGGACCATATAAATCATTGAACACCCTTTGCATCATTATGCATCTCTCTTTGCCTTGAAACCAAGGTTAGTAAATACAGCTCCTACAAGAGCCATTCACAGAAGGAGCAGGATACAAATTAACAGAAATAAAATAAATAAATAAAAATAAGGCGGGACCTTGTGCTGCCCTGTTGAATTCTGCCCCTCCTTCCAGTGGCTTCCTCGGCTCTTGTGCTCTCTTTCCCCACTCTGGGTCTCTGGGCAACCTCTGTGGTGGAGGAGAAGAGCTTGCAAGCCTGCCTATTTCCACCTTCTTCCACGTTTCACACATGACAGAAATAGTCACCTACTTATGGGCCAGCACTTAGAGGCTGACTGAAATCTCAATGCTAAGCATTAAGTTCCTCCTAGATCTCCCAGAGCTGCACAATATGTGTGAAAGAGCCTCATGTGGTTCCTGAGCTACAGTTTGGCCACCCCTGGTATAGTCCAATCCTGTCTTGGAAGCCAAACAGGTTTAGTATTTGGATGGGATTCCATCAAGCAAGACTGCAGAGGAAGGCAATGGTAGACCACCTCTTCACTTCCTTTAAAAGCCCCTTGCTGGGATTGCTACAAGTTGGCTGTGACTTGAAACATACAAACTAACTATCTGAATTCATCTTGTAGCCTGAACTGGAAGAAATGTCCCTTTGTGGTTTTATAATTATCTCCTTCTTTTGCAGTGTCCCCCATGTCCCCAGGGGTTGCAACATGCAAATGTAAGTCCAGGTGCTGATTTTAATTATATTTAATTAATGGGCTTTGGGCAATATGGGCCAGTGCATTTCTTGAATGTTAGCTCAAGAGGGCAACTGGTGTACCTTACAGCTTCAGAAAGCAATCGAGATCCTTCTTAATACCCTTGCCTTCCATCTCCATCTCTCGCTGCCAGGAACTACACCTACAGGTAGACATTCCCTCGCTGATACTTTGGGACTTGGTTATGTGGTATTACAGGTGGGATCCATCACCAGTTCATTTGTAGTCTAATTAAAAGCTCTGTTAAGTCATGCAGGCAGGAATGTGATCCAAAATTGCCCCTGTGTGGGTTGAGAACAATAACAAACTAAGGAAGAAAAGTCAAGTGGAATAGTTCTGTCTTAGGACCAGTATCCATTTTGACAGCAGCCAAGAGATCAGGACTGGAACCTGTTTTCAATACTAGAACAGAGACTAGAAACATGAGAAGGAGTGACAGAGTTTAGAGAGGCTTTCAACATGTGCAAAGCACCTTTTACACACCACAGGGAACCATAGCAAGTTCCTGTGTTTACAAACAGCTGAAGGAATTCTGGGGTTGCCAGCTTTTTTGTTTGTTTTTGGGCAGGACTGCTGTGTTTTTAACAGCTTGATATGCAGAAATAACCCAGGTAAAGTAACACCCATCATTTCATCACCCTGACAGGAAAAGGTTCACCTGTTGATATTTTTGTTGTTGGGCTGTTGTTTAAGTCACAAGAGCAAGGCCTACAAAAACAGTGGCAACCTGACCGGGTATCCATTCTGAAGCAAGACACATCTCTATTTTTGGAGAGACAAAACAAATGTTGATGTCAGAGTTGGCTGAATGCTATGGGTCCACTTGGAAACACTGTCCCACACCTACCACATCTGGTACACTGCCATGACCATTTTCCAGTTGGGGCTCCTTCAGTTCCCACTACAGACAATGCTCAGTGCTCCAAATGAGAGAAGCAAATTCAAACTCCCAGCCATGAGTGATGTCTAGATCACCTGACTAAATCCCAACACACACAGGGCCTCTAATGGTACAGGGCTGTGTCTTTAGATCTCCCCCCCTTTGGCAGCTCTGCTATGCTGACTCAAAGGACTTTCCAGCAGCTGTAGAACTATTACCACAACAGGGGCCATTGATTCATACATTCATCTCAGCTATGGGTCCCTCCCCTGGAGTCTACATTTCCCTCCTTCCTCTCCTCTGCAGGTCCCTTTACCTGCAGTAGCCAGCTGGATTTCCCACCATTTCCCCCTTCCTTTTTGCTTTCTATAAGCAGCTGCCCCTTTATCCCCCCTCCCAATCCCCCAGTTTCTCCTATCACTTCTGGCATGCATCCAGTGGAACATCTGGCTCACTGAAGAAATATCTGATGGCTTCCAGATGTCAGCAAGGGTTCCTATAGCAACCTTTGGCACGTGGGTGAAAGGAGGAGGTGACGAGCTGGAATGGGGCAGGGAGAGGCCTGTGTCCTAGCTGCTCCTCTGCTATTTTCCCCTTTCTTGTTTACCCAGTGGCTGCTCAGCAAGGCTGAACACTGGAGCTGCCAAGCATTTGCACAGGAGTCTGTGGAAGAACTGGCATTTGGGAGGAAAGTCACAGATTGTTATCTGCAGGCCTTCTTTTTTAGCATTCAGCGGTGGGCTCTTCTGCTTGAGCCCTCAACTTGAACTGAGGGCAAAGCAGCTGGTGCATAAAATCTGGGATAATTTGTTCACAGCCGTGTGTATGGGGGCGGGGGGATGTTGCCCATGGCTTCTTGGTCAATTCAGTGTCTTGCATTCCATTAAGGGTAGAACCTGAGGTTCCCTCCCCCCTTTTAAAATAAGAATCATATAACAGTGGCTGTCTCCCTTAGGGCTTAGAGTATGATCCCTGTATCTTGATATGGACTCAGATAGCAAGGTTGAGAGGCCTGCACAGTCAATGACTCTCTGAATCAAACACAGCCCTCCAATTACACACCTCTGGCAAGGACTTGACATTCCCTGTTTTCCCATTTCCAAGTCAGAAGCTAAACTGGAGGTTTTTCAAGACCCCGGAGAACTGCCCTGCATGGCTTGCAAGCTGCATTCAGCTTCATGAGCCATGTGGTGAAAATCTAGCCAACAAATCAAGAAGACAGCCAGCATCCCAAACTCTGATTTCCTGTAGGCTAGTTCTTAGGGTTGCCAAGTCCAATTAAAGAAAAATCTGGGGACTTTGGGGGCGGAGCCAGGAGACTTTGGGGGTGGGCCCAGGAGACATTGGGGGTGGAGCCAGGAACAAGGATGTGACCAGCATAATTGAACTCCAAGGGAGTTCTGGCCATCACATTTAAAGGGACAGCTCACCTTTTTAAATGCCTTTCTTCCATAGGAAATAATTAAGGATAGGGGCACTGTCTTTTGGGGCTCATATAATTGGACTCTCTGGTCCAATCGTTTTGAAACTTGGGGGGTATTTTGGGGAGAGGCACTAGATGCTATACTAAAAATCTGGTGCCTCTACCTCAAAAAATTGCCCCCCCAGAGCCCCCAATACCCATGGATCAATTCCCTATTATTCCCTATGGGAATTGTTCTCCATAGGGAATAATAGAGTGCCTAGTAGACATTTCCCTCCCCCCCACGCTTTCTAAAGGGGGGGAAGGGCCTCCATACCAGGGAATCCCCCTCCCTGCCCCCTCCCTCTCTCACACACACAAATACTTACCGGGTCTTCTTCCCTCTGCCTGCTGTGAAAACTAAAGCAAAGAAAGGGAGGGGCCGTTCTCCGAAGCGAAGCCCTTCCTGTTTCCTCCTTCCTGCCCAGCGTTAAAGGAGCAGGCATTTTACAAACTGCTCAGGAGCTAACAGCATGAAGCCTACAGGTATGTTCTCCCCCCCTCTCCCCCCACCCCCCACTTCCCAATTTTTGGAGAGCGGGAGATAAAGCTGGGAACCCAGAAGTCTCCCGCCAGAGCGGGAGGTTTGGGAAGCCTACTAGTTCTACATATCTGAGCAGCAGTGTGTTTATACTTTGCATTTTTTTTACTAGTTACACAAATCAGTTCTGTCATTTTTTACCAATTACTTTTCTGTGAACAAGGGAATGAACTCTGCACATGCACACAGGCAGCCATTTTTTATTATTTTGATTGTTTCTACCAATTACTTTTCTGTGAACAAGGGAATGAACTCTGCACATCCATGCAGGCAGCCATTTTTTACTTGTTTTCTGTGGCTAAGCCACAGTATTAAAAGCAGGCTGGACAGGCATGCTGATTTCCTGCCTGCCTTGAGAAACTGACACACAGGAGGAAAAATGGCCAGAAAATTGATTCCGTCATGACATTCTGGGGATTTCCTCATGTCTCTGTGGTCTTTTGTCATAAAGATCAGGGGAAATTAATAGGCTACCACCTGAAAGTGAGGTCCAATCATCCCCAAACTCAATCTTGAGGCAACAGCCTCAAAATCTGGCATGGCAACACTCTCCCAATAATTTCTAGAAGCCCAAACGGATGTAATATTTCACTTTGGTCTGAAGTGCCCCAGTCCTTCAGGACTTCCAATAATGGTTTTTTCATCAGTTGAACACATGCACAGGTTCTGAACGAAAGGGTTGCTTGCTGGAGTTTCAACCTGGGTCCAGACTAGGGCTGCCAACACCAGCTTGGGAAGTTCCTGGAGATTTGCGGGCAGTGCCTTGGAAGAGCAGAGTAGGGAGGAAGCTTGAGGAAGCTTCAGCAGGGCCAGTGCTTTTTTTGAGCAGGAACGCACAGTAAGGCGGTTCCGACTGGCTTGGTGTCAGGGGGTGTGGCCTAGTTCACAAATGAATTCTGCTGGACATTTTCTAAAAAAAAAAGCCCTGTGTGAAACAATGGTGACATCAGGGGGTGTGGCCTAATATGCAAATGATTCCTGCTGGGCTTTTTCTACCAAAAAAGCCCTGAGCAAGGGATATGATTCAGCATCCTGCAGTGACACTTCCAGATCAACGTTCATGGCCCCCAACTCCTCCCTTTCCAGTTAGGTGCCTTCCTCTGGCCAATATGGTGGGCACTACATAAGACAAGCCAGGAGGGTGCATAATACCAATAGACTAGAGTTGGTTATATGACACTCACAGCATGACTCCATAAAACCTTCCAGATCACACCTGCTCAGTTATGTTGCTTATCTATGACAGGACTTCTCAATGCTAATTTTTTTCAACATTTCTACGGAATGCTCTGGAAAGTCTCTGGAAAAGGAAGCTCCACCTAAGACTCTGGTGTTAATAACTACCCCTTGTTAAAAGAATTCCCAGGGGTAAAAACATGGGGGGCAATGCTGCAGCAAAAAAAATTCCCACCATTTACCCACCATCACCCTACTAAGCCACTATGGTTATAATATAGTGGGTTCAATGCATGGAAGAGATGAGGTAGCAGTGATCACAGCTCTGTTTATTAGTTACAACACAGTAACAAGTAAACTAGAAGCCTGGCTAACTGGGCCAACGAGGCCAACTACATACAGTTCAAGGTTCCCGTGCTAGGATGCCACTGGATCATTCAAACCAGCAGGGAGACCGTGATTGGAGCAGAGCAGTAGAGATTTGGATTCTACTGCCCATTTTTCCTGCGTCCCCAAGCTTGGTCCTACAGGCTCCAATAAGGCAGGTATGAACACTTGTAATAGTATCATTAGTCTGCATAGACAACAATGGTCTTTACCAATTGGTGAAATTCCTAGAGCATCAGTGTGTGGAGGCCCTTATTGTCAAGTCGATGGATTCAATAACAAGGCTTTGTTGATAACAAAGTAGCTAGTTCATTGATATCATAGTTCTCGACTACAAGGAGATTGAAAGACTAAAGATCATACAGTAGAATGCAATCATATAAGGTACACTTCAAAGGGATTCTTGAGGGAGGGGTACTATGCAGGGCACATTCACACATTGATGTTACAATTTCGTTTTCAGGCCTGCTTTGGCCTTGAGCGTCTCCTCCTCCGATGCCCGACCTGAGAAGGCTCTATAATCTCTTTCACATATTCCCATTTCAAAGCACAACTACATAACAAAGGAAAGGAGGGGGGTGAGGAGAGTTCAGGCTAGCAGCATTGGCATACAGTATGGCTTTTACCCAGGATGCTTCTCTCCTGAACCAAAGATTGAGTGCAGGCTTGACCAGAGTTAAAGCAGACTTGACATACTGCCCCCCCTAAGCCCCCTCCACAGCCTGAGGCAGTGGAAGAGGCTGGTTGGTC
Source organism: Heteronotia binoei (assembly GCF_032191835.1). NCBI lineage: Eukaryota > Metazoa > Chordata > Lepidosauria > Squamata > Gekkonidae > Heteronotia > Heteronotia binoei. Next base: position 18,380,416 of record NC_083239.1, on the reverse strand, counting down.
TTAGAGTCCCGGATTTCTTGGCTTGAAAGGCTTTGTTTCTCTCTCTGAGTTGGGAGGGATCCTGGTGACTGAGGATGCCAACTCAAAGAACCGGGTTCTCTACGGAGCAGGCTGCAATGAAATACAGGGTGTATTTTACCAAGGGCAGGTGGCAGGTCCAACTCTACGGTCACTGGATTAATAACCCTATTGATTCTGAAGGGCCCCAGGAATTTATAGGCCAATTTCCTGGAAGGTTGTGAGAGAGGTAGGTTCTTGGTTGACAGAAACACAGAGTCCCCGACTTTGAAATCCCAAGCGGGGGCATGGGACTTGTCATAGTATTTTTTATAAGTCTCCTTTGAAGCCTCCAGGTTCTCCTGGATGGCCGGCCAGCTCTGGCTCGGCCCCTGCCACCATTGTTCAAACGCTGAGGGGGTCCCCTGGCCTTCCCCTCCCGGCAGTAAGGGGATGGGCTTCCCTTCATACCCAAACACAGTAGAGAAAGGGGAGGCCTTGGTGGAGCTATGTACACTATTGTTGTAACCATATTCAGCAAAGGGGAGGAGGTCAGCCCAGTCGGACTGGCGCTGATTAATGAAACATCTTAAGTATTGCTCCAGCACCCCGTTCACCCTCTCCGTCCATCTGGGGGTGGTAGGCTGAGCTCAAACCCATCCCCACCAGCTTGCAGAACTCCCACCAGAAGGTGGCAACGAACTGCGGCCTGCGGTCGCTAATGACCTTGTCAGGGAGTGAGTGTAGTTTTACCACGTCATCAAAGAACAGGGCCGCTAATTTCTTGGCCGTGGGTAGTTGGGCACACGGGATGAAGTGGGCTTGCTTTGAGAACGTGTCGACCACCACTAATATTACTGTTTTCCCTCAGGAAGGGGGTAGTTCCACTATGAAGTCCATGGACACTACCGTTGGGCCGTTTCTATCGGGTGCAGGAGTCCCGGAGGCTTCCCCCCACCTTCGCTTGGCCATGACACACACTGGGCAGTTAGTCATGAATTCCGACACGTCCTTCCTTAGGGACAGCCACCAGAATTGCCACTTGACTAGGTGTAGGGTTTTCACGTAACCACAGTGCCCGGCTGGCTTGGACGAGTGGCAGAGCTGCAGGATCTCCCTTCGCAGCCCCTCAGGGATGTAGAGCTTTCCCCCCTTGTACCAGAGTCCGTCCTTCCCCTTCAGCACTCCCTCTGGCTGGATTCCCCCTTCCCTCTCCGTTTCCAGGGCAATCCGTTTGCGGCTAATCCCTTCCAGCTCCCTCCTCTTCTGCGATCGGGTGGTGACCATGGCCTCCACTTGGGACGGCGGAATTAAACAGTCTACCACCTCTTCCCTCTGGCTCTCGTGTTGCGGGAGCCAAGAAAGAGCATCGGCCAGAAAATTCCTGGTCCCCGGGATGTGCCTCAGGGTAAAATCGAATTTGGAAAAGAAGCCCGCCCACCGAATTTGTTTTTCGTTCAGTTTTCTTTTTCCCATCAGGGTTTCGAGGTTTTTGTGGTCCGTCCAAATTTCGAACGGCAGCTTAGCTCCCTCGAGCCAAGACCTCAAGGTTTTCAGGGCAAACATGACCATAAAAGCTTCTTTATCCCACACTGACCAGTTTCTTTGTTCCCCCGAGAATTTTCGGGAGATGTAGGCGCAGGGTCACAATTTCCCCTCCCTATCTTTCTGAATGAGAATGGCTCCTACGGCCACGTCGGAGGCGTCGCATTGCACCACAAAGGCCCGTTGTTCGTCGGGGTGGTCCAAGACCGGTTCGCTAGTGAACAAACGCTTCAGGTGGTCAAAGGCTTCCTGGCACTTAGGTGTCCAGTGTAACTGGGCGCCCGGCCTTTTGGCCTCCGGCCCCTTCCCTTTGGTCTTTAGGAGCTCGGTCAGGGGCAGGGCGATTGGAGCGAACCCATCTATGAATGCCCTGTAGAAATTTGCAAACCCGAGGAAGGATTGGCGCTGTCTACGTGTCCTCGGGGGGCTCACTATAGCACCGCTTGTACCTTGGCTGGGTCCATTGCCAGCCCCTGCCCCGACACCCGTAACCCCAGGTAATCTAATTCAGTCCGGTGAAACTCGCATTTGGACAGTTTAGCATACAGTTGGTGTTCCAGCAGAGTGCTGAGCACTTCCCTCACCAACTTAATATGGGACTGCTCGTCCTGGGAGTAAATAATGATGTCATCCAGGTACACCACCACCCCCTTATACAAAAACTTTCTAAGCACATTGTTTATAAAGTTCATGAACACTCCGAGTGCCCCTTGCAACCCAAAAGGCATGACCAAGTATTCAAACTGTCCCATCGGGGTGTTGAACGCCGTTTTCCACTCATCCCCCTCCTTAATGCGCACTCGGAATTACGCGTCTCTCAAGTCCAATTTAGTGCTAATCTTCCTGCCAGAAACTGTGTTCAGCAGGTCCCGGATGAGGGGGATGGGGTAGGCGTTAGACATAGAAATCGCATTTATTCCGCGAAAATCCGTGCAAAGTCTAAGTGAGCCGTCCTTCTTCTTTCAGAAAAGCATTGGGGCGGTGTAGGGGGCCGTAGCTGGTCTAATGAACCCCCGTTCTAGATTCTGGTCTAAAAACTTGCGCAGTTCCTTTTTCTCTGCCCACCCCATCAGGTAGAGTTTGGGTTTTGGCAAGTTCTCTCCCGGGATCAGTTCTATGGCGCAGTCTGTGCTCCGATGGGGGGCAGTTGGTTAGCTTCCTGCTCACGAAAAACCCCCATCAGATCGTGGTATACGCTCGGGATGGGGTGTGCCTCCTCCACCGAAATGCACGCCCTCTCTTTGGCCACGGGAGCGCGCAGCCCCCACGCCATGTCCCATAGGTGGCTTTTGCATAGAGGGTCCAAGAACCGAATGGTTTGGGCCCTCCACCGGATGCTGGGCTCATGCTTTTCCAGCCAGCCCACCCCCAATACTACAGGGTAGAAGCACAAGGGAGCAATGACAAAAATTTCATGATTCCAATGTTCCTCGATCCCCATGGGGCAGGGCTGAGTTGCTAACGTACACGGCTCCCCGCACATCACGGACCCGTCCATTTGCTCAAACAGCATCGGGTGCGGTAGCTGTGAGCTCTCGAGCCCCAGTGCCTACACTACTTTGGGGGAAATTAATTCTCGGTTGCACCCTGAGTCCACTAGGGCCCGTATCTGCAGGAACCTTTTCAGTTTGGGGTTCAGCAACTTCACAGTTACAAAATATAAATGTCCCATTACTCTCACCGTCAGTGGTGCCTCTTCCCGCTCGACCTGCTGGTTGGCATCGTTCAGAGCAGGCCGGTCTTGTTTCCCGCCGGCTCTTCCGCCCAGGCGAGGTCAGCTAGTTCCGCTGACAGCAGCACCTCCTCATCCAGCAGCTCCTTGGTCACCACCGCGCTGCTCTTTGCCGCATCCTTAGGGCGGCCGGTCGTCTTCTTGGGCCCCGGGGTGCTTGGTTTGGGAACTGCCTGGGGTCTCGAGCAGCCGGGGGTTGGGAGCAATTAGAGGCGAGGTGGCCCGGGTCCCCGCACATGAAGCATCAGCGGGGCCCCACCGGCACCGCCGCCGCTGGCCTCTTGGTCTTCTGGGTCTCGTCTTTCCCTGGAGCCAGCGGCTTTAGGCTGGCTTTTGCCTGACTGGTGTTGGCGCTGCATCGCCACCCGCATCAGGTTGGTCTCTTCCTCCCCTGCCAGCTGGATCCAACCCACCAGGGTATCTGGACGGGCCTGGGTGAGCGCCCTGTCCAGGATGCTAGCGTTGAGCCCCGTGGTGAAGTGCTCAATCTTCATCAACTCGCTCCAGCCCCGGACCTTGGCCGCATTTGCCCAGAACTCGGCCACGTACTCGCGGATGGATTGGGCCCCCTGTTGCATGTTGCGGAGGGCCGCCAGCGTGCGGGCCTCCTGAAGGGGGTCTTCATACTGGGTCAGCAGAGCCTGCAGGAAGGTGTGCACATAGTCCAGGTCAGGGCTCATCGCCTCACACAGGCTCACGTACCATCGTTTGGCTGCCCCCCTTAACTTCGAACCCAGGTAGTCCACCCTGCTGAACTCGTTGGGGAAGGAGTTCCCCCAGTAGTACATGTAGCTGTTCGCTTGGATGGCAAAGTAGTTCACCTCCTCCGGGTCCCCATCGCGCCGGGGCTGGAGGGATTGTGGGAGCCGCGCCTCTTGCAGGGGCTGCCGCCTGTGCCGGTTGGCTCGGGTGGCCTCGGGTCATCGGTTGGACCGGTGGTGGTCTCCGGGACCCGGTCACCTTCAGCACTCTCCCCAATTGGGCTGTTAGGGTCTGCATCTCGTCTTTCAGACTCTGCATCGATCTGTCGACCTCCCGGCGCACCATCGAACGGAACATCTGGTAGTCCTCGTCATGCATGTCTTTCGGCCCTGGATCCCCTCCGCCAGCTTCTATGCACTCAGCACCCTCGCTGTCGTCCCCTGGCATTTGGACGACGATGATGCTGTCCACTTCCCCTGGCTCGATGGTGCCCGGGTTGGTGGCCTCTGTTTTGGCCATTCGGACCCTCTGAGTGTGGCGGGTCATGATTGCTTCCCAGCGGATCGGGGCCTCATCCATGGTAGTGGTTGAGGTCCGCAGTTGGTACTGCTAGGGCGTAATCACCAACTGGAACTGGGGAGGGGACGCCGCGGTTCTCCTGGAGTCAAGGATGTGCCACGGCGTCTCGGTCTCCCTCTCTTCGTTGGGAAGCTCTCCGTTGTCTGGAATCTTTTCTGCCATCAGGTTTTAAAGTTGCCGGAAAGGTTGAGCTTTGAAGGGGAGTCTTTCAAAATTTCAAGTCGGTGGATTCAATAACGAGGCTTTGTTGATAACAAAGTAGCTAGTTTATTGATATCATAGTTCTCGACTACAAGGAGATTGAAAGACTAAAGATCATACAGTAGAATGCAATCATATAAGGTACACTTCAAAGGGATTCTTGAGGGAGGGGTACTATGCAGGGCACATTCACACATTGATGTTACAATTTCGTTCTCAGGCCTGCTTTGGCCTTGAGCGTCTCCTCCTCCGATGCCCGGCCTGAGAAGGCTCTATAATCTCTTTCACATATTCCCATTTCAAAGCACAACTACATAACAAAGGAAAGGAGGGGGGTGAGGAGAGTTCAGGCTAGCAGCATTGGCATACAGTATGGCTTTTACCCAGGATGCTTCTCTCCTGAACCAAAGATTGAGTGCAGGCTTGACCAGAGTTAAAGCAGACTTGACACTTATTCTATGCTTAATTCTATTGCGGAGCTAGAAGCCTGTTCCCAGGTTGACACCTCCAGCTTGGAAAATGCCTGGAGATCTGTGGGTGGTGTTTAAGGGGAGCACAGCTTGGGAAAGAGAGGGATCTCAATAGGGATGTGATTCCGTTGTCCTATGATGGATGGCATATCCAGGTCAAAGGCCAGCTCTTCCAACTTCTGCCCATTCCTGTGAGGCCTCTTTATGCCTTTTTAAATTTGATTTCCCACCCCTGTTCCTTGTTTTCCCACCTTACATCACTGGCAGTCATCTGTAATCATGTGTTCCCTATATCATACTAACCCTTTGATCCTAATATTTGTACTGGTATAACGACTGGTATCCAATTATGTTCCCCTCAAACTACAAAACTCGCTTAAAATCCTCTTCAGGATTTTTTTAGTGTTAAGAAGAAAAATCCATTCCGAAGGCCCATAGGGGACACCAACCAATAACAGTCCCATCCCTCTCTTGATCCTCCACCAGCCTCTGATCTGTACTGCATTTATAGGCAATTATCACTCTCACCTAGTCTTTGGTATGCCATAGAGGAACTAAATCCTAGAACATCCATTTTCTGCAGATGCTCTAGGACGTCTCCTCCCTCAAAACCTGCCATTTTCTCCAGGAGAACTGATCCCTCCCTGCCACTGGTTACTAAGAAGTGATTGGACACTCTGCATGTGCTCAGAAGCACTTTCCCTCTTCCTATACATATTCCAGGAATGAGCACTGGTACTGAAAATTGATGAAACCTTGAAATGTGAGAGTGGCTGTCTCCACCACTGGAAGCTATAGAAATGCTATATATTTCCACCTTTGGGATCAACCAGACTTTGAATGGTTGCATCACCCATTGTAGTCCATTCCTGGGTCTGGTCTACTTGAAAGCCGAATATGAATATGACCTGGGACTTCCTCACCTAGGCCTGTCTGACAAACAGTGCGATTCTAAGCACAGTTAGGAAAAATGGAAAGGTCCCCTGTGCAGGCACCAGTCGTTTCTGACTCTGGGGTGCCATTGCTTTCACAACGTTTTCACAGTAGACTTTTTACGGGGTGGTTTGCCATTGCCTTCCCCAGTCATCTACACTTTTCCCCCAGCAAGCTGGGTACTCATTTTACCAACCTCGGAAGGATGGAAGGCCGAGTCAACCTTGAGCTGGCTACCTGAACCAGCTTTCACTGGGATCGAACTCAGGTCGTGAGTACAGCTTAGGTCTGCAGGAGTGCAGCTTTAACACTCTCCTTCTAAATCCATCATAGGATTGAACTGTAAATTAACCATTGCCTGCTCATTGGATTTCCACAGATTATTTCTTAATTTCTTATTTCCTATAAATGGTATGTAGAATTAGTGGCAGTAGAACCCAACTTAAAGTGTGTGTGTGGGGGGGTTAATGTATTAATTTACCCAGGTTGTAGTTGTCGACTGCAGTTTGGGATGAGTGCCCTTGCCTTCTGACAAATGGCTTCTTGTTTATAATTTAAATTGATGATATCACAAGAATTTGAAATAGTTTGAATTACATAGGAGTTCTTGCAATTTTAAAAAGTACTGAAACATACTTAATTTTTTTTAATTAAAAGATGTTTTAAAAAATGAATTACTGGTCAGAAATGTTAGTGCTCTCCTTTGATTTTTTTTTGAAGAATAATTCAAATGAGGAAGAAAGCATATCCTATTAGATCCATTACGATTATGAAAACAAAAACTAGAGTCACTTCTGATGCAAAAGAGATCTTGTCTTCAAGTGTTCTGTGGATGCTGCTTGCAGCTGGTGACCTGTCTGAGATCTGAGACGACAAGGGAAGCTTACCTGTCACTAAGAATTAGCCCCTGCATGGACCCCAGCTGCAGCCTCAGGCCCTCAGGAGCTGTTGGGTTCCTTCCATCTTTTCCGCCAGGTTCATGATATTTTGGCCGGTTATTCCACTGCCCAGCAACGTCTTTTATAGTTCCAGTCAGGGCATTTTCTTTCCTTGATAGCACTCCTAAATTTTCTTTCTGGCAACTTAACTCCCTTTCCTTTTTATCTTTCCCTGGAGAGAAGTGGGAAAGAGTTCCTCTCCATCTTCTTTATGGCATCCTGTTAGGTTTGAGGGCTGTTATGTCGCCTTTTAATCTTCTTTTTCCCTGGGCTAAAGTTTCACAGCCCCTTATAGTGTAAACATTTCATCAGCCTGAATGCTCTGTTCTCAGCCTTTTCTGGTTCCCGATTTTACTTCAGAGTATAGAGGAGTACTTAAGGCCTTGATCAAATAGCTGTTTTTTAATCTTTGTTTCCTCAGGCCACGTTGGGTTCTCCTGGCTTAAAGGTAAGTCTTAGATCTCTGTAGTGGATAAAACACACTCTGACCTCAACTGCTTGCCTGACCCCCACTTCCAATTAGGCTCCACTGTCCTGAGCTTGTGCAGTCAACTCCCCATCAAATTACCTATCTGGCGTGCAGTCACTAACTGAGCCAAATATGGCTGCTTCTATTTTGTATTTCTGTTAAGTCTTTCTTTGGCTTACAGTTGTCAAAGAAAGAAGAAGCCAATTACACTATAAAAAACACTTTTGTTACATTATCCAGAATGTTCCTTAGATGTAAGGCATTGACATATTGATTCCAGACATCAGCAGTGCTGTGGGAACTCTGGTCTGACTTCTATAATATCTCATGTAGTGAAATCCGTGGCTGCATCTGATAATTTTAAGATGGGGCAGTTGGTGTGTGTCATTTGGCAGGCCTGTGAAGGAAGGCCAGTTTCTTTTTGTTAGAATCGCTGCTTAAACCTGCTAGTAATGTTTAGACTCGAGATCTGCAGCCAAGATTTTGGATGATCAGTAACCAGATGCTGAACATCCTCTCCACAGACAACAGATTGCAGAAGAGGATCCTTCTGCCATTCTGTCTGTATCACCCATCTTTCTCCTACCTGTAACCCTGACCCCTAATCCTCAATCCCAAATTCCTGCGATCAGTTTACCCACCTGCACAAATGTTCTTTTCCTTTATCTTTTATTGTCCGACATCCCAGTTCAGCTGTTGCTCTCTCCTGTTTCTCTTCCTACTTGGATGTACGAATGTGGAGGATGAGTTAGGATGATGTCCATATTTATATATAAATGAAGTAAATAAATAAATTACACAAATAGAGAAGAGTGTCCATATTTGTAGGATTTCTGTAGAAGTATATGTTAAGATATGTTTGTGCATACAAGTGATATCAGCAGAACGCTTTGTTTGGCTTCACCACATGTGGGACTGTCTTTGCTTTGGTCAAGAGCAGGGCTTTTTTTGTAGCAGGAACTTTTTTGCAGATTAGGCCCCACATCCCTGATGTAGCCAATCCTCCAAGAGTTTACAGGGCTGTTAGTACAGGGCCTACTGTAAACTACATCAAGGGTGTGTCGCCTAATATGCAAAGGTGTTCCTGTTACAAAAAAAAAGCCCTGGTGAAGAGTATTTTTCTGCATTCTGCTGCTACTGGCATGAAGATAGTTCATCTCTCTTGCACAGGGTGGAAAAGGTGAGCGTGGACCTCCTGGGGCATATGGGCCCAAAGGAGAGAAAGGTGACCGGGTGAGTACTTTTCTTAATTGCTACCTAGGGTTGCTAGGCCTCTAACCATAGCCTCTGAGAGATTTCTGGGGCAAGGCCTGGGAAGGGTTGCATATGACCTGGAAGTTACATCACTTCCAGGCAATGCTCTAGGAATCTCCTCACATCTCTGTGGTTAAAGAGTGGGTGGATTTCTACAGTGTAACCCAAATGCAACATCACTTCTGGATCACACATGATTCCCTCCTCCTTTTTCTGCTGCTGGTCATGTGGAAATATGAATATGGTGGCAGGGCATCACCTGCTGGCACTTGATAAGCCTACCACTACTGAAACCTTGTGTGGACTTTGCCACTCCTCTGTAGTTCCCCTGTTATGCTGTGGAGAACAAGGCAGTTGCTATATGGTAGGTACAGAACATCTGAGCCATAACCCAGATCCTTTGTCTTAAGGCTTGTTCTCCTCCTCCTGCAGGGTGCAGACTGCGTGAGGATCTCACCTGAAGCTCCTCTAAAGGTGAGCTGCTTCCCCTCGTCGGTAGGAGACTGTGCTTGCTTGGCCTTTCTTGCTCTTCTCTTGCTCACCTAATCCAACTCTTTTTTTCTTCTCTTTTGTGAAGTGTGCTGAAGGACCAAGGGGAGAAAAAGGAGAGCATGGTGAAAAGGTAAGCCTGGGTATGCAAACATGAGCCACTGCCATGTACGTTCTCTTTGCTTTTCTAGCCCTTCCCCCTGCTCTTCTCCCCTTGGAAACCAGCCCATTGTGCTCAGCAAGTCTCAGACATGCATGTGGACATACACAGCCCAGATTGTTTTCCTAAAGAGCTCAGGAAGGTCTCATTAAATGTCATCTGGCTTCATGTGACACTTTCAGTAAACAAAGTGTAAGCCAAAATGCCCTCAAAATGAGGTTGGGGAATTGTCAGGTAGGCACCTGGCTCACTCAGGATCTTTTACCTGTGTATACAGGATTCCACGTCCAGAAAAGTAATGCTTAAAAATATCAGGGGCTCTAATTAAGTAAAACCATTAAAATTTATTAAGAAAAATATAGTCTTCCATACAAGATAAAATACTCATAAAATCACACATTCAGTCCTAGGAAACATAGATAGAGAGATAGGGGAACACATGGGTAGGCAAACAGGGTGATATTTACCTATCACAGTCTTCGAGAAAGGCTCCAATGGTGACGAGCGAGGAAGTGGGAGGAGGGACCCGAAACTGATCAGGAATCGGGGATGGATCTATGCAGCGGAATTGGGATACTGATAGAAGCACACCTGTGGGTAGCTAGTCCACAGATTATAAGGACTCTCTTGAGCCCTTAGGGAATGGGAGGTATGAGGTAGGAGGAAGGTGGTCAGCTGGTGCATGACCTCACAAAAAGGGGAGGTTTCGCAGTGACCATAAAGGCTGGACTACTGAGACAACCAATAGAAAGTTCATTGGTGGCACTTAATTGGGTGCTTGCTCTTGACCAATGGACTGGCCTGGATCCTGGATACCTGAGTGAACTTTCAGGTTGAAATGGACCAAGGGGAGGCTCCAAAATGACGGGGAGAAGAATAGAGGAGATTACTGGGTGGGGAGATACTTAGGACTATTAGACTTATCTAAAAGGGTGACAATAGAGAGTCAAATCATGGCCTACGTAACACCCAGTTTGTACAAAGGAACTTGGCTCTGACTGAAGATGGTCTTCCTCTTCTTCTGTCTTCTCCTTGGCACTAGTCTTCATCTTGAGTTCCGTCAAAGAAAGTGGCGGTTGGACAATTAACCACTCCTGGGGTGGATAGGTTGCTTGCAGGCACAGGTGACATCTGGTGTGTACGTGAGCCGTCCGCTTTGCTGGAATGGAGTAAGCCTGGTAGGAAGATGGCTGCGTGTGGTGTTAGCCCTCCACGGTGGATTCCATGGTCAGCGCTTCAAAACCATTTGCCTAGATAGCTCCTGGCGGCACAGTCTTTTCCGCTCCATGGCTGGGATGTACGTCATACAGAACGATGGGAAACCATCCGTTCTCCTGGTGGGCACTTTTGTACTGGTCTGGAGCGCCTTTGTAGCATTATGGCTGCTAGTACTGCATAAGTCCCTTTTGCCCCTGGATAGGTTTACCCACACTCTCTGGCCAGACGTGTGTGAGTCACTTCTCCAGGTGCTCTGGCAACCAAGCTGGTAATTACGATGTTCTGTAAGGGGGTTTTTCCTCACAAAAGGGTTGGAAGCCCTGATTTCATCTGCATCAGGTGCGTGGCACAAAAATTATGCTGGAGTATGGAGGTCACATAGAAGGGTAACACTGGACAATATAAAAACACTCCCAGTTGCCATATTCAGGAAGCTTTGCAGAACACTATGGCACTCTGAGTCTATTGTTTGAACAATCCTCCAGCTACCTGACGCTATCAGCTTACCCACCTGCACAAATGTTCTTTTTCCTTTATTTTTTATTGTCTAACATCCCAGTTTAGCTGTTGCTCTCTCCTGTTTCTCTTCTCTTGTCCTTCATAGCTAACTTCTCTGGGTGCTGCAGAGGGAAGATATTTTCCTCTATAACAGGAATAAATAAGAACATTAATAAACAGTTAATTAAAACAAATGTTTTAGGGAAGGATGCCTCCAATCCCACAATCATCGTATTTCAGCCACAGTGCTCGTTTCTCAACCCTGGGGAGTGGTAATTAAAAATACCTGCCTTTTATCTCCGAAGATCTCAGGACAGAAGCCCCCAGGAACAAAAAGTCAGCCCTCTTTGTTTCCTTGTCTGTTTCCCTGGTGCCACACCTTTCAGCATTTCACAGGTGACAGTAGGGACACTTGTAATACATGTTTTCTCACTGCTGAGCCTCTTTATACTCCACCTGTACACACATCTATTTACTCTGCACTGATTGCTGAAGTAAGGTGTGTTAGTAAACTGATAGTTCAATATTTTTTTTAAAAAAAAGCAAAGCATGTTAAATAGGCCCTTTTGGATCTGAATGACTTATTATGGAAGAGCTCCAACTCAAATATAATGAGCAGCGTTTACTATTTGGACAGGTGGTTATTGCAGCAGGGAAGATGGAAGGGATGCTGTTCCCTGGCGTTTATATGCACATTTACATGTGTGTGCCCAAAAACTGAGATTCGTTCACCACCAACCCCTCAGTCTGTTAACATCTTGATAATAAACTGAGAAGAAAAGCCATATTAATCCATTGCAACACAAATAAACAGGAGTGTAGTGGCATTTTAAAACTAACAAGATTTCATTCCATTAGAAGGTCCGGGGGCTAGAACCCACTTGGTCGGACACTGAATGAGGACCCACTATAGACATCTGATGAAGTGGGCTCTTGTTCATGAAAACTTTTGCCGAAATAAGCTCTTGGCTGTGTTTAAGGGGCCACTGCCCTCCTATTTGTGTTTAAGAGGCCACTGCCCTCCATAGAGTCAAGAGAGGAGGCTGAAATCCAAAGCACAAAAAAAAGACCCAATCTTTGGAAGACATCAGAAGCATCTCCCTTCAGAGATGGCAAAAAAGAGAGACAGTATCCCTGTTAACATGTTACAGTGATCACACGTACATGCTGCATACCTGCTTGGAAGAAAGAGCCAGCACTTGCTTGCTTTCCAAATGAAATGAGGGACCATTTTCTGGAGAGATGTGGGGTTTAAATCATTCAAGTTATATGAGCACTGAATGTAATGTAACACTTACTCAGTGCGTGTATAAAGAGAAGTCAAGTACATGGATTGCATAGGCATTCAGTGTAATTTGTGAATGGGGACTAGCAATTTGCCAGGGACAGGTGCTAGAACACTGAGACTGCCCCAGGTAAACTGCAGCAGTTGAAGTGTCTACAGTGCATTTCTTTGGCCTGAGCTCAGACAGCTATCAGCAGAAGCAGCTGGGACTGTTGAGGGACCTCCTGTGCCCCCAGTGGCCCTCCCGTTGTCTCTGCTGACTGGCTGCTTCACACTTTACCATTTCCCTGTTTGCTGTATAACAACATTTTGTAGAACTTTGCCCCCTTCCCTCTAAAGCAGCTTATTTGAATGAAGGCCATGGAGACAGTGTGCTGGGCAAGGCCAAAGTTTATGCTGAGAACGGTAAATATTTAGTTACAGCATCCTGTAGTCAGGGCTCCACATGGCACTAAGTCTGTGTCTGCTCAGCCACTTCCTGCAGTGATTGTTCGGCTCTTTGAAATGAGCCTGGAAAGGCAGAGAGATTTTCCTAGAGATGCAGGTTCAGGTTGGTTATTCCAAGCAATATAAGAACTTCACCCTTCCTCGCCATGGAGGACTGTGACCAGAAGTCATTATTCCTTCTTCCATTCTCTGTCCCAGTTTTCCTGTTCTAATTATTTAGTAGTAGCAGCAGCAGTAGTAGTTAGTACATTTTTATCCCACCTTTCCTCACAGCAGCAAATAATAATAACAGCAACAACAATAACATCAGCTTAGCTCCAGAAGACAGGGTTGCTTGTAACAGCAAGAATCCTGCAAAAATACATTTGCAATTCCCAAAAACTTGGCTATATCTCAAATTGCAGAACACCACCTACCAAATATCCAACTGACAATTCCTCCTCCTCTTTTCTTCTTTCTTCTTCTTTCTTCCTTCTTCATTAAACTCCATTTATACTTCACCTTTCTCGCCAGTGGGGACCCAAAGCTGCTTGCATTTTTCTCTCTTCCATTTTATCCTCACAACAACAGCCCTGTGAGGCAGGCAGACCTCATTTTGGGCAGGAGCTCGCAGGAACAGAGCTCTGGAACCTTAAAATTTTATTGTGCTCTTTCTTTCTTAACCCCCACCCCCAAATACTTGCTTCTGGGCTCCATTGTTCAAACCCACTGTGAGAATTTTGCTGAACTCTAAGATTTGACAAACTTTCTAATATTTTTCTCCATAAAAAATGGGGAAATAACCAAAACATATAAAGCAGACAGATGGAAATCTTCATCCTGCCACTGTGGCCACATAGAAGCAAGTAATTTAAAAAGTATGATGAGAGTAAGGTTTTATTACAGCAATTATAATTCAAGAAGCATTTCAAGTTAGATGCTGAGGTGATATAATTTAATACACCTTCTGGTGATGTCAGGGGTATGTGTCATATGTAAATGAGTTATACAAATGAGTTGTGCTAATGAGCTTCAGCACCTCTTTTTCTGTGAAATAACCCCTGGAGGTATGTTAGGTTGAGTGTGCAGCTGACCCGAGGTCACCCAGCAAGCTTCCATGGCAGTGTGCAGAACTGTTACCAAAGTCTCCCAGAGCCTAGTCTGGCACTCTAATCACTAGGCCTCCCCCATATATAATTCCCCATCCCTCCATTTTATCCTCACAATGCTAAGAGGTAGGGTTTGGTTCAGAGAGAGAGTAACTGGCCAAGCAAGCTTCATGACAGAGTGGGGATTTGAACCTAGGCAGCCCAGATCCTAATCTGACACTTTAACCACTACATTCTTGAGCCCCACACTTTAAAGTTTAAAGGGCAGTGGCAGCATCGGCACTCAATGCAAATTGGGTGTGCTCTCTCCCACCACTCATGCTCCTAACCCTTTTGCTCTTCCTGTAATGTTGCTGAAATTTGGGGCGTATGTCACAAATTCAGGAGTGCTTTGGTTTGTTTCAGATACTCACAACAAAAACAAAACAGGCTGTTCCAGGTGTTGTTTTCATTTGGTAATAGCCAAATGCATTGTCGCTCTAGTATTTTTATCTCTATGATTGTTCACACTAATTCCAAACCTCACCAGGAACCTCAGAGCTGTCTCTCATTGGCAGGAGCTAAGTCAGCAGACATGAACATTGGCACATCCTCCAAAGGCACTACACACCCCATTTGTGCTTGTTTTTGAGCCCCAGTGCAGCAGAAAATAGGCCTGCTGCCAGCCTAAGCAATCAGCCTACACCTGTGGGTCAGTTGCTCAGCCAATGGGAGACAGACCCTCCTGGCAGCCTTCCTTTCCCCAACGGCAGCAAACAGGCAGTAGAGTGAGTTACTACCATAGCATTCTTCATCATCACCACCATCCCAAAATTTCTTAGTGCAATATTTCCTTTTTGAATTCACACATGAACTCATAAAGTTGCTTCAGAACCTTGATCTATGAAGGTCAGTCTTCTAACAAGCAATTATAACAAACAATTAGGAATGTCAGACCTCCCATGAGAACAAGAAGAGAAGAGATGGTTTTGATTCCTCACTTTTATCTTACCCTAAGAAGTCACAAAGCGGCTTGTAATCTCCTTCCCTTTTTCTCCCGACAACAGGCACCTGGCGAGGTAAGTGGGGCTGAGAAAATTCAGAGAGAATTGTGACTGGCTGAAGGTCACCCAGCAGACTTCATGTGGAGGAGTGGGGAATCAAATCCAGGTCTCCAGATTAGAGTCCACCACTCTTAACCACTACACCAGACTGGTTCTCACTAATGCCTCCGATCAGGGCTTTTTTTGAGCAGGAACGCACAGGAGCACAGTTCCAGCTGGCTTAGTATCAGGAGGTGTGGCCTAGTATGCAAATGAATACTTGCTGGCCTTTTTCTACAAAAAAAGTCCTACATTAAACAATGGTGATGTCAGGGGGTGTGGCCTAATATGCAAATGAGTTCCTGCTGGACTTTTTCTACCAAAAAAGCCTTGCCTCTGATCCCTTTCACTGCTCACCAACTCCTTGGGCTCTTAAATTTTTGTGAAATGCTTGAGTGTCTCCTATGTCTCTTCTGGTTTTAACCTAAAGTAATGTAGGCATGCTGGGACAATTTCAGGGGTTGCCCCACTCCAATTCCAAGGGTTGCCAGCTGTGGCCTACTAGCCCCCCAAACAGTGCTTCTCAGATCTTTCACATCACCCCCTACCTGATCCTTGTAAAAGCTGATATTAAGGATTGGATCAGTGACCTTCTGCATGCAAAGCAGATGCTCTACCACTAAGCCATAGCCCACAGATTCTTCTTCATTGCTCCCTGTCTGATAAAATTAAAGCCTTGTTCTGTTTGTGTATTGTGCTGGTTAACACCTTCACAGCTTCTCATATTGGAGGGGTCTCCCCAGGTACAGGTACACTGTGAAGAATTCACTTATCCCTGAGGATTGCCCCATGTCTAGAGTTGCCAACCTCCAGGTGGAACCTGGAAATCTCCTACGACTACAACTGATTGTCAGACAACAGAGTTCAGTTCCTCTGAAGAAAATAGCTGCTTGGGAAGGTGAACTCTAGGGCTTTTTTTGAGCAGGAATGCAGTTCTGGCTGGCTTGATGTCAGGGGATGTGGCATAATATGCAAATGAGTTCCTGCTGGGCTTTTTCTACCAAAAAAAAAGCTCTGGTGGACTCTATGGCATTATACCCTGCTAAGGTCTCTCCCCAAACCCCATCCTCCCTAGACTTCACCCCCCAAATCTCCAGGAATTTCCCAACCCAGAGCTGACAACTCTATCCATGTCTGAATCAGCCCCTCTGGTTTCATTCAAGAATTGGGCTTCTTTTCTAGCTGTCCTCCTACTCCAGAAGAGCCAGCATCCCAGAATCCAACAGCCAGATTCTCACCCTGTTGTGTTGTAATGAAGAGCACTGGTCATCATGTAGACTATGGAAACAAAAGGAGATGTTTCCCTTTATAAACTTTTTTTGGTGTGATTATGGGGAATATTTTCTGTTACAATGGTTTAAACAATATATTAAAGGTCTTCACATCAACAGTTGCTGAGAACCACCCTGAGCTTTTTGGCCAGGTGGGATACAAATATGTTAGAGAGATAAATGAATTTGCTGAAACCATTCCTGAGCCCTTAAGGATAGGTTGAGCTGTGTATAGTTATATAACTAATTGACAAAAAATTGTGTTGTGAAACAGGGGCCGCCCGGATTGATGGGAAGTGTTGGACAGAAGGTACGTTACTGGCTTTGGAGGCAAACAAAGCAGTCCTGATCAGTTACACTTTTCTAAACCCACTAAATTCAGAGGAGGGGGGGACTCTATTTAGGATGGCACTGGAAGTGCAGGTCCAAAGGAATGTGACTACAGGGATATTTTTTTCTGGCATCTCCTGAGAAGCGGTTTTGCTGCAAGAAGTTCCTTCCTGGAAATTGAATATGGGGGATTCACAGAAACTGACAAAGTAACTAGAGGACTTGAGTGTCTCTTGAGGATTACCAGAATTGGACACCTTCTCCCCTTGGCCAAGGCATGCCTGGTCCTTTAACCTTTACCTTTCATGCATCAGGACAAACATTTCTATCTTTTTAACTGTTTTTTATGGTCTGCTTTTAGCCTGAAGATTATTTTATGAATATCACTTCAGACTGCCAAATGTTGTTTTTGCCATTTTTATGCCCCTGGCTTGTTTTATTACAGAGATTTCCTGTGTTGCTGTTGTTTTAAATGATTTAAATGATTCTATTGTAGAGTTTTTACTTTTGCTCTGACCCACCCATAGCATCTGAGTAACAAGAGAGTGTGTGCATTTACATTTATTTTATTTACTAAATAAAATAAAACTGCAGCTCGGGAACCATTTCAAAGTGTGAATGTATCACTAGTCCTAGCAAGGGGGGGGGGGGGGGCTGGCTAATTTCAGCTGGGGTTGGGAGCTATATAATTAGGACTAGTTAGAGGTATTTTTCACCCCAAAGAGTATATCTCCTTATACAGGAGGTGGCGGCGGCTGCAAGCATAGACAGCTTCAAGATGGGATAGGATAAACATGGAGTAGAGGTTCATCAGTGGCTACTAGCCACCGCATATTGTTGGAACTCTCTGATGGGAAAGTGATGCTCTGTATTCTTGGTGCTTGGAGGGGGCACAGTGGGATGCCTTCTAGTGTCCTGGCCCCACTGATGGACCTCCTGATGGCACCTGGGTTTTTTTGGCCACTGCGTGACACAGAGTGTTGGATTAGATGTGCCATTGGCCTGATCCAACTTGGCTTCTCTTATGTTCTTATGCCTGTCACCCCCATGCAGCTGACAATTGGGAGGCAACCAAGCCCCAAGAATGTCAACCACTTTTTCACTACTATGCCTGGGGAGTGGTTTGGTCAGAAAATTGGCCTCATGTTCAGTGACTAACAATGTCCTTTTAACCATTCTTCCCTAAAGGGTCAGAAAGGTGACAAGGGAGACTTTGGCATTCAAGGCAAACCTGGATCCCCAGGGCGTGACGTAAGTCATGTAATTAAGTTTTTTTTTCCTGTGGGTCTGTGTGGCTCCTCTTTTTCCTAGCCCAGTGAGTCAGAGAATTCTTTGCAAGGCTTTTTGTTTGCTTTTCAGCAAGGCAGGCTTTTTCTTTCCCCATCCTGCTTTTCTGTTCATTCCTTCAGATCTCCTCACACATGCCATTCATTTGTTTTCCCCGCACTTGATTACTGGATGCCTCATACTTGAAGTGGAAAGGGCCTGCCAAACTATGAACAGAAGTGGAAAACTCTCAGGGGAAAACTTTTTCTTTCTAATGATTCTAAACTTGCTTCTAATTTTCTGGCCCCTCCTGGTGAGCCCCAGATGTCATGTTGGGGACTCCGCTTTCCTGGTCCATTTCGACACCTTGAACACAACTGAAGCAGTTTCTGGTGCACCAGAGAAGAAGGGAAGACAGGAAGGAAAAGAAACTCTCTCTCTTCCAGCTGTCTAGCACCTCTGCAGTCACTGTCAGAATAGCTGCAGTACCATGTGCAGTGTCCACACAGTAAATGAGACTGGGGAGGCTTTTAATCTCCTTTACCTTCCTCCCCCACAACAGACACCTTGTGAGGTGGGTGGGGCTGAAAGGACTCTCGCAGCAGCTGCCCTTTCAAGGACAACCTCTGCCAGAGCTATGACTGACCCAAGGCCATTCCAGCAGCTGCAAGTGGAGGAGTGGGGAATCAAACCCGGTTCTCCCAGATAAGAGTCCGCACACTTAACCACTACACCAAACTGGCATTGTAGAGTAATCTGAAGATCTGTTTTTGGTGTTCTGCCTGTGATGGCTGATGTCCACGTACTTGATGCTGCCACTCTACAGTTGATGATTGCATGTGTGAAGCAAGCCCTAGTTGTCTTTAACTGTTAGGGAACATCCAAGCAGGAAATTGTTCCACAGTGAATCTGCTGTTATGGAATTGTGCAAGATGGTGAGTTTCAATTGTTGAGCTTTTCCAAATTTCGTGAAGTTGAAGTGACGTGTCTAGGAAGGACAGCTTTTTTTCAGCCAGAGCACTGCTCCAGCTGGCTTGGCTAGGGCTCCAGCTCAAAAAAAGGAAGGCAGGCCCTGGGAGGCAGTGGCACAGCTTCCTGAGGCCTGGCTCACTGGCACGACAGGACTGCACTGTGGTGGCAGCCTCCTGGGGCCCAGCTCATTTACTGGGCTTGCAGGGGCTGAGCTGTGTTGTGGTGGTGGCCTCCTGAGGCCCTTTTGGGTTCCTGCTGGGATCTTTTTTTTTTAACAAAAAAAAGCCCTGAGGAAGGATATCTGTTACTATCTTCAAGATTTCCATAGATTTCAAAATAAAGATGTACTACAGAAAGTGAACTTTTACAGTATTCACCTAAAAGGAAGGCAGGTTTTTTTCTGGGTGTGCTGTGAAGAAAAGAGGTCGTCTTACATTCACATATAAGTAATAATTTTTTTTAAAAAAAAAAAACCTTTTGTGTATAATGTTTTTTAGTGGGAGTTGTCTTCCTTTTGGGTAAATATGGTTACATTCAGGGATCCTTTCCAAGAGCTAAACACACACAGGTAAGTTGAAAAAGGTCCCAGACTCACTTCACAAGGCCCCAAGCTCAGAATTCTCTAACAAAGGGATTGACCCCATAAAGTATGAAGAGGCATTGTATGCTAATAAATCTCATTTTCTGTTTCAATCTAGGGACGGCCTGGAGAGATATGCGTGGTGGGACCCAAAGGTCAGAAGGTACTGTGCTGTTCAAATTTAGGGTCATGAAGCACTTTCAAGGAAAAACTAATCTTCTGATGGACTTCTTACTTTGCTGGACTTCTTTCTAATAGCCACATGTGTATTTTAGGGTGACCCCGGGCTTGTTGGACCTGAAGGGCTTGCTGGAGAGCCAGGACCCCCAGGCGTGCCAGGGATCCCTGGAGCTGGTCTTCCAGGAAAATCGGTGAGGATTGCCTCTCTCAGCCTCTGTCCAGCTTCTTTGTTTTGACAACAACTTGGGGCTTTGTTGCTAAGGAGTTCCATTTTATAATGAAAGCATCTTAATTAACTGTGGTTTGATTTCCATGGCTTCCTGATGGTGTAAAGATTGTGGTGGAATTTTTTTGCCATCCATTGTAATCGAAAGGAGGGAAGGTATGGACTGAGGGGGACCAAACCAGTAGCTCTCATGATGGGGTGGATATTTTTGGCAGAGACCATGGAGTGCTCAAATACTTAATCAGAACTGTGTAGGTTTTGTAACTGGAAAATTAGTGGCCTGAGAATCTCAGTCTCTCCACCCCCCCGTATGCACTTTTTGTTTTAAAAAACCCCACACTCTAGGTCCCTAGCCCATATGATTGTGAGAATAAGCTAAGAAGCATTGCTTTCTGAAGTCTGGGGCTCCAAAAGGGATTGAATGGCACTTTTGAGTGATCAGTGGGATTCCATTACCCCTCTCCCCCAGTTCCTTCTTATGGTTAACTGAAGTAGTTTATTATTATTAAATAGTTATGGTGCTGAAATTTATAATTAGTGGTTTGGTATATACATTTTTCTTACTCCTAATGGCTTTTCATGGCTTTCCCACACAGTCAAGTTCTCCTTATTTTCTTGAGAGTTGATCCACAAGCATTGGCATCAGTTTGGGCTTAGTTGTTCCACATTTTTGCAGTTGTGGAGTCAGTTTATTTTCTTCTGCATGTACCTTCAGTAATGAGAATTTTCAAGGGAGTGTGCTGTCATCAGTGTTGTCATAGGTGGTGTCAGAGCACACAAACATCCTTTTTAAAGGCACTTTTTAAAATGCATGCTGGAGCATCATAACAATAGGCTTAGGAGGTTCTCTGAATACCTAGCTTTCCTTTTTTAAATAAGTAAGTCTCTAGTCTCTTTCCTCTCAGAGATATGCCTTTTCCCTTATATCTGCATGAAGGAGGAAAGATTTTTACATCTAAGTAAATCTCAGTAGGCTTGCCAGTCCCCAGGTATGGACGGGAGTGCCCCAGTTTTTCAGGCTCCTCCTTGCTGCCAGCCAGCTGGCTGACAGGGGAAAACCCCACCCCAACAGCCACCATGTTTCTTCAAACCTTGGCAGATTTAGAAGAGGCTTGTAACTGTTTGTGTTTCTGAATGTGTGTGTGCATTTAAATCTTGTCAAGAGGAAAGCTACAGGGGAGTGGGCAAGCAGACAGAGCCATGTGGCTCTCAGTCCCTCTTTGTTTGGAGGAAAACCACTCCCTAGCCCAGGGGTGTCGAACTCATTTGTTATGAGGGCCAGATTTGACATAAATGAGACCTTTTCGGGCCGGGCAACATGTGTCATAAAATGTAATGCCAGGTAGCAGACATGTAAACTGTATAAAGGGAGCACAGACAAATACAATTTTTTTTATCTTAAAACATTAGCACTCTTGCAATATTTTGTTTTACACTCTGATAAATGTCATCTCTTGCTATGAATTATTGCATCAAAAACTGCAGACAATGCCTGTGCTGTACCAATCTTGAATATGCTGTTCAAGTCTTGCTCAAGTGTGCACATCTATAAGTTGCAAACCTACTCATAGTCATAGTCAAGATCTCATAGTCAATGCTTTGAGCCTCAGACCCAGAGGAAAACATGAAGTAGCTGGGCATTGTGAGCTTTTGTACATAAAATGCTTCATGTGCTGGTCAAAATTATGTGAAGGCACCATGGCACAGACTGAGGGCTATGTACTTGTCTGCAAAACTATAGTCTTCTCCAAAAAAATAATACAACTCCTATGTGCCACTGCAAGAACAAAGACAGCCATGTACAATGGTCAGTATCTGGGAAGTCTAAATTCAAGATCCCCAATCAGACGAAAATGTGAAAGAAAAATCAGTGGAAATTGCTGGGTAAACACACACACACTCAGCCTAATGCTAGCTTGTTGTTATTTCTCTTCTAAATAGTTCACATACTTTCCTATTGAGAAAGACTGGAGGGTGTCAGACATTGGAGAATATTACTATGACATTATGCTGAATGTGATACTATACTGAACATAACCTGTAACCTGCCTCTTGACATGACTAACCCCATTTTGAGCACTAGCTACTAACCATGAGACAAGGCCTTGCATATCAAACGGCTCTAGAGATGTTACTAGCTCCCGCTGTGAATTCCTCTGCATAGTACTAACAAAAGCAACAGCCCTTTGAAGATAGCAGGCCTCAAGGAGAGCCAGCAGGGCTCATCAGTGAGAAGAAGAACCACAAGCGATAAGAAGTAGGGAAAGTGTTACTTGTAATGCAGAAGTGTGAGAATGTAGTATTGTTTAGAAACCCTTTGATGTGAGTGTTTAAAACTGTGTCTCTTTCACTAAATGCTATCAGTTCCAATTCTTGCTTGTCCAGAACTTTGCGATATCAAATAAACGTCTTAACTTTTGCAACAAATGGAAGTCCGTTTACTTTGAACCTCCAACGTCTGACAGAGGGCATGAATACAATGAAAAAGATGAGGCGAACCTAGATGCACCCATAACAAGACCAACAAATCTCCCTCCCTCTCTCTCCTCTGTAGCAAGGCAAAAAGCTCATACCTTTAATAAAACGTCACTAGTCTTAAAAGTGCTCTTTGTATTTCTCCCGATGGTGAGGACTGGGTAAAGAAAGCTCTGGCTCTTTCCTTCCTTCCCCCAGGGCACAAGGAGAGGGAGGAGCCTCAGACGGGAAGGAAGAGAGGCTGGACTCAGTAGCTCTGCAGGGTGATTAATTGAGTCTGGCAAACTTAATCACCCAGCAGAGCTATAGAGCCAGGCCCTTTCATTGGCTGAAGCTCCTTCTCCCTTTGGGAAAAGGGAGGGGGAGAGGGAAGGAGACAAGAAAGGCTGCTTTGCTGGCTGGCTGATCCCTGGGGAGAACCACAGAATGGTGGCTGAACGCAGCAGGCAAGGGAGAATGAAGCAGACAACAGGCAGTTATTGGAGGGCCTGATTGAAGCCCTCTGAGGTCTGGATCTGGCCAGCGGGCTGCATGTTTGACACCCCTGCCCTAGGCTGTTATTTCATTTTCCTATTAGTCTGAAGAAATACAGCAGATGGTTATATTCAGCAACATGAGTAAATTGCCCCAATGAGATCATAAAAGTGTGTGCTTGCTAACTGTGCTTATTTTGACTGCTTTGTGAGAGTGTATGTGTTCACTTTCATTTAGTGGAAGTTTAGTTGCTGGGGGACAAGGAAATGAAGACTGCATTCAGGGGAACTGCGCTGCTGTATTTTTATTTGTTTTAGGGAATGGGAGTCTCCCATCTCTACCCCCAAAGTCCCCAGATATTTTCTGAGTTGGACCTAGCAACTCTATATCTTAGTGCCATTTTAAAAGGAAAAAAGGAAATCACCCATCTTCAAGGTGGGGGAGAAAGAGAGGGAGTGGTTTGACCACCACAGTGCAATCACCAGTCAATGGGCAGGAGGTGGGTGGGAGTGGGCAGGACAAAGAAAACTGACAGAAACATTATGCATGAGGAAAAAGTCAACTCAGAATTGGCTTCCAGAAAAACATCAGGGTAAAAGTAGTCTCAAAAGAACTGGCCGGGGGAGGGGGGAGTGAAAACTAAAGGCACAGAAATGTGTCACGACCCAGACCTGCAGGCAGCGACGGGCAGCTTCTGTTGCCCTGGCAATCGGCCAGGACGCGGGCTGCCGTCTGTAGTGCTTGCAAAGGGAGCTCAAGCGTTATCTTAACAGTCCTAATTGGTCTTCACCATAAATCAGTCCAGCCGAAGGGAGTAGAAAGCACGGTGTCAGGAATGCAAAGGGTCAATAACCGGGGAAAGCAAGCCGAATATATCCAAAGTACTTAGCCAAGTCGCAGAGTCAAAGCAGGGTCCAGTGTCCAGTCCAAAAGTCAAGCCGGGTCGGGAACAGACAGGTTTGCTCAGCAGGCAAGAGGGTGCAGGGCGCGGTCACGTCCGAGGGTGATCATTTGTTGCCAGCACAGTTTGTACTGAGGCCAGGATTCCAGATATACTGTGCTGGCTAATTAGCTTGTTAGTATTCTGGGCTCAGATCCCTCCTAGCACGCCTGCGTGCCTCTCTACGCCTGTTCCTGAACTCCAGCCGTCTCCTCTCGCGTAGCCGGTCTCCAGGTGGTGGTGATTCAGGAGGGGATGAGCTAGTGCTTGGTGTAGCCTGATCGGTTCCAGGTGGCCCCTGCTGCTGGCTTGCTCCTTCGGGACTTACGTCCGATGTTGGTAAAGGCATCTGCCCAGCAGGGGCTGGGTCTGAAGCAGGCACCTGCTCCGAGTCAGCAGGGGCAGGCATGACACTATCCCCCCCCTCAGGCCCCCCCTCATCCAAGCCGCCTGGCTTATCTGGGTAGGCCTCGTGGAATTGCCGGAGCAGGTCAGGGGTATGCAGGTGGGTAGCCGGTTCCCAGGAACGATCCTCGGGAGGGTAGCCTTCCCAGTCCACCAGGTACTGGAGCTGTCCTCGGTGCAGCTGGGAGTCTAGGATCTGACGGACCTCGAACTCTTCCTCATCGTCCACCACAACCGGTGGCGGAGGCGGTGGTGGTTCGTCCCTGTTCGGGTCCGGCGTTGCCACTGGTTGGAGGAGGGAACGGTAGAACACTGGGTGGATCCGAAGGTGGGCGGGGAGGTGTAGGCAGAACGCCACTGGGTTGATTTGCGCCTCGATGGGGAATGGGCCGATGAAGCGAGCGGTCAGCTTGGCGGATCGGCCAGGAGTCCGGAGGTACCGGGTCGAGAGCCAGACGGAATCCCCGACCTTGAGGGGGGCTCCGCCCTGGCGATGCCGATCTGCGGCCAGTTTGTAGGCGTCTTTGGCGCGTTGGAGCTGGGTGCGCAGGAGATCGTGGAGTGCGTGGAGTTCCTCGATCCGGTTGTCGGCCGCGGGGACATTGGCGGGTGGGCCGAGCGGAGGGAAGAACCGGGGGTGCAGTCCGTAGTTGGCCACAAACGGTGTGGTTTGCGTGGAGCTGTGTACTGCATTGTTATACGCGAACTCTGCCAGGGGTAGCAGAGAGGCCCAGTTGTCCTGTTGATAGCTGGTATAACAGCGCAAGTACTGCTCCAGGGTGGCGTTGGTCCGCTCTGTCTGCCCGTCGGTCTGGGGATGGTAGGCGGAAGACAAGTGAAGCTCCGTCCCCAAACCGTGCTGGAAGGCTTGCCAAAAGCGGGAGGTAAATTGCGGGCCCCGATCCGAGATGACCTGCGTGGGCAACCCGTGCAGGCGGAAGACGTGGTTTAGGTATAGCTGGGCAGTTTCCGGCCCTGACGGTACTTTGGCGCAGGGGATGAAGTGGGCCATTTTGGTGAACAGGTCCACCACAACGAAAATGCAGGTATGGCCCTGGGATCGTGGTAGGTCTACGATGAAGCCCATGGACACCACGTCCCAGGGGCCGGCGGGAGTAGGCAGAGGCTGTAGGAGACCGGAGGGCTTGGCCGGTACGCTTTTGGCTCGGCGGCAGACCTCACAAGAAGCCACGTACCGACTAACGTCTGCTCGGACGCGAGGCCACCAGAAGTCTCGGGTTAGTAGGTGAGCTGTCTTGTGTTGCCCGAAGTGGCCAGCCGGGGGTGCATCGTGGGCAAGACGGAGGATGCGGGAACGGAGGGGCCCGGGAGGGACGTACAACTGCTCCCGATGGTAGAGCAGCCCATCCCGGGTGGATAGTTCTCCGGCAGGGTCTTGCTGCGGTTCCTGCAGGTGTTTCTGAGCCCAAGAGTCGGTGTCTTGACTGGCCTGTATCTCCGCCACCAAGGCGGGTGCGGTCAGAGTGGCAGCAAAGACCGAAGGTGGCAGGATGCTTGCCTTGGGGGCTTCGGTAGCACTAGAGGTGCTATAGTCCGGCCGACGGGACAGAGCGTCGGCTTTTTGGTTCTGAGAGTGCGGGACGTAGGCAATGGTAAAGTTGAACCGTGAAAAGAACAGGGACCACCGGATCTGCCGCTGGTTCAGCCGGCGGGTGGTCTGCAAGTGTTCCAAGTTGCGGTGGTCTGTGAAGACTTGGACCGGATGTCTGGCTCCCTCAAGGTGGTGACGCCACACCTCAAAAGCCACCTTGATAGCCAAGAGCTCCCTCTCCCATATGGTGTAGTTGCGTTCGGCGGCGGAGAGCTGCCGGGAGTAGTAGGCGCAGGGTTGCCACGGCTGGCTGGAATCGTCCCGCTGGGAGAGCACGGCTCCGAGGGCCACATTGGAGGCGTCTGCTTCTACCATGAAGGGCAAGCAGGGGTCAGGGTACCGCAGGAGGGGACTTGAGGAAAAACTATGCTTGAGGTGGCGGAAAGCCTGGTCGGCTTCTGGGGTCCACCGAAAGGGCTCCTTAGGTCGGAGGAGTCTGGTCAAGGGCTTGGTCAGGTCGGCGTAGCCTGCGATGAATGGCCTGTAATAATTGGCGAAGCCCAGGAGGCGCTGGACGTCCTTCCGATTTTGCGGGGCCTGCCACTGAAGGATGGCGTCAACTTTCCGCGGATCCATCTGGGTTCCTTGGGGGGAAATGATGTGCCCCAGGAACTCGACGGACTGGAGGTGGAAGGCGCATTTCTCCAGCTTGGCATACAGGCGATGGGCTCGGAGTCGCTGTAGCACCTGGCGGACGTGTTGGACGTGCTCCTGCTCGGAAGTGGAGTAGACTAAAATGTCATCCAGGTAAATGATCAGGAACCGGTCTAGTAGGTCGCGGAACACGTCATTCATGAATCGTTGGAACACGGCAGGGGCATTGGTGAGCCCAAAGGGCATAACCAGGTGTTCGTACTGGCCATACCTGGTGCCAAAGGCGGTCTTCCACTCATCCCCGGCTTTGATACGAACCTAATTAGCTTGTTAGTATTCTGGGCTCAGATCCCTCCTAGCACGCCTGCGTGCCTCTCTACGCCTGTTCCTGAACTCCAGCCGTCTCCTCTCGCGTAGCCGGTCTCCAGGTGGTGGTGATTCAGGAGGGGATGAGCTAGTGCTTGGTGTAGCCTGATCGGTTCCAGGTGGCCCCTGCTGCTGGCTTGCTCCTTCGGGACTTACGTCCGATGTTGGTAAAGGCATCTGCCCAGCAGGGGCTGGGTCTGAAGCAGGCACCTGCTCCGAGTCAGCAGGGGCAGGCATGACAAAATGCATGCAGAAATCGGAATAAACTAAAGTAGTATGGGGCCAGAACTAAATAAAAATGCAGAAAAGTCCTATGTATCTTGTCCCATTTTCCCAGAAGCTCTTTTCTGAGTTGGAAATATTCTGTGCATGTGTGTTCAGTGGACTAACTGCGCACAGTGTATATTCTTTAATGTTAACTTCTTCCTCTCAATAAAATCCTCATATCACTGTGAAACTGACAAATGGATGTTTGGCAGGTGCCAGTGATCAATCACAAAAAGGCCACATCTGTGTTTGCTGCAGTTTCAGTCATGGATGAAGTACCAAAATATAATCTCTCATAGGCCAATATGGTATTCCATACACACAGATTACCATCTGCTCACATGAGCCATTGTTACAAACCAGGGATAACTTTGCTAAACTCCTCTTTTCAAACAATTTTATTAGTAACATATGGCAATATATTCAATTTCTTATAACATTAATAATTACTTTTTCTCTATCCCATATATTACTTTCTACCTACCCCTCCCCCCATTACTTGACCCCTGCCGGTGTACTTTATTCAAACCATCATTATAAAAGGTACCCCTAATTAATAAGAACCCCAGTTCATATCCTCCTCCCACTTTTAGTTAATCATTATCAAAAATTGTCCAATATCCCTTTATTTTCCATTCTTTTTCTACGTATCTTCTGAACTTCTTCCACTCCATTTTAAATACTTCTAAATCATAATCTCCTAAAGTTCTTGTTAACTTATCCATTTCACTCCATGTCATAACTCTAACAATCCAATCCCATTTCTCTGGTATTTTTTCTTGCTTCCACAACTGCGCATACGATGTCCTAACAGCTGAGAGCAAGTACCAGATTAAAGTTCTACCTTCTTTTGGAAATTTTTCCATTTGTAATCCCAACAGAAAAGTCTCTGCAACTTTATTGAATTCATATACCAAGATCTTAGAGATCTCTTGCTGAATCATCTGCCAAAACATTTTAGCTCTTTCACAAGTCCACCACATATGGTAGAAAGAACCTTCATGTTTTTTACATTTCCAACATCTGTCTGGCATTTTGTTATTCATCTTTGCCAATTTTTAGGAGTCATATACCATCTATACATCATCTTAAAACAGTTTTCTTTAATACTTTGACATGTTGAAAGTTTCATAGAGTTCTTCCACAAATATTCCCAGGTTTCCATCTGTATTTCTTTATTTACATTAATTGCCCATTTAATCATTTGAGATTTCACTACTTCATCTTCTGTAGACCATTGTAAAAGTAATTTGTATACTTTTGAAATTAATCATTGTCTCCAAGCAGAACTTTTTTCCATTTCTGTTTGCTCTTTCCTTATTCCTTCAGTTTTAATATCATTCTCCACCAAGCTCTTTAATTGTTGCATTTGAAACCAATAATATTTATTATTTAACTCTTCAGCAGTTTT
This sequence comes from Heteronotia binoei, assembly GCF_032191835.1. Lineage (NCBI taxonomy): Eukaryota > Metazoa > Chordata > Lepidosauria > Squamata > Gekkonidae > Heteronotia > Heteronotia binoei. Next base: position 18,351,960 of record NC_083239.1, on the reverse strand, counting down.
CAGTTCTATTTTGCCACTTTGTATTTTTAGTAATTGACTATATGACAACCAATTTTCTTCACCTATCTCGGCTGTTATTTTTATTACTTCAACTGGTACTATCCATAACGGTCTACTCATCTCCATACTTCTTATATTTCATCCACGTATTTAGCAAATTATTTCTTATATAATGGTGAGAGAAAAAAACGTCCATCTTCTTTTTTCCATAATACCTCGAGGTTGGACTACTGTAATGCCCTCTACATGGGGCTACCCCTGTGCAGAACCCGGAAACTGCAGTTAGTGCAGAATGCCGCTGCCCGGCTGTTACTAGGGCTCCCAAGATGGGAGCACATTCGGTCGGGGCTTCGGGATCTGCACTGGCTGCCAATAACATTCCGAGTCCGGTACAAGGTGTTGGTCATTACCTTTAAAGCCCTATATGGCCTAGGACCTGCCTACCTTAGGGACCGTCTCTCCCCACACATTCCCCAGAGAGTACTACGATCGGGCTCACAAAATCTGCTAGTAATCCCCGGGCCAAAGGAGGCCCGTCTGAAATCCACCAGGGATCGGGCCTTCTCGGTAACGGTGCCTTACTGGTGGAACCAGCTGCCGGAAGAGGTGAGGGCCCTGCGGGACCTAGGGCAGTTCCGCAGGGCCTGTAAAACAGTCCTCTTCCGGCTGGCCTACAACAACTAACTGACACTGAGAATTTCTGGATGGAATTAGAATGCATTTAACAGACCGCTGGTTTTTATGTCTTATGTTTTATTAATTTATTGTTTTAATCCTTACTATGTAAATTTTTTAAAGATAAACTTATGTAAGTTTATGTGTTGTGAGCCGCCCTGAGCCACTTCGGTGGGAAGGGCGGGATATAAGTCAAAATATAAATAAATAAATAAATATAAATAATACAAATACGTGTGCCAGCCAAATTTATTTCCGTGACCTTCCAGCACTAAGAGCTTTTTGTTTAACAGCGTTATCCATTCTTTTATCCACACCAAACAAACTGCTTCCTGATATAATTTTAAATTCAGTAATTGAAATCCACCTCTCTCTTTTGCATCTGTCAAAATTTTCATTTTAATTCTTGGTTTCTTCCCAGCCCACACAAATTCTGAAATTTTTCTTCTCCATTTATCAAATTGTTTACTATCCTTCACAATAGGAATAGTTTGAAACAAAGACATTATTCTTGGTAGAATATTCATTTTAATTTCATGGTATTCTAGCATGCTCGCCAGCACCAGAGCAAGGATCCCGCCAGTTCCTTTCTGACCGCTGCGCTGAGAGGTTCTCCTTTCGTGTCCCCGGTCGGTAAAGTAATTTTTGGATTGCTTCTGCCTATTGTATATAGCCCGTTTGTTGTTTTCTTAGTGTAGTTAGTTAGTTAGTTAGTAGTTTAGATAGTTAGTGTTGTTTAAAAAAAAGAGTTTGTTGGACTGCCCTTCGGGGCTTAGTTCCCCCCCCCCCCTATTTTTTCCTCTCAGAGACTTTCCTGGGTGGGTTTTTTCCTGGGCGTCTATGGAAAGATGCTGGGGTTTTTTTAAGAGGTGCTGCTCCTGTGGGAAGAAGATTGCCCCTCACCTGACGGCCATTCCCTCTGTCTTCTCTGTCTGGGCGAGGGACACCGTGTGGATTCTTGCACCCACTGCCTGAGTTTCTCGAAACAAACTTGGAAGAATCGAGCGGCGAGGCTTTCGGCAGTGCTAGTCAAGTCAGCACTTCGTCCTCAGAAAATGGCATCGGCCCTGTCAGTACCGATGGGAGAGGCCGTGGCTCCGACGGTCATATCGGCTGAGGCTTCGCCGATCACGAGCAAGATGCCGGTCGAGTGCGGGCGTTCCACTAAACGGCCTTATGAAGGGTCTGTGGACACCCCGACTAAGAGGCATTGGGATGATTCGGGGACCCAATCATCCACGCCGAAGAAGGCGAAATCAAAGGAGAAGCGGAAGAAGAGACCATCCCGCACTCCTTCGCACGATGCTTCGGCATCGACAGCTCCACCGAAGAAGATCTTGGCGTCTCTGCATCGTAACCCTTTGGTGTCGAGAGGCAGTGCTTCACAGCTACGCCTATCGGCATTGGAGCATGAGATCAACCTGACTCAGCGCTCCCACTCTTCAGGGTCCAGGCGGCACAGCGAGAGCGATTCGGTCTCGGAGGTGGAGATGTCGGCGCCGATGGAGCCTTCGGCACCGATGTATCAGGCGAGAGGTCGAAGGGAGCTAGAACCGACTGCGATAGCTCGTCGCTTCCCACCACTTCTACCATGGAAACAGCGTCAATGGCTTCCATATGCCTATCCCTATCCACCATACCAATGGTACCCTCCACGGGAGTATGCAGACTGGGACCAGCAGTCCGAGGCGTCTCACATGTCCCGACTCTCTAAGCAGCCCAGAAGGCATCCATCGGCATCGATTTCCATCCCGTCTGACAGACGCAGAGTGGTGGTGGAAGAAGTCCAACCTCGATTGTCGGGGTTGATTCGGTTGCCTGTGAGGGAGTCAATGCTGGTGCTCTCGGAACACTCCCTGCGCAGAGAGTCTTCATCATCGGACTCTGAGTGCGGTACCGATGAGCCAGATCAGGCTTTGGAGCCTTCGCCTGTGTCTCATACGGCTGAGGATCTTCCTATCTCACCTTCGGAGGATCTGAAGTCATATGGGGACCTGGTGAAGAGAATGGCACTCTCCCTTTCGCTGCCGGGGACCCAACCACAACCCGTTGTAGATGACACCATTTTCGACATTATGCAACGAGACACGTCTACAGCGGTTGCCCTACCAGTAACGAAGGTCATTCTTCAAGCCGTGAAGGAGCCTTAGAAGCCAGCATCGACACCGGTGTCATCAAGGAGGCTGGACCATATGTATCATGTCCAAGAGTCGAGAGCAGAGTTTCTCTTCGCTCATCCGAAGCCTAATTTGGAGGTCGTTTCCTCCTCATTGAAGGCCCGAAAAACACACTGTTCTCCACCAGATAAGGAGGGAAAGAAGCTAGATAATGTGGGGAGAAAATTCTACTCAGCTGGGGCCCTCGGAGTAAAGGTATCTATGCTGCATGCAAGGCTAGATACCAATACTCAGTATGGGAACAACTTACCCCCCTTCTGTCTTCCCTGAGTGATAAGAAAAGATCGGCTGCAAAGAAATTGCAGAAGGAGGGTTTTGCTGTAGCCAAACAACAATTGGCTGCAGCAAAGCATATGGTCGATGTCTCAGCAAAGACCATCACCTCTGCTGTTTGCCTTTGCCGTCACTCTTGTCTTCGATCCACAGCTCTCCAGCAAGATACCAGGGCCTTTGTGGAAGATCTGCCCTTTGAGGGCGAAGGTTTGTTCAGTTCCACCACTGATAGTGCACTCCAGGAAATGGACAAGAGTATAAAAACGTCCAGGAACCTGGGAGTGTGGGGGTCATCTAGAGCTGCAAAGCAGAAGCAGTTGCACAAGCCTTGGTCAAAGAAACAGTACCAGAAGTTCTCCCCTGATCATCAATGGAGACCTCGCTCGAATCAACCTGAGAGTAGGTCCCCATACAGAGGGAACAACAGAAATTGTTTCGCTTCGGCTCAAAACACCGGCAAGTCCAGGAGCACGCGCCCTCAAAAGTAGGGCCTTTGACTTTCTCGTAGCATGCATCATCGTCCCCACTTCTTCTCTCTCTATCCGCCTCCGCCCTTTCCTGTCGGCTTGGGAGTCCATCACTAACGACAGGTGGACACTTTCCATCATAGCGGAAGGCTACAAAATAGATTTTGTTCAGATTCCGAACCAATCTGTGGTAATTACCACTCCCCCTTCACCACCTCTGCTGGCGGAGGTGAACAACCTCCTACAGAAACAAGCCATAGAGAAGGTTGTGATGGAGACCAGGACGGGAGGTTTCGACTCTCATTACTTCCTGGTTCCCAAGCGGGATGGGGGTTTAAGACCAATCATGGATCTTTGGAATCTAAACAAATTTATTCTGTACCAGAAGTTCAGAATGTCCACTCTGCAAACGATCCTGCTCCTCATCAACCAAGGGGACTGGATGGCAAGGATGCATACTTCCACGTTGTCGGGTCTTCGGTACCCCTCCTGGTCTCCCGGCGTCGCCGTTGCCCCTCCCGGGCACTCTGGGGCGTTCCCCGGAGGTCTCAGACACAGGGGTGGGCGCTGGGTTACTTCACCGCAGGCCCCCGTTCCCCTCTTGGCTGTGCTGTGGCTCCTGTCCCTCTCTCTCGCGAGGCAGCCTCTTTGCGCATCAACCAGTTTCCTCAGCGACCTCCTCCCTCCCTCCTTTTATGCTCCCCGACCCCTCCTTTCCCTTTCCCGGGTCCTGCCCCCCTCTGGCCCCTCCCCCCTTCAAAGCCCCCGACGCCCAGGAGAGGCGTGCCGGGGCTGGGCTGACTGGGCGTGCCTCGGGCGTCCTAGCCCTCGGCTGTGTGCTGCGATGGGGCGTCTCGCGCTGCGACGAGATGAACGGGTCTCCCCCTCTGGCGCCGGGCTCAGCTTCTCCCTCTTGCTTCCCGGCGTCTTGCCCTGGCCAGACTTCGTGGACTCGAAGCCGGGCTCGCCGTCTGGGAGGTGTTGCTCGGGCGGCTGCTGTTGCCCCGTCAGTCGAGGTGAGGGGTGGGGCCGCCCCGGGGGCTTGGAGAGGTGGGGAAGGCTCTTGGGGCGATGACGGGGGCTTGGAACGGCTGGCAGGCGCCGGGGGGTCTCCTCCGCGCAGTCCCCACCCGGGCTGGGCGGGACACACGTCAGTATCCATCCTGCATTCAGACGTTTCCTTTGGTTTGTAGTAGGTTCTCAACACTTCCAGTTCAAAGTCCTCCCATTCGGCCTGTCCACTGCACCTCAGGTGTTCATGAAGATGATGAGTGTTGTGGGTGCCCATCTCCAGCTTCAAGGGATAGTCGTCTTTCCATACATCGACGACTGGCTCCTTGTGGCAGAGTCAGAAGAGACTCTGTCATCCCACATTGCTGTCACTCTTCGTCTTCTCGACACCTTGGGTCTGCAGATCAATTTGGAGAAATCACACCTTACTCCATCAAGGACAGTTCAGTTCATAGGGGTTTTGCTGGATACGAACCTGCATCGTGCGTTCCTGCCTCAGCAAAGAGCAGTGAACATTATCAACCTTGTGCAACTTCTGCAAAGTCGAAAGTGGGGCACAGCACAGCAGCTGCAGCGGATGCTGGGGCTGATGGCGGTGACGACAAGCATGCTACTCTTCGCGAAGCTAAGGATCAGAGGCCTACAACTCTGGTTTCTTCGTCAGTTTCAACCATTGAGAGATTCGCCTCGAAAGAGGCTTGTCATTCCACCTGTGACTCTTCAAACTCTGCAATGGTGGAAGTCAAAGAACAACATTTGTCAGGGAGCTCCATTTCATCTCCCTGCACCTTCTGTGACTATCACAACAGATGCATCTTTGTGGGGTTGGGGGGCCCACATGGATGGTCTGTGTGTTGGGGGCCCTTGGCCTCTGAAATTGACTCACTGCCACATAAATTATTTAGAACTGCTGGCAGTTCATTTTGCTCTCTGCTCTTTCCGCCCCTTGGTGTCGGGGAAGATTGTTGCTCTGCTAACAGACAATACCACTGTCCTGTGCTACATCAACAGGCAGGGAGGGACAGTCTCTCTATGGCTCTGTGCATTGGCACTGGACCTGTGGTCGGAGTGCCTGGACTACGACATCTTTGTGAAGGTTGCACATCTTCCTGGGGTCCTCAACTTGCAGGCAGACTCCCTCAGCAGGGGCGCGGCTTCCCCGCACGAGTGGGAACTGCATTGGCGCTTCCTCCAACCTGTCTTTCAGCCTTGGGGGTATTTCAGGTCTTTCAGGTGGATGTCTTTGCCACAGCCGAGAACAGGAAGTGTCTTCTGTTTTGTTCCAGAGGGGGTGCGGATCCAGAGTCATTGGGAGACGGTCTGCTGTTTCCATGGGAAGGTCAGTTCCTTTATCTGTTTCCGCCTGTGCCGTTGTTGACAAAGGTGGTCAACAAAATTGCAAAAGAGAGACCATGCTGCATCCTGGTGACTCCTTGGTGGCCTCGCCAGAACTGGTTCCCAATCCTGCTCCAATTGGTGAGGGGTGTCTTCTACTAGTTCCCGGCGGAACCGGACCTTCTGTCAGCTCAGGGAGGTCATGTACTCCATCACAACGTGCCCCACCTGAAGCTGACAGCGTGGCTTATCGACCCTGTGGGTACTCTAGCAGAGTCCAGTACGTCTTCCTGAATAGCAGGAAACTTTCCACCCGTGCTTCCTATGATAGGAAGTGGTGGGAGTTTCTTCAGTTCCTAGTTGATCCTTCAGTTTCTCCCCAAAGGGTGGGATTGTCGGTAATTTTTGAGTTTTTGTTATCCCTTGTGGATGCTGGCCTAGTTTCTTCCTCCATCAAGGTTTATTTGGCAGCAATATCTGCGTTCCATTGTCAGGCGATGGAGACTCAAGGCTGTGTTCATTGATAAAAATGGGCACTTTATTGGAAACTCATTGCAAGATACAGAAGTTGAGAGGGTAGATCTTTAGAATAGATAATGGTGTCATCCAGGTACACCACCACCCCTTTGTACAGGTATTCTCTTAACACTTCATTGATAAAGTTCATAAACACTCCGGGGGCCCCCTGCAGTCCGAATGGCATTACTAAGTATTCAAATTGTCCCATCGAGGTGTTGAATGCTGTCTTCCACTCGTCTCCTTCTTTAATCCTGACTCGGAAGTAGGCGTCTCTTAGGTCTAATTTGGTGAAGATGCACCCTTCCGACACTGTGCTTAGTAAGTCTTTGATCAGTGGGATGGGGTAGGCATTGGACATGGATATGGCGTTTATCCTACAAAAATCTGTGCAAAGTCTAAGCCCCCCGTCCTTCTTCTTCCTAAATAGTACCGGGGCCGCGTGCGGCGCCGTGACAGGTCTAATAAACCCCTGGCTTAATTTTTTGTCCAGGAACTTCCTTAGCTCTGCTTTCTCTGCCCAGCCCATCGAGTACAGTTTCGCCTTGGGTAATTCTTGCCCTGGTATGAGTTCGATAGCACAATCTGTGCTCCTGTGTGTGTGTGTGAGGGGGAGAGTTCGTCCGCTTCTCTTTCACTAAACACCCTACGTAAGTCCCGGTACTCTTGGGGGATGGATTTCACTTCTTCTAATGTTAGACATAGTCTCTCGATCCATGTTGGTCTCCACTTCGCCTGCTAGCTGGACCCACCCCACTAGTGTGGTCAGTCGAGCTTGGTGGAGGGCCCGATCCAGTAGTGCGGATCTGAGGCCACTTTGGTAGGCCTCGATTCTCATTATTTCGTTCCAGCCTCTCACCCAGGCTCAGTGGGTTTGGAACTCCGCCGTGTATTCTCTCACCGAGTGGTTTCCTTGCTTCAGGTCTTTCAGCACGTTGAGGGTCCGAGGCTCTCGGAGGGGATCTTTGTATTGCTGTAGCATAGCTTGCAAAAAGGCATGCACGCTCCCGAACTCCAGTGCTCTCAATTCGTACAAGCTCACGTACCATCTCCGGGTGGCTCCCGTGAGCTTCGAGCCCAGGTAGTCCACTCTGCTGGGCTCATCAGGGAAGGAGTTCCCCCAATAGTGCATGTAGCTGGTCGCCTGGATCGTGAAGTATTCCACTTCCTCTGGATTCCCGTCGAACTTGAGGTCAAGTTCACGGGGCTTTCCTGGTTCTCGGGGTGCTGGGCCTCCCAGAGGGGGTGCTGGCGGGACTGGGGCTCCTCCGCTGTCGCTTTCACCTGGTTTCACTGGTGGCATGGGCTGCCCCCCGCCTCGGGGCGGCTGTCATTCTAGTTCCCACCGGGTCTACAGGTGGTCTATCTGTCTCCCGATCTCCCGGCCGACTGCCTGGGTGTTTCTTTGGATCTCGCTTCGTAGGTCCCTTGCCAGCCCTTGCATCTGGGCTTTCACCTTTTCCAGGATTTTCTCCTCCAGCCGGGCGGCTTCATCCGCTCCTTTTGGATCACCGCTCCCGTTCTCCTCCTCCTCCGAGTTGAGCGGGCTCCTGGGTGCATCCTCTCCCTCCTCTCCGGATCCTCCGGCTGATGGCCGAGTGAGGAGGGTCTCCTGTCGCCCCGGGGCCACGTCCATCAGTGCCGTGGAGGTTCTTGGCTTCCACTGCAGTGGGCTGATGAATAGCGTTTGGGTGTAGGTAGGGGAGTCGATCCCCATGGCTTGCCTAGTCCCAAGGACGTGCCACGGGGGAGTTTTTGGTTCCCCTGTAGGTTCTCCGTTTTCTGGAACTTTTTCAGCCATCCGACTTCAAAGTGGCCGGTTCAGATAAACCTTTTTCAAAAGATTAGTTTCAAAATGTCAGGCGATGGAGACTCAAGGCTGTGTTCATTGATAAAAATGGACACTTTATTGGAAATTCATTGCAAGATACAGAAGTTGAAACTAATGCCAGAGACTAGGGGTCCCTGGGTCTTATGGAATTCTACATCAAAGTATTATCTAAACAAAGTGATTCTCATAACAAAAGAAACTGAAGGTGCAAACTTTCACATAAGAGCTCTCCCTTATCACTTTGCCTAAGGGAGGATGTTGGCTGGACATGGTATCTATTAACGGCCACATTCTTTTACTCCTTTCACACTCTGCACAAGGTTAACACTTCAAACAGTCTCTCTTTGATATGCATACTAGCTACAACACAACAAAGGCTTTTGGGGTTAGTATGAAGAGTCCATTTGGTTAGTATTATATGGCTTTTATTATAGAAAAGTTACAGAGCCTGACATCCATGAACCAGTGGAGGGACATTCTGTTTTTGCACACCCTCATTCTAAGAGGTTTTTGAAGGGTCTGCTTAGGCTTCATCCCCCATCCAGATCACTCCCACAGTTGTGGGATTTGACTTTGGTTCTGGACAGACTGACTCGTCGTCCCTTTGAGCTGATGGCCACGTGTTCGTTACAGCTTCTCTCATGGAAGACTGCATTTTTGGTAGCCATCACATCAGCATGTCGTGCGGGGGAGCTCACGGTGATGCATTGTGACTACCCGTATCTTGTTTTTCAGGAAGCTGGAGTTTTGTTAGCTCCTGATATTTCTTTTCTGCCCAAGGTGGTTTCTCAGTTCCACCTCAACCTAGAAGTTTGGTGGCGCACTTTTCATCCTACACCTTTCTCGGATGAGGAACGTAGGTTGCATGCTTTAGATGTAAAGTGTGCTTTATTGCTTTCTTTAAGTCGTTCCAAGAGTTTTCGCAAGGACAAGCAGCTTTTTGTTTCATAAGCTGCCCCTAAGTTAGGTTCCAGGATTTCATCTCAGAGGCTTTCAAAATGGCTCACTGAGACTATTAAATTGTGTTATTTGTTGGCTAAGAAGCCGTTACCTGGGCCTATTCGTGGCCACTCTACAAGGGTGATGGCAACGTCGGTGGCGTTCCTGAAAGGCGTGTCCCTGACAGATGTTTGCAAGGCTGCCACCTGGTCTTCTCCGCATGCCTTTATGAAGCACTACGTGCTGGACATGCATGCTCAACAGAGGACTCGTTTGGGAACTGCGGTGCTGCAAGCTGTTTCTTCCGGTTGACCGTCTTCCCGCCTCCAGGTATGTCTTGCTTGCTAATCTCCCATGAGTGTGAAGCACAGAGACCATGAAGAAGATAGACAGGTTGCTTACCTATAACTGTAGATCTTCGAGTGGTCATCTGTGCATTCACACTACCCACCCTCCTTCCCCACTGCTGATGGTCTCCTTCCAGTAGGGTCTTTCAGCGGTCAGGAAGGAACTGGCGGGATCCTTGCTCTGGCGCTGGTGAGCATGCGCATTGGGATGCCTGAGCATGCCTGTTGGCACCGAGCGTGAAAAAATCCCGGGCTTTTTAGGTACAGATTCGGGGATCAGCGCAGGCGCTCTATCCCATGAGTGTGAATGCACAGATGACCACTCGAAGATCTACAGTTACAGGTAAGCAACCTGTCTTTCTTGTTGCTTGTTTATTTGCATATTTTTACACAGAATTTTTGATTTTTCTCTATTAATACAAAATCCCGCCAACTCTTCTTGTATTTTAGCTAACAGCAAAGGAGAAATTTGTATGGGGTTTTCATTTATAAACATTATATCATCTGCAAAAGCTCTGTATTTGTAAGTAAATCCTTTTATTCTTAATCCTTCTATGTCTTTTTCTTCTTGGATCTGCATCAATAATATTTCAAGAGTCATTATAAATAACAATGGTGAAAGTGGACAACCTTGTCTAGTACCTTTACTAATCTTCATATCTTCTGTAAGATCTGCATTCATACATAACCTTGCACTTTGTTCAGAATATATTGCCTGTATCATTCTTATAAAGCTTTCTCCCAGCTCCATTTTTTCCACTACTGCAAACATAAAGTCCCAGTTTAAATTGTCAAATGCTTTCTCTGCATCTGCAAAGAATAATGCTACTTCTTTTTCTGGATGTCTTTCATAATATTCTACAATATTTACAGCAGTTCTAATATTGCATCTTATTTGCCTTTTGGGAAGAAACCCTGCTTGATCTTCTTTTATAAAATTTATCAAATACTGTTTAAGCCGTTCTGCCAAGATTCTTGTATATGTTTTGTAGTCATTATTTAATAGCAAAATTGGTCTATAATTTTTTACATTTGTGACATATCTTCCATAGGTATCAATGAAATAACAGCTTCCTTCCATGTATTTGGTATTTTCCCTTTTATTCTTATCGTATTCATCAACTTCTGCAACTTTGGTATTAACTCATCTTTAAAAGTTTTAAAATATATAGCTGTATATCCATCTGGTCCAGGTGCTTTTCCATTTTTCATTGCGTTGATTGCAGCTTCAATTTCTATTTTTTCAATTGGATCATTCAAAACTTTTCGCATATTTTCAGTTAAGGGCTCTATTTTTATATTTTGTAGATATTCATCAATCTTCTCATTCTTTATTTTAACACCTTTAAATAATTTGGCATAATACTTAAAATTTCTCTTTTTATTTCCTCTTGGGTAACCACTTCTCTTCCATCTACCACAATTTTATTAATAATTTTATTTTCCCTCTTCTTTTTCAGTTGCCAAGCCAAATACTTTCCCGGTTTATTCGCTCCCTTAAAGATTTTCTGCTGCAATATTTTCAAACTCCATTCCACTTCTTTATTTAACAAATGTCTCATTTGAGTTTGTAATATTGTAATTTCCCTTATAATTTTCTTTTTCCCTGGCCTTTTTCTCAGCTCCCCTTCTTTTTTCTTTATTTCATTTTGAATATTCAACAATTGTTTCTCTTTTACTCTCTTGTCCTTATTATTCAAAGTAATCAACATTCCTCTCATTACTGCTTTATAAGCATCCCAGACCGTCTGAAAGTCTATATCCTCTTTATCATTCATTTGGAAAAAAGCTTTAGTTTCATTTTCTAGGTATACCACTATTTCTTTATTCTGTAGCAAAGCTTCATTCAATTTCCATCTTCTCAACTTCTTGGACAATTTTGTAATCCACATTATTGGGTTATGGTCAGCCCCAATTTTAGGTAAAATCTCTATTTTCCTTGTTATAAGACCTAAATCTTTAGGTTCTAGAAAAAGTTCTAGAAAAAATCTAGAAAAAATTCTAGAAAAAGTTTTGTGTCTTGCTGAAAAAAAAGTATAGTCCCGAAATTCAGGGTTAAATTTCCTCCATATATCTTCCAAATTTTCTTGTTTAACCAATTCCAAAAAAGACTTTGGCAGTTTTCCTTCTTTACTGTTGTTTTTCCCCCTCCAGATCTGTCCAATGCATTCTTAACTGTTCTATTAAAAACTCCCATTATCAAAACTTGGTCGTAGGTCAGTTCATCAAGCTATTGTATAATATCTTTTTAAAAAGCATCCTTTTCACCATTAGGTGCATACAGTCCCAATAACAACATTTTCTTTCCATTTAATATTGTTTCTACTGCTACAAATCTCCCATCTTTATCTTTAAACACTAATTTTGGCTCCAATTCTTGTTTAATATAAAAAATTACTCCCCTTTTCTTCTGTTCAGCCAACGAAAAAAATTCTGGGCCCAATTGTTTATTCCATAAAAATTTATAATCCTTTTAATATGCACTTCTTGTAAACAAATTATATTACAGTTTTGTTTCTTAATCCAATGAAATGTTGCCCTTCTTTTTTGTGGTGAATTTAGTCCATTTACATTCCAAGACAGTAATTTGTAATCCATCATGATGCAAATTCTTTATTTTCTTCATAAAATCTACGCATTTCCTATGCATTTGTAATCGTGATTCTTTTCCCCTGAAGTTCGAAGCTCAGACCTTCAGGTATTATCCATCTAAATCTTATTCCATTATCTCTTAATTTTTCTGTCAATTTTTTATATGTTCTTCTATCATTTATCACTTGCTTCGGCAGCTCCTTCATGATTCTTACTCTACTGCCTCCCACTATCAACGTCTTTTCAAAGTTTTTATTCATGATACTTCCCACCATTTCCTTTGTCATAAATCTTATAACAACATCTCTTGGTAAATTATTTTCTTGGCATAAAGTGAGTTCACTCTATACATATAGTCATACATGTTTTTAGTTTCTTCAGGATCTTCCTCTAAAAATTCTGCAATTATTTTTATTATATATTCTTTTAGATCACCATCTTCCTTTTCAGGTACTCCTCTCAGACGTATCTGAGTCTCCATCAATTTGTAGTCATGGATTGTCACTTTTTCTTGCATTTTCAACAAGGTGGAATCATATACTTTCATTCTGCCTTCTACCTTCTGCACTTTCTTAGATGTTTCCTCTGTTTCCTTTCTGAGATCCTCCATATCTTTTTTAATCTCTTTAATAATTTTTTTTTCAACTCATTTATCATCTCTCTCATACCTCTCATCATTCTGGCCTCCATTGCTTCTAATTGGTCCTGCGTTTTTTCTAATGAAGTAGCCCTTGTACGGGGTTGCTTGTGTTATTTAAAAAATAGCGAAAATTTGAACCTCACCAATTTCAAATTCAACTATCAGATTCAAAAGAATAGGACTTGCCTTTTATAAAAAGCCTAATTTTGCCATCCTCCAAGCTCCCAAAGTCAAGATATTTATTTTTAAAGTTTTTAAATGTTTCAAAATGGTGGTCACGACTTTCTGCTGCTCCTTATAATTTTTTTCCCTTTTAAAAACTTCTAAAGTCCACACAAATAATACGTTCAATAGTACTTATCTTCTTGTCCTCTTCTCAGTTAATTCCAACAATTTTTAATGTCCCGAACACTTTAAAAACCTTATTTTAATTTTGACCTCCAAGCAATGGCCACAGCAATTTCTCAATGGTATTGTATTCCTAGAGTAGGTTTTCCATCCGCTATTTCCTGCTTTACTTGCCATGAAGTCTCATTCACACTGGTAAGGAGATCTCACAATACTTGACATACTTCCTGTATTGCTTGAGTATGCTGCAGGTCTGTGACGATGGTGCTCTTTTTTCAAAACCACAAGTAGACCAAGCAATAAATTCCTTTCCACTTTTTAGCACTGTCCTTTATATTTACAAAGTCCAAATTTCACCTCTTCCTCCCTTCTTCTTCCAAGCTTTCTAAATATTCATTTCCCACTTTTTAAATTTACTCCATTAAACTGTAAATAGTCCTGGAGTGAAAGATATAATCTGTACTTTCTCTTCCAATTATCCAAGTTCCCACCGGTCTTGCGTAGCTTTAGATGTTTAACAATGTCCAAGAAGGTTAGGATTCTGTCGAGGTTATGTCAAATAAATGACTCTGAAAACTTCTGCAGATGATGAAAATACAACTCTTTCCGAAGACCCCTCAAAGGAGCCCCCCCCCCCGGGACTCCCTTTTAGCCAAGGTAAATCTCCTCAAAGTTTCCTGTGCATATCTTGGACTAATCTCTGACTGAGAAAAGTAGGCAGTAGGCATTAATTTGCCTTCCACTACCCCGAACAGAAGTTCCAGCCTGCTCCTGTTATGAGAAGCAGCTCAGCTCGACATTTTCCTCCCCTGGAAGTCAACTTTGCTAAACTCCTAACAACCGAACCATTTTTTAATCCAGCTGAGCAGAACTTGCCCATATCTGATTATTATTTATTTTTGAGACGCACCTGACGCACAATGCATGCAAAGTTTCCTAAAATAAAAGGACAGGACTAAGCTTTGCTAGAAACTAGAGAGTTCAAAGAACCAGAAGTGTGGCAGAGGCCAGGCAATAAAGGCTGAAAATGCAGGTTCTCTTACTTAGACCCCCATGTTATTATGCAAATATACATATGCAAATAATTAACTTGCATAATTAGGTGCTTTATATGGATTTTTTAAAAAGTATGCTCAACATGAATTAAATATAATCGAGCGTAGAGTGTGAAAATAACTCCAACTCCCTCCTTTTTGAACACCTTATGGTTTCTAATTAACTGTTGGCTCAATCCCAATTTTGTACAATGGAAAAAAAAGAAAGAAAAAAGAAATTTTACCATTTTGGTTCTGTGCCAATACAGTAGCTTGCGGCCAAAAGAAATGTAGTGTAAAGATAGGTGGTGCTTGACAGATTTATGAGAAGTGTAGTTAAAGAACCTTGAGGAAGGGGAAATTTTATGCCCCAGGGAACACCTGGATACATAACCTGCCTCTTTTCCTACCCCAGAGGACAGCTCCCCCCAACCCTGTTCCTCAGAAGTGTCATTTTTTTCTGCTCAAGGTGTCAAAGACCACCATGGTTTCTGTCTGCTGTACTACAGCCTCCTAGTGTACTATCCAGGTGATGAGGGGGCTGAAAGCAGCTGCTCCCCCCAATCTTTCCATTCCAGGTAAACTTCCTGGCAGGCTTTGGGGGTGGCAGACCCTTGAGAGGATACTGTTGGTCCAAGAGAGTGCAGTACTTTGCAGTTGCCTGCCAACAGAAGGCTCTCCATAACTACCTTTAAGATGCAAGTGTCTAGAAGTGCCAAAACAGTGCTGGGAGCTGAAGTTTGTGTATTGGAGGGTGTTGCATATGGTCATGTATGGTTCCCACGAGTGAGAAGAGTGGCCTTGGGGAGGAAAATTACATTTGGATTTCCTGAATAAATCTGTCTTTTGTTGAGTGTTTCTAAGCTTTTGTGGACTAAAGCCCCAACTGTGTCAGAGGCTCGTAGTGGGCCCTTGTTCACTTTCAAAGTGCCACTTGACCCCTGGTTACTTCTGATGCAACAGACCCACATGGTGACCCCTCTCTGGAGTTAATCAAGAAGTGCTAAGCAAAAGAGAGGATGAAGGAGGAAACGATACCATACTCTCAGAAGAGAGATAGTAAAGTTCAGCTTGTCAAAAGATCTAGACAGTCAGTAGCTTTGGCAAGTTTCCCCATGAACAGTCTGAATCAGATAGTCATGGAATTCCTTTGCAGAGGGAAACAGAAGGCTGAAGGTTGCCTGGTCATCATCCAGGGGAGGGGAGACATCTTGCTAACAGAATTAGGTACTGCATGGTTTCCCACAATTCCAAATCTAGATTTGTTTGCAGTTCACATTAAATGTGGAGCATTACAGCCAGTAGGTATTCAGAGCAAAAGAAGCTGAACGCCTTTTTTTCTTTCACCTTCCCCAACCAATGTATGTTTCATAGAATAAAGGTAGAATTTTATAGGTATGGCAGAAGCAGATCCCATCCAGACTCCTGTTTGGGAAGATAATGATCTTAGGGCCATCCTAAGCAGAGATACGCCCTTCTAAGCCAATAGACTTTTAACAGACTTGGAAGGGCATAACTTTCCTTAGGATGGCACCATGCATTTCTGAACAAACTAAACAGTTCTGCTTCCATTATAGGGTGATCCAGGTGGCCCCCCAGGCCCAAAAGGAGAAAAGGTAAGGCAAAACCAATCATTTCAGGTAATTTTTGGAGTCCCATCCCCAAACTCTAGCTGATGTTGTTTCTGGTTCCCAGCATTCTCTGCTGAGACACTCATATGTTTCCTGCCTTCTGATCTCTCTAGGGGAGTTCGGGACCACCAGGGCCCAGCGGCTCAACTGGGAAGCCAGTAAGTTCCTCCTCCTGGAAGCAAATCACTGCAAAGATGGAAGGATCTCTGGTGTTGGCAGCAGTTCCCTCAAAACTGCCATAAGGAAGAGGGGCTGGTACAGAGTCCCTGCCCTTTGTGCTTTCATACTGTCAATCAGCCCCCGTGTGAGCACTCTGGGGAAACTGCAGCAAGGTCTTGCTCATTCTTCTGGGGAGTTGTGGGATCTATTATTGCTGAAGAACTTAAACAATAACATAAAAAGAGAACCAGCTATGTTTCTAAATGCAGCTGCCGAGAATGAAGTCATGCCTCACCCCCCACACCCAAGAGTTGTTCCCCAAGGGCAGGATGAGCTCAGATCATTTTTTAAAAAACTGCATTGCTAAGAGAATTGTCCTATGACTTGAGGTTTCTGTGCAAATGGAGCGGCTGGTTTGAAGCAGCCAAGTCAGAGAGATTGGAAGAGGACCTTAAGATTGACAAAGAGACAATGGGCTGAGGCAGTAAAGGAGGTGGGAATAAGTCAACTGTGTGCATGTGTGTGGGGAAGGGGAGCAGTCCAGATGCTTAGAACTCAGCAGATGGAGACTTGATTGTAGTGGTAAAAATGCACAGGGATCATGTGATTGCTGTTGCTATTGTCCTGCATTTTAGAACATGGCAGTATTCAGAAGCAGGTTATCCTCTGTGGGTCCAGAGACACAGATCCCCCTCCCCTTCTGAGACTTCCACAGTACTTTTTTTAAAAAAAAGAGGGGAGGGGTACTGCCCAGGCAGTGTAAATTGCAACCAGTGCCCAGGCAGTGTAAATTGAGTAGAGTTAAGGATGCCATCTGGGAATCCCCCAGAATTATAGCTCATCTCCAGAATGCAGAGATCATTGTTCTCCCTGAGACTATGAATGCTTTGGAGGGTGGATTCTGTGGCATTGTATCTCACTGAGGTCTCTGTCCTCCTCAGGCTCCAACCCCAAATCTTCAGGGCAGCTTACCCCCCCTGCCAGTAGCCCAGGAGGACCCTGGCAATCCTAGTGGGAGTAAAAAAAGTGTTCTCAGGGATTTATTTGGAGAGGGGGTAGCCCCAGTTACAGAATCAAACTTATTCTTATGTTTTAGTGCCACCTCCTCATTTGCATAGCTCCACCTACCTGCGATCTTGGTCACCTCGATGTGTGATGGAATTCTGGGGAGAGTGGGATGAAATGTTTGCAACTGAATTGGGTTGCCAGATGAATACTATCAATCAGAATAAGGTGGGCAGGGGCATGTAAATATGTGATATTTCAGAGAGTTTTAGAGGAATCCTAGTGTGTCACAGTAACATGATGACATCACTTCAGGTGTCAAGGTGGGAGTGATATTGCAGTGTCAGAACACCACATATCTCACCCCTCCATAGCAGGAGACTGGGCTGCCCTAAGAGATGTGAGTGTGTGTTACATTTTCTTTAGTAAAGTTGTAATTGGTAGTTGGCAGGTGTTAAATTGTTAGGAACAAAAGAGGAAGGGTACAAGATCTTCAAGATTCCACCCCTTGACTGGGACAAAGACAGCCACCTTGGCATAACTAGGGAGAAGAATTCAACAAGGAACTTAGTGTTAGAGGAGGGGGTTATAGGCCTTTCACACCACCTGGGTGACCCTGATACTGTCTGAGCCATCCAGTTTCCCTTTCCCCGTATGTTTAGGGTACACATTCATAGAAGTAGGTTCCATGGAATTCCATGAGATTTATTTCCAACTCTAACAAAAATTCACATCTCCTTACACTATATGCACATTTAATCTCCTTGGTCTCCTTCACTTTCCCTTTCTTTCTCTGCAGGGAAAACCAGGAGGTCCTGGCCTGAAGGGAGAAAAGGTGAGCATCTGGATCAAAGCAGAACCTTGAATGTTCCTTGGGGGTGGAACTTCATGGTTAATGTTTGCCTGGGGATGAGGGTAACAGCTGTCTGCCCCCTAAGTCATGGTGGGAACTAGAACTTCTTTTATTATGGAAAGGGCTTTTTTGTTGGAAGAAGTGCCACCATTCATGGGACAAGTCCCAGGGATCCAGCCCAAGTCATCTGTTGACACAATTCAGTTTTCTATTTATGGAAATAGAAATTTTTGTTTTGTACAATCATTGGCCTTGGTTTGATTTGATTTGATTTCATTTTCCAATTTCAATTTCTTTTAACAGGGGGATCCATGTGAAGTTTGTCCAGCCATCCCAGAAGGTTTAACCAATGCAGTCAGAATCCCTGGGAAACCAGGACCTAAGGGGGAACCTGGGCCACCAGGGAAGCCAGGAAAATCGGTGGGTATCTCTGTCTGATTTGCTAGGAAAGCCAGGCAAATTGTTGGTTGTCAATGGTGACTGCTCCCTCTTTCAGAATGAGTGACAGCATTGTTTGGGTGTAAAACAGGGACTTTGGGAATCCTATACAGTTCTATTCACTTAATTTTAGTTCTCTCTCTCTTTCTCTCTCTCTCTCTTTAGGATCAGCCTGGCCCTTCAGGACCTAAAGGCAACAGGGTAGGTATCTGATTCAGCTTCCTTGTAGCTGACAGCCAGGTGTGTGGGGGGGGTGGAGCATCCTGCATGTATTAGGAACAGGTTTCCCAGTTGCTGAGAGTCCAGTGAGCGGATTTCACCTGAAAGCTTTTGTGGGGGTCAGGGATCTATATATTCCACATCATTTATTTGTATAAGCAGATTTAAATGTCTCCTCGCAGTTCCCTACTGTAGTCAGAGGTAGGTAGTGGCATGCAGGTCAACAGATGTGCAGCCAACTTTTGTCTTATTATAAGGGCACCAGACAGATTACAGCCAACTATGTCCCACTCCCTTCTTCTCACAAGAGAGAATGCAGGAAGTGATACATAGAGCAGTGGTCCCCAATGTTTTCCTGGCACCTGCTTGATTCTTCCCCTAAGCATCTCTTCCTCAAATCAAAAAGCCAATCCTTGCTTTCCTCCACTTAAGTAAAAAGGGCTTGAAAAAGATCCCAGGAAACATTGCTTTTGCATTTTAAGGGAGCACCCCATCTGCAGGCAGCAGCCCTCTGGAAGCAGCTGCCTTCATTGGAGGGAGGATGCTCAGCTTTTTGTGATAGGGCCACTACCCCATGACAGCCATTTTTTTGCACCCGTTACCTTTTCTCATGGCCTATGCATCCAGTAGGCCAGGTAGGTGGCCACCTAGGGCGCTTCCTGGTCACAGGGGCAGGCCATGCCAGCCCACGATGCCAGCCTCCAAGTGCACATGATGCCCAGCACTCTCACCTGTCCAGATCTGTGCAGACCTGGGCAGGTGAAAAGGGGGATGGCAGAGCATGCGGTGCCCAGCCACTCTCACCTGCTTGGGTCTGCACAGACCTCTAGCAGGCAAAAGCAGCATGGTGGCAGTTCATGTGCTGCTTGGAGCCTGACTTCCCTCCAACCAGT
Source organism: Heteronotia binoei (assembly GCF_032191835.1). Lineage (NCBI taxonomy): Eukaryota > Metazoa > Chordata > Lepidosauria > Squamata > Gekkonidae > Heteronotia > Heteronotia binoei. Next base: position 18,332,577 of record NC_083239.1, on the reverse strand, counting down.
GTCAAGTCGGTGGATTCAATAACAAGGCTTTGTTGATAACAAAGTAGCTAGTTTATTGATATCATAGTTCTCGACTACAAGGAGATTGAAAGATCATACAGTAGAATGCAATAATATAAAGTACACTTCAAAGGGATTCTTGAGGGAGGGGTACTATGCAGGGCACATTCACACATTGATGTTATAATTTCGTTCTCAGGCCTGCTTTGGCCTTGAGCATCTCCTCCTCCGATGCCCGGCCTGAGAAGGCTCTATAATCTCTTTCACATATTCCCATTTCAAAGCACAACTACATAACAAAGGAAAGGAGGGGGGTGAGGAGAGTTCAGGCTAGCAGCATTGGCATATAGAATGGTTTTTACCCAGGATGCTTCTCTCCTGAACCAAAGATTGAGTGCAGGCTTGACCAGAGTTAAAGCAGACTTGACATACTGCCCCCCCCTAAACTCCCTCCACAGCCCGAGGCAGTGGGAGAGGCTGGTTGGTCTTAGAGTCCCGGATTTCTTGGCTTGCAAAGCTCTGTTTCTCTCTCTGAGTTGGGAGGGGTCCTGGTGACTGAGGATGCCAACTCGAAGAACCGGGGTCTCGACAGAGCAGGCTGCAATGAAATACAGGGTGTATTTTACCAAGGGCAGGTGGCAGGTCCAACTCTACGGTCACTGGATTAATAACCATTTTGAGTCTGAAGGGCCCCAGGAATTTATAGGCTAATTTCCTGGAAGGTTGTGAGAGAGGTAGGTTCTTGGTTGACAGAAATACAGCGTCCCCGACTTTGAAATCCCAAGCGGGAGCATGGGACTTGTCATAGTACTTTTTATAAGTCTCTTTTGCAGCCTCGAGGTTCCCCTGGATGGCCGGCCAGCTCTGGCTCGGCCCCTGCCACTATAATCTCTTTCACATATTCCCATTTCAAAGCACAACTACATAACAAAGGAAAGGAGGGGGGTGAGGATTGTTCAGGCTAGCAGCACTGGCATATAGAATGGTCCCCTGGCCTTCCCCTCCCGGCAGTAAGGGGATGGGCTTCCCTTCATACCCAAACACAGTAGAGAAGGGGGAGGCCTTGGTGGAGCTATATACACTATTGTTGTAGCCATATTCAGCAAAGGGGAGGAGGTCAGCTCAGTTGGACTGGCACTGATTAATGAAGCATCTTAAGTATTGCTCCAGCACCCCGTTCACCCTCTCCATCTGTCCGTCCGTCTGGGGATGGTAGGCTGAGCTCAAACCCTGAGCTCAAACTCTGTTCCATCCCCACCAGCTTGCAGAACTCCTGCCAGAAGGTGGCAACGAACTGTGGACCGTGGTCACTAATGACCTTGTCAGGGAACGAGTGTAGTTTTACCACGTGATCAAAGAACAGGGCCGCTAATTTCTTGGCCGTGGGTAGTTGGGCACACGGGATGAAGTGGGTTTGCTTTGAGAACGTGTCGACCACCACTAATATTACTGTTTTCCTTCGGGAAGGGGGTAGTTCCACTATGAAGTCCATGGACACTACTGACCATGGCCGTTTGGCTGTTTCTATCGGGTGCAGGAGTCCCGGTGGCTTCCCCCCCCTTCGCTTGGCCATGATACACACTGGGCAGGTAGTCACGAACTCTGACACGTCCTTCCTTAGGGACGGCCACCAGAATTGCCGGTTGACTAGGTGTAGGGTTTTTACGTAACCAAAGTGCCCGGCCAGCTTGGAGGAGTGGCAGAGCTGCAGAATCTCCCTGCGTAGCCCCTCGGGGATGTAGAGTTTTTCCCCCTTGTACCAGAGTCCATCTTTCCCCTTCAGCACTCCCTCTGGCCAGATTCCCCCTTCCCTCTCCGTTTCCATGGCAATCCGTTCGCGGCTAATCCCTTCCAGCTCCCTCCTCTTCTGCAATTGGGTGGTGACCATGGCCTCCACTTGGGAGGGCGGAATTAAAGAGTCCGCCACCTCTTCCCTCTGGCTCTCGTGTTGCGGGAGCCGAGAAAGATCATCGGCCAGAAAATTCCTGGTCCCCGGGATGTGCCTCAGGGTAAAATCAAATTTGGAAAAGAAGCCCGCCCACCGAATCTGTTTTTCGCTCAGTTTTCTTTTCCCCGTCAGGGCCTCGAGGTTTTTGTGGTCCGTCCAAATTTTGAACGGCAGCTTAGATCCCTCGAGCCAAGACCTCCAGGTTTTCAGGGCAAACATGACCGCAAAAGCTTCTTTATCCCACACTGACCAGTTTCTTTGTTCCCCTGAGAATTTCCGGGAGATGTAGGCGCAGGGTCGCAATTTCCCCTCCCTATCTTTCTGAATGAGAATGGCTCCTACGGCCACGTCAGAGGCGTCACATTGCACCACGAAGGCCCGTTGTTCATCGGGGTGGCTCAAGACCAGTTTGCTAGTGAACAAACACTTCAGGTGGTCAAAGGCTTCCTGGCACTTAGGCATCCAGTGTAGCCGGGCGCCCGGCCTTTTGGCTTCCGGCCGCTTCCCTTTGGTCTTTAGGAGCTCGGTCAGGGGCAGGGCGATCTGAGCGAACCCCTCTATGAATGCCCTATAGAAATTTGCGAGCACGAGGAAGGATTGGAGCTACCTAGGTGTCCTCGGGGGGGGGGGGCATTCTAGCACCGCTTGTACCTTGGCTGGGTCCATTGCCAACCCCTGCCCTGACACCCGGAACCCCAGGTAATCTAATTCAGTCCGGTGAAACTCGCATTTGGACAGTTTATTGTACAGTTGGTGTTCTAGTAGAGTGCTGAGCACCTCCCTCACCAACTTTTTTATTTTATTTTTTTATTTATTTGGGATTTATATCCCGCCCTTCCCACGAATGGCTCAGGATTGCTCGTCCTGGGTATAAATAATGATGTCATCCAGGTACACCACCACCCCCTTATACAGAAACTTTCTAAGCACATCATTTATAAAGTTCATGAACACTCCCGGCGCCCCTTGCAACCCAAAAGGCATGACCAAGTATCCAAACTGTCCCATCGGGGTGTTGAAAGCCGTTTTCCACTCATCCCCCTCCTTGATGCGCACTCGAAAGTACACGTCTCTCAAGTCCAACTCAGTGAAAATCTTCCCCCCGGAAACTGTGTTCAGCAGGTCCTGGATGAGGGAGATGGGGTAGGCGTTGGACATAGAAATCGCGTTTATTCCGCGAAAATCAGTACAAAGTCTAAGTGAGCCATCCTTCTTCTTTCGGAAAAGTACTGGGGCGGCGTGGGGGGATGTAGCTGGTCTAATAAACCCCCGTTCCAGATTCTGGTCTAAAAACTTGCGCAATTCCTTTTTCTCTGCCCACCCCATCAGGTAGAGTTTGGCTTTTGGCAAGTTCTCTCCCGGGAACAGTTCTATGGCGCAGTCTGTGCTCCGATGGGGGGCACTTGGTTAGCTTCCTGCTCACTAAACACCCCCATCAGGTCGCGGTATATGCTCGGGATGGGGTGTGCCTCCTCCACTGAAACGCACGCCCTCTCCTTGGCCACGGGAGCATGTGGCCCCCACGCCGTGTCCCATAGGTGACTTTTACATAGGGGGTCCAAGAACCAGATGGTTTGGGCCCTCTACCAGATGCTAGGCTCATGCTTTTCCAGCCAGCCCACCCCCAATACTTCAGGGTAGAAGCACGAGGGAGCAATGACAAAAATTTCGTGATCCCAATGTTCCTCGATCCCCATGGGGCAGGGCTGAGTTGCTAACGTACACGGCTCCCCGCATATCATGGACCCGTCCATTTGCTCAAACAGCATCGGGTGCGGTAGCTGTGAGCTCTCGAGCCCCAGTGCCTACACTACTTTGGGGGAAATTAGTTCTCGGTTGCACCCTGAGTCCACTAGGGCCCGTATCTGCAGGACCCTTTTCAGTTTGGGGTTCAGCAACTTCACAGTAACAAAATATAAACATCCCGTTACTCTCACCGTCAGTGGTGCCTCTTCCTGCTCGACCTGCTGGTTGGCACCGTTCAAAGCAGGCCGGTCTTGTTTCCCGCCGGCTCTTCCGCCCAGGTGAGGTCGGCTAGTTTCGCTGACAGCAGCACCTCCTTGTCCAGCAGCTCCTTGGTCACCACCGCGCTGCTCTTTGCCGCATCCTTAGGGCGGCCGGTCATCTTTTTGGGTGCCCGGGGTGCTTTGTTTGGGGGCTGCCTGGGGTGCTCGAGCAGCCGGGGGTTGGGGGCAGTTGGAGGCGAGGTGGCCCACCGGCACCGCACCTGAAGCATCGGCGGGGCTCCACCAGCACCGCCGCCACTGGCCTCTTGGTCTTCAGGGTCTCGGCTTTCCCTGGAGCGGGTTTAGGCTGGCTTTTGGCTGACTGGTGCTGGCGCTGCATTGCTACCCGCTTCAAGTTGGTCTCTACCTCCCCTGCCAGCTGGATCCAACCCACCAGGGTATCTGGCTGGGTCTGGGTGAGTGCCCGGTCCAGGATGCTAGCGTTGAGCCCCCTGGTGAAGTGCTCAATCTTCATCCATTCGCTCCAGCCCTGGACCTTTGCCGCATTTGCCCGGAACTCGGCCGTGTAGTCGCGGATGGATCGGGCCCCCTGTTGCATATCACGGAGGGCCGCAAATGCGTGGGCCTCCTGAAGGGGGTCTTCGTACTGGGTCAGCAGGGCCTGCGGAAGGTGTGCACATAGTCCAGGTCAGGGCTCATCGCCTCACACAAGTTCACGTACTATCGCTTGGCTGCCCCCCTCAACTTCGAGCCCAGGTAGTCCACCCTGCTAAAGTCGTCGGGGAAGGAGTTCCCCCAGTAGTACATGTAGCTGTTCGCTTGGATGGCAAAGTAGTTCACCTCCTCCGGGTCCACGTCGAAGGTGGCGTCCGGCTCTCGCCCTCTCCCTGCGTTGCGCGGGGCCGGGGAGATTGTGGGAGCCGTGCCTCTTGTGGGAGCCGTGCCTCTTGTGCCGGTTGGCTCGGGCGGCCTCGGGTCATCGGTTGGACCGGTGGTGCTCTCCGGGACCCGGTCACCCCCAGCGCTCTCCCCAATTGGGCCGTTAGGGTCTGCATCTCGTCTTTCAGGCTCAGCATCGCTCCGTCGACCTCCAGGCGCACCATCGAATGGAACATCTGGTAGTCCTCATCGTGCATGTCTTTCGGCCTCGGATCCCCTCCGCCTGCTTCCATGCACTCGGCACCCTCGCTCTTGTCCTCTGGCACTTGGATGACTATGATGCTGTCCACTTCCCCTGGCTCGATGGTGCCCGGGTTGGTGGCCTCTGTTTCGGCCATTCGGACCCTTCGGGTGTGGCGGGTCATGATGGCTTCCCGGAGGATCGGGGCCTTGTCCATGGTAGTGGTTGAGGTCCGCGGTTGGTATTGCCGGGGCGTAATCACCAACTGGAACTGGGGAGGGGACGCCGCGGTTCTGCTGGAGTCAAGGATGTGCCACGGCATCTCGGTCTCCCCCTCTTCGTTGGGAAGCTTTCCGTTGTCTGGAATCTTTTCTGCCATCAGGTTTTAAAGTTGCCGGAAAGGTTGAGCTTCGAAGGGGAGTCTTTCAAAATGTCAAGTCGGTGGATTCAATAACGAGGCTTTGTTGATAACAAAGTAGCTAGTTTATTGATATCATAGTTCTCGACTACAAGGAGATTGAAAGACTAAAGATCATACAGTAGAATGCAATCATATAAGGTACACTTCAAAGGGATTCTTGAGGGAGGGGTACTATGCAGGGCACATTCACACATTGATGTTACAATTTTGTTCTCAGGCCTGCTTTGGCCTTGAACGTCTCCTCCTCCGATGCCCAGCCTGAGAAGGCTCTATAATCTCTTTCACATATTCCCATTTCAAAGCACAACTACATAACAAAGGAAAGGAGGGGGGTGAGGAGAGTTCAGGCTAGCAGCATTGGCATATAGTATGGCTTTTACCCAGGATGCTTCTCTCCTGAACCAAAGATTGAGTGCAGGCTTGACCACAGTTAAAGCAGACTTGACAACCAGTGCCCGCTGAACCTGGCCATTCTCACTTGCCCGTGGGCAGACTCGGGCAGGCAAAAGTGGCTGGGCAGTGTTGTGTGCTTGTTTGTAGGGATGATAGGCTGCTGGTGGCCTGCGATGCCAAAAATCCTGGTGCCAGCCCTGCCTCTTCCCCAAGTTCTGAAAGTGCCCAGAGGTTTGACAAGGTTGGGAATCTCTGGTGTAGAAAAGGTGTACAACAATACATATCCTTGAATATGCAGGGCATGTGAACTAGCAGTTCTGTTCCCTGCTAGCCCATATGCCCTGCATTATGCACAGAGTTATGCACACTGTCCCTTCCAGGGATTTTCTTCACTTGCCTTACATGAATTAATCACTTCTGTATTAGTTGTTAGGAGCAGCTGCCTTCTGATTTGCCACATGAGAGGGATCATGTGACCCAAAGTTGTCTGTTGAGAATGTAGAGTGGGTGGTTCTGGGCATAACTTGGCGTTGAATTAAGTGGAGGTGTGTTTGCTTGAACATGCCCCCTACTAGACCTGCGTTTGCTCAGACATGGCCCTGCTATACATGTGTGTGCTCAGATATGCCCCTGCCAGATGTTGGTTTGGTGGGCAGCTCCACCCATGCTTATCACATTTAATTCCACTTTCAGCAGCTTAGCAATTGAACAGTCACATTGTGAAATAGGCATATGTGGCAGAGATTGCTCTCCGGTTTCACCAGGTACTGAAATCTATACGGCTCCACCCACCTCACGTGTTCAAAACACTCTTATGGGCCTGAGCACACCTGGTGTTTGAACTAAATCTCTTTGTGTTGTTATGGCTACCGCAGATGTTTCTCCTGTGAGAGCCCCAGCCCCATTGCCCTTTCCCAGTTGCCAAGGAGATTAACTGTTCCAATGCCTTCTATAGGGCTGTCTATTCCCATTTCTTTTTTATTTTTCAGGGAGACCCTGGGATCAATGGAATCAAAGGAGAGAAGGTAGGTGATTGTTTCTCTTGATATGCCCCTCTGGATCACCCCCTAAAACCTTTTTTTTTCTGGTTGCGTTTGTTGCTGACTCAGATATTGTCCAGGCACAATGATCTCTTCCTACCACCTTCTTTTCCTATACCACCACCAGCCTATATCTTTCTGTGTTTCTTTCATATGCACACACCAAAGAAACAGGCTCTGATGATAAAGTTGGAAGATTGAGACAGTTGATAGGACCTGTTTATTCTATCAGCAGAATAAAGTGGTGAAGGATCATTGAACTGCTTGAGGATGCAGTTGGCTAATGGCATTTTGGATACACCCATACAAAAAAGTCACAATATGGCAAATCATCAGATTGATGAAAGATGGATTAGAATTAGATATAAAGATCAAAGAAGAGATAGTGGCAGAATGTTTTAATGTATGGGTTAATTTATCTTTGGAAAAATAAACAGTGTACACATATCTCCATTAACTACTTTTTGGGATATATATATATGGATGTGTGTGGGGGGAAGTAAGATTAGATAGAAATACCACAGTGATTCCTTTATACATAAGCAGTCATATTTTGGCTGATAAAAGCATAAAAAGCAGTAAGTGAGAAAAGCCATCATTATGACGACTGATGACTGCAGATTTATACCCCACCCTTCTCCCTGAATCAGAGACTCAGAGCGGCTTACAATGTCCTCATCTTCTCCCCCCACAACAGACACCCTGTGAGGTGGGTGGGACTGAGAGGGCTCTCACAGCAGCTACCCTTTCAAGGACAACTCTTGCGAGAGCTATGGCTAACCCAAGGCAAGTGGAGGAGTGGGGAATCAAACCCAGATAAGAGTCTGCGCACTTAACCACTACACCAAACTGGCTCTCCGAATCATCAATATTGTCTAGTAAATTTTAAATAATAATATTTTTCTATCTATAAAATTGTTAAACAGATCTTACATTGTTAAGTACAAATTACTTATATACTTCTGTTTTGGTCTGGTCTACATACAAGTACATTTACATTCCTAACATTCCTAACATTTTTACATTTTCCCTCTCCCTCATAAAGGTCAAGGTGCCATATATGGTTTTCCCCATTCCAGTTGATGCTCACAACTCTGGCCAATTAAGTTGAGATAGAGTTGTAGCTGGAGGCCTCCAAACAAAGGTTCAGGTTAAGCACAGTTTGAAATGCAAAATTATTTGACCTCTTAAACAAAATGGTTGGCTTTGCACAGGAAGAGCTTGGGAGTTGGTGCCCAAATGGTGCTGTATTTGGTGAGAAATAATGCAACAGTATGAATACCAACAGGAACCCTTTAAGTGGAAAGTACTGGTGGGATCACTGGCTTAAGTGGTCAGATTATCTTTCAGTACATATGTATGTTTGAACATCGGAGATGAGTTTCTTCTCATAAAGATTTCATAAAAGCACTATAAGCAGACAGTGAGTTTAAAACTTAGAGCTGAACTGCGTTTAAAGTGTCATCAAGTCTCATCCAATTTATGGCTAACTCATGGTATTTTCCAGGCAAGAGATCTTCAGAGGTGGTTTGTCATTGCCTGCCTCTGTACTGCAACCATGATCTTCCTTGGTGATCTTCCATCCAAGTACTAGACAAACAGGGAAGGTTCAAGAAGAGATTACATGTGAGATTGCTAGAATTCATTCAGAAGTTCAGAACAATAGACCCTCCCCAGGGCTGAATGGGAACATAGTTTCATTATCTCACTACAGATGCTAATTTTCTGCCTCCAGGCATTTCCCCTATGCTCTAATCAAGCTGATTAGAAAGTGCTTTATGCCGTTGCATCCTAAATCCCTTCTCTGCAACATCCCTCCCACCTTTTGACTGATATATAAGAATAATAGAATCATAGATTAACAGAATGGGCCACAGAGGCCACCTAGTCCAATCCCATGTGTAGTGCAGGATCAGCCTAGAGCAGGGGTCCCCAGCCACCAGGCCGTGGACCGATACTGGTCCGTGGCATGTTGGCAACTGGGCCACATAGCCCCGCTGCCCCCCCCTGCAGTGATGCACAGCCTCACCACCCCGCCCGCCCCCACAGCGCCTTCTCTTCCCTCCGTTTGTACACATTTGAGGTCAGAGAAGGTGGTGGTGAAGCGCCTCCCTGGCTCATTAAAGGCCGATGCCCCCACCTCCGCCAATCAGGTTATTGGTGTGGAAACGGCAGCAGCAGCGTAAGTGACCAGCTGAAAAAGCCATGCTGCCCTTGCCTCCTTCCCACACCCAGGAAGGAAGTGGGAAGGAGGCAAGGGCAGTGCGGCTTTTTCAGCTGATTGCTCGAGCTGCTGCTATGGTTTCCCTGCCAATCACGTGATCAGCGGGGGCAGGGGGGGGGCAGGTATTGGCCTTTAAAGAGCCAGGGAGGCACTTCACTGCCACCTTCCCCAGGCTTAAACTTGTACAAATGGAGGGAGAAGGAGGCGCCGCAGGGGGTCAGGGAGGAGGAGGCATTGTGGGAGGGTGGGGAGGAGGCATCATGGGGGGGCAGGGAGGTGGAGGAGGCACCACAGGGGGTGGGGAGTAGGCGGTATTGCAGAGGGGCGGGGAAGAGAAAGAGGCATCTTGGGGGGGAGGAGGTGCTGCAGGGGGGGCCAATTTCAGTGCCCCTACCCTGCTGGCCCCAGGGCCGTGGTGGACGGGCCGGCCCCTGGGGCCAAAAAGGTTGGGGACCACTGGCCTAGAGCATCCCCAACAAGTGTTTGTCCAGCAGCTGTTTAAAGACTGCCAGTGAGGGGGAGCTCACCACCTCCCTTGGTAGCTGATTCTAATGCTGTAAAAAGCACTTATTCTAAAAAGCTTTTCTTAATATCCAGCCAGTACCTTTCCACCCTTCATTTAAACTCATTCTTCTTTTAAACTCTCCTTCCTGGCCTCCTCTGAGGACTCAAAGATCTCCATTCCAACTTGTATCTCTACAAAGGGAGCTTTGACTCTCAAAAGTTTATACCCTGAAAATCTTGTGCATCTCCAAGGTGCTACTGGATTCGGATCTAACTGTGCTACTCTGTAAAGTGTTACATAGATGGCCCTACAAAAATACTAATCCATTATGATAATTTGTAAACTCTGTCTTACTTTCTACTCTTGGGCCCATCATGTTCCTTGCAACATTCTCATGCAACTCATCTATACTATTCAGTCCTGTTTTCCCTGTTTCCTCAAGAGCTATTTTCATTGATATCTGGCTGTCTTCTTTTTCCTGTAAGGGTGAGTCGTGTCTTTCATGCAGCCCCATGGCCCTTGCATCCACACTGGAGGCTCCTGGAAAAGAAGGGCCCAAAGGAGAACAAGGGCCACTGGTGAGTGTTGGGCCATCTTCCAAGACTGTAGTTAAGAGTTCTGCAAAAATCCCCTTTTCTCTGTTTAGGAAATCCATAAGAAGAGCCCTGCTGGATCAGCCTAGGGGTCCATCTAGTCCAGCATCCTGTTTCACACAGTGGCTAAGCAGTTGCCCTAGAGGGCAAACAAACAGGGCATAGAGCCAAGGCCTCCCCTTAAAGTTGCCTCCTAGCACTGGAATTCAGAGGGTTGTTGCCTCTGGGTATGGAGGCTCCTTTTAGTAACCATGGCTAGTAGCCATTGATGGACCTCTTCTCTGTGAATCTGTCTAAGCCCCTTTAAAGCCATCTGTGCTCATGGCCGTCACTACATCCACTGGTGGGTAGTGAGAGCATCCAACAATGTCTAATGGGAGCAAGCAGTATGTGTGGGGCTCCTGAAATATTCTGTCACCATGAATGAGCAAAGAGCATATTTTCCATGTGCATACAGCTTTGGTGCACAGCAGCGGAGCTTCAGATTTTTGTGAGGGTGTGTTTGTGGAAGCCAAAGCTGTATACCAATGGAAAATAGTGAGTTGTCCCATTCATACAATATGGCATCTTCACATAGCATGCACTCCTATTATGTGCGTTTGAGTTCCACAACTGAACATCTGAAAAGGGTTAAGGGCTTAGGAGTAGGGAAGAGATAAAAAGCAATGCACATATGGGAATGTAGCACCCATGGTTTCTAGTCCTCATTGCCATAAGGAAAAAAGTCTCAAAATCTCTAGGCAACTCCTGTCTACAAAATTTATTAATAGCTCATATTAGTAAATAACAATTCGGTTCAGTGACAAAGCTGAGGAAGAATTCTGATTAGCTCTGCAAACCTGCAGTTCCCAGCTTTGATGGGGAAAACCATCATCATTAGCTTTGTTTGAAAGACCAGGAGTAGTATCCAGGGCTCCCTCTGCTCCCCCGATTGTTCTGCTGACTCCTCAATTTATTAAGATGGTTTTTGATTCTTTTACAGGGAGAATCCGGCCTTCCAGGGCCTGCTGGAGTCAAAGGAGAAAAGGTAATAGGGACTTTCAGGTTACCATGGAGACTCCTAAAAGCTTACTTTATCCTTGCAAGTAAAAACCAATCAGAGGTTGATGTGAGTTCATCCACACAGCATTCCCATTCCCCTGGTCGTGCTAGTGGATCTCCCAACACCAGCTCCTGTTGCCCTCGGCCACTCTGACTTGCTTAAGATTACCCCCTGCAGAATTCATACACTCTCTCAATCATGGAAACAGGTTAGCTGTAGGCTTTGTTTCTCAGGACAGCCAACCGCTTAAAAATTACTACTGTTTCTTGTCCTCCTTCAGTAATTCATGTTTTCTTCTCTGTTCCATAGGGAGATACTGGACCTGTAGGACTCACAGGAAAACCTGTGAGTACAGGAACGTGGCGGAGGGAGGGAGAGGGCAATCTCTCTCTTGGTTCACACCTGTAATTGGATTTTATGGCCAGAATAGCAGAGGAATTGGTTGTGTAATCAACACCTTGGAGAGGGACCATGGCTCAGTGGTAGTGCATCGACTTGGCATGCAGATGGTCCCAGGTTTAGTCCCCAGCATCTCCAGTTGGAAGTAGCAGATGTTGTGAAAGATCCCTACCTGAGATTCTTGGAGAGCAGCTGCCAGTCAGAGTAGACACTATGGACCTTGATGGACCAAGCGTCTGATTAATAATAAGGTATCTTCATATGTTCAGCTTCATACCAGCAATAACAACATATGGAGTGAGTGGGGGAGCTGACGAGTTAATAGTCTTTTGAGATCAGATGGAAGACATAGATCAGATTGTTGATTCCTGTAGTAATAAATAATACTGAAACCTCAAATTAATTCAGAATGAAATATTGCCTAACTTGAGATATAACATGAAACCGTGGTTTAATTATGCAACCTATGATTTGTAGATCAGACTGAAGACAGGCCACTGCTAATTTTAATGAGCTGGGGTCTGTCAAGCCAACGTCTAACAGGGGTTGAAGTTGATTGACTTAATCAGGAGAGCCAGTTTGGTGTAGTGGTTAAGTGTGCGGACTCTTATCTGGGAGAACTGGGTTTGATTCCCCACTCCTCCACTTGCACCTGCTAGCATGGCCTTGGGTCAGCCATAGCTCTGGCAGAGGTTGTCCTTGAAAGGGCAGCTGCTGTGAGAGCCCTCTCCAGCCCCACCCACCTCACAGGGTGTCTGTTGTGGGGGAGGAAGGTAAAGGAGATTGTGAGCCGCTCTGAGACTCTTTGGAGTGGAGGGCGGGATATAAATCCAATATCTTCTTCTTCTTCTAAATTATTGTTTGTGTATGATGTATGGATGCTGACATCTCAACTTCACCTTGGCATGTTCCCTTGTGCCACATTCATGCATTCCCTGGCTACAGAGATAAGAGCCGAGGTGACAAAACTGGCATTTGCTGAGGCAAACTTGGATTTGTACACTGGTTTCACAAGCTGTTCACAGTTAAAATCTTGGTGCGCCACACTGTGTGAATGAGCCTAGGTGCCCATTTCTTTGCCTTGTGTGGTTTATTCATCTTGTTAGAAATTGTGGATTTGTGTCATGATATGGTCTGGCATGTTTTAGACTTCAGGATTTTTAATCCTTTAAAGTTATTTCAAGTTTAAAGAAATTACCACTCAATGCTTTTCAGTGCACTTCAGTGTGTCTGTCTCCTCTCCATCCAAATAGGCCCCTTCAGCTGTTGCTTTTAAACAAAGATGACAAGACATCTCAGAAATCTGATACACATTACTGACCTCCCACGTAGGTGGTTTCAGATCCTTCTTGTTATAGATTTCTTGTATCCCATGTGGTTTGTCCCCACCTTTAACATATGGGCAAGTGAGCATTTGCCTATATTCCTCAGCCTCCCTGCCTTCCAAAGGTTACAAGCAAGGTATTTGCATCGCTCTCACCTGCCATCTTTCATGAGAGTTGGGTAAGATGTAGTCTCTGCCTTCATTTCCTCCCACCCTAGTTTTCAGTGTCTGCCATCACAGAATATGAGCAAAATGCTTGTCCTGAAAGACAGGGGAGTGTAGAGACAGAACGGAGAACAGAATAGTGAGCAGACATGTCTCTGCGCTTCATAAATGGAATCAAGAAAAAGTCTCCTTAAGACAGCTAGGATATGCAATCATTAGAAGAAAGTGAAAATGCTATGCACAAAACAGAAGCACCTTTCCGGAAGATCCGCTTTACCGGGAACTAGGAGTTTCTCCCCTTGCAACCCTGCCCTTTGCTTCATGCAAGTTTGAAAAGTAGATAAGAAACCAGCAGAAATTATTGTGAACATTTCCAAAGTTTCCAGAAGTTATGAATTATTACATTGCATGTGGTGGGTACAGGAATATGCTAGAGAAGATGGAATGTAGTTGACATTTTTCTCAGTTACTATCTGAATGCACATCTCTAATACCTTTTTTACACAAACAGTCAATCAAACAGGAACCAAAATAAGCATTCTGTGATGCATCTCAGTACTGCAACAATGGTCTTGGGAAGATGCCCACACCCTCCCACAAACATAAACATTTTTATTCCAAACTCTGCTGGAACTGACTCCTTGTTTGTTTCTAGGGCGGCCGAGGGAGCAAAGGTGACTCTGGAGATACAGGAGCCAAAGGCGAGAAGGTGAGCCTGCTCAGCACCAGAGGATGAAAAGGGGTTGCAAGATCTCGTTATCCATGAAACAGCCAGTGTGCCATAATTGTGCTTGCTAACTGATGGGGAGACTAGGGTTCATATTCTTGCTTCCCTAGGAAGCTCACTGAGTGACTGTGGGTGAAGTTAATCTACCTCACAGGCTTGTTTTGAGGATAAAATGAGGGCAAAAGCCAGGTATACTGCCACAAACACCCTGGAAGATGCCTGTTCTAAAGAACAGGATAGCTAAACCAACCAGTAGTCACCTGAAGGTTCATCTGCAGGAGCCACCTTGAGGCAGAAGGGAACCAGACTGCCTACAGCAAAAAATTGCTGCCCTCCCTTTTTTAACCTCTGGAAGGCCTTGCCTTCCTCAGAAAACAATCAGTGGCCACTGCAAACTGCCAAAAGGAAGCACATGACTTCCATCTGTTGGGAGGCATCTGGAGTTCAGTAATATCATGGGGGTATGGAATTTAGGTTTGGACAGACAAAATTTACTGTAGCATTTGGCAGTCTGCATTCAAAGACAGACATAGCAGATGATGGTTTAATGCAATTTTGTTGATCTGGGGGGGGGGGGGGGATTTTAAAATCCAGGAGTGAGCTTTGCAAAAATTGATTCTGTACATTTCCATTGTATTGGGAGCTTTATACCTAAGCCACATGTAGAGGCAAGTCAACAAACACGGAAAGGGAACAAAAGTAAGCATGATGGGCCTGCCACTAACCAAAGCGCTCCCTGCCTTCTAGGGCTGCTGGGTAGTGCCTGGCAACTGGACAGAGGATTACAGCGCACAGTAGTGCAGGAGAAAAATGTTTTTTAAAAATGCAGCCTCATGTACTTATTATTTATTTAATTCAATTTTAGACCACCCACCCCCGTAGGAGAGGGCTCAGAGCAGTGTACATCAAAGAAATCTTACATAATTATAACGAAACTTAAAAATCACAAAAAGTATAAAACAATAAATTACCAGTCATATGGCAATGAATTGCCGAAGTATGCCACTGCCTTGGGGAGGCAGGAGTGCCAGCCAGGTGGAAAATCATCACGGGGCTCAACCAAATACCTGGCAGAACATCTCTGCCTTGCAAGTCCTGTGAAATTGTGTTAAGTCCTGCAGGGTGAAGATATCCTTTGACAGAGAGTTCCACCAGGTTAGGTTCGGGAAGTTCTTTCCGAAAGTGACAAAGAATAGCTCTAGGAAACTCCTAACAATACCCAGAACAGGTGTGGCCAGAGCAATCCCATAGGGTTTTCAGGGCAAGAGATGGATGGAGGTGGCTTGCCATTGCTTGCCTCTGTGTAGCAACCCTGGGCTTCTTTGGTGATCTCCCACCCAAATACTAACCAGAACTAATGCTGCTTAGCTTTTGACATCTAATGGCACTGGGCTAGCTTAGGCCATTCAGGTCAGGGCAAGTCTGATTGGCTAGCATCCATGTAATCAAAACATACCACAGATGCCATTTTTCTGGAGCCAGAGGGAGGAATGTATACGCTACTTTATTTTCTTAAGATAGGTAAATGTTGATTGCATTTTCCACCACCACCAATGTGCCTGAAGCATACAGGAGGGGCAAAACTGAGACCAGAATTTGACTGGTGTAATAATAATAATAATAATAATAATAATAATAATAATAATAATAATAATAATAATAATAATAATAATAAACTTTTATTTATACCCCGCCCTCCCCGCCTAGGCAGGCTCAGGGCGGCTAACAGGACATGGTAAACCATGATACAGATAAATAACAGATAATATAATTAATAATTTAGACAATAAAACCAATAAAACAGTATGAGATTAAAATACAATCGAATGGCGTATAAGGTGGCTTGGTATTACTGATCTTATCAGGAGTTCTGTCTTAAAAAGCTAGCTGGAAGAGGGCAGTTTTGCAGGCCCTACGGAACTGGTTAAGATCCCGTAGGGCCTGCACCTCTTCCGGCAATTGATTCCACCATTGGGGGGCCTTTGTAGAGAACACCTGTTCTCTGGTAGCTCTTAATCTAGTTTCTTTTGGCCCAGGGATTTCAAGAAGATTTTTTGAGCTTGATCGCAGTGCCCTCTGGGGAACATATGGAGAGAGGCGGTCCCTAAGGTAGGCAGGTCCTCAACCATATAGGGCTTTAAAGGTAATGACCAGCACCTTGTAACAAACCCGGTAAACAATTGGCAGCCAGTGCAATTCCCGCAGCCCAGACTGCACATGTTCCCACCGAGGCAGTCCCAGTAGCAGCCTGGCTGCTGCATTTTGCACTAGCTGCAGTTTCCGGGTTCGGTACAGGGGCAGCCCCATGTAGAGGGCATTACAGTAGTCCAACCTTGAGGTGACCATTGCGTGGATCACTGTTGCCAGGTCGCCGCGCTCCAGGAAGGGGGCCAGCTGCCTCGCCCATCTAAGGTGAAAAAAGGCGGACTTGGCAGTAGCTGCTATCTGGGCCTCCATTGTCAAGGGAGGCTCCAGTAGAACTCCCAAGCTCTTAACTCTGCGCACTGCTACCAGTTGCGCCCCATCAAAAACTGGGAGAGAGACCCCATTCCCTAAACCGCCGCAACCCAGGCAAAGGACCTCTGTCTTCGCTGGATTCAGTTTCAGCCCACTCAGCTTAATCCAGTCTGCCACGGCTTGCAATGCTCGGTCCAGATTTTCCGGGGCATTGCCAGTCTGGTCACCCATCAATAGATAGAGCTGGGTGTCATCAGCGTACTGATGGCAACCCAGTCCATGTCTCCGGGCAATCTGGGCAAGGGGGCGCATAAAGATGTTGAATAGCATCGGAGAGAGAACTGCTCCCTGCGGCACCCAACAATTGAGTGAGTGTCTCTGGGACAGCTTTCCTCCAATTGCCACCCTTTGTCCCCGACCCTCAAGGAAAGAGGAAAGCTGACCCCTGAATCCCTGCATCGGCAAGGCGGCGGGCCAGCAGCCAGTGATCGACCATATCGAACGCAGCTGATAGGTCTAACAGCAGCAAAACCGCTGCGCCGCCTTGATCCAGGTGCCTCCGGAGATCATCCATGAGAGCGACCAAGACTGTCTCCATCCCATGTCCCGGGCGGAAGCCAGACTGGAATGGATCTAAGGTGGAAGCGTCCTCCAGAAAGCTCTGCAGCTGCAGCGCAACAGCCCTCTCAATAACTTTGCCCAAAAAGGGCAAATTTGAGACCGGCCGGTAGTGTGCCAATTCGGTCGGGTCTGATGTAGCCTTTTTTAGGAGAGGGTGGACCACTGCCTCCATCAGAGGGGCAGGAAAGTGGCCCTCTGAAAGAGATCTATTTATGATGTCCCGTATAGGACATCTTAACTCCTCCAGGCAGGCTTTAATAAGCCAGGAGGGACATGGGTCAAGATCACAGGTTGTTGCACGTGCAGCAAAGAGGACTCTGTCAACTTCCTCCAAGCTGAGCGGGTCGAAGTGATCCAGGATCAAACTAGAAGGCAGGCACGGAGCCTCGAGTATACATACTGAATCCAATATGGCAGGGCAGTCGCGGCGGAGCGATTGGACTTTATCTGCAAAATATTTCGCAAAAGCCTCACAGCCTATCTCTAATTCCTTAACATTTGGTTTGCCCTGTGGCAATGTAGTAAGTGTTCGAATTATCCTAAATAATTGTGTCGGGTGCGAATTTGCAGACACAATTTTAGCCGCAAAGTACATTTTCTTTGTGGCCTTGACTGCCATCTCATAGGATCTCATACATTCCCTATAAGATGCTCTGATTGCTTCGTCTTGAGTGCGCTGCCATTGCCTCTCTAGCCGTCTGAGGCCTTGTTTCAGCTGGTGTAATTCCGGGGTATACCACGGCGCCAGCCTAGTCCAGGGTCGCAGAGGGCGTCGAGGTGCGATCGCCGCCCTGGAGAGTCGGCTATGCCAGACCTCAGCCAGGGCCTCCAAGGAGTTGCCAGAGGGCCAGGGATCCCGAAGAGCCATTTGGAACCGTTCCGGGTCCATTTGGCTCCGCGGGCGAGCCAAAATAGGCTCGACGCCTGAGCAGGTTTGGGGTGGAGCGTTCACACGAGCCTTAAGGGCGTGGTGGTCCAACCATGGCACCACTTCTATGGTTATATCGTCCACCACAACCAATGTGCTACCAATGTATACGCTACTTTATTTTCTTAAGATAGGTAAATGTTGATTGCATTTTCCACCACCACCAATGTGCCTGAAGCATACAGGAGGGGCAAAACTGAGACCAGAATTTGACTGGTGTAGAGAGCCACTCGTAACACAAGTTGCAAAGCTGGGTTCACACTTCAGGCTGAGAACCTGATGCAGTATTAAGAATTTAATCCGCACTCTCTCTTGCACTCGGCTCATAAAAACAAGCCACATTTAAGCCAGGCAGTGATGCTGAGAATTCTGCAGGCATAATGCTGATGGTCACCATTCCATGTTGTTTATTTCTGTGGCATTATCTCTCTTTAGTGACTCAAATTTCCCACCTCTTCCATCTCTGTTGTGTCCTAGGCTCAAATGGGAGAACTGTTACTTTTGGAGGGAACTGTTACTTTTGGAGGGAAGCTGAACAAGCCAAAGCTTGTACTCCACACCAGGGTTCCAGAGAAGGCCTAAGCGTGCCCAATCAGGGGAAGGATTGAAACATAAGTAGCCAATCAACATCTAGGCTCATACTGTACCCTGATAGGCCCTTAGGGCCCTGTAAATAGCCAATCCATGTACATAGTTAAGGACCAATCAGAAGGGGGCAAGAATTGTATAAAGGAGCAGGAAGTTTGAATAGAGCTCAGCCTGTGTGTGTGTTCCTGAAGTAAAGCTTGCTGAAATCACTCTCCGACTCTGGTCTCTTACTGCGCCAACCCCAGTACTTTACACTGGCGACGAAGGTGGGATGCCAGTAAGAACCAGCAACAGAACCAGGAACACGGAAAGGTGGCTAAATCCAAGCCATCTGGGTCCGCACCTCCGCTCTGCGCACACCCCAGCTCGCAAGCCGCCCAGACACGCTGCCAAGAATGGAGGCTCCAGCCAACCTCCTACAGCCCTTTAGCATCGATCGCCCCGAGCTGTGGGACTCGTGGGTCGAAGGCTTCCAGTCATACCTGACCTTCCGGAAGATTACAGAAACTACCATGCAGAGAGCTCTGCTTATCAGTACGTGTGGCACGGAGACCGTGGACTTAGCCAGGGCTCTTCTCCAACCCAGGAAGCTCTCAGAGACGCCGGTGGACGACATCATCAGCGCTCTGGAGAAGTATTTCCAGCCCCAGCCAACCAAGCTCACCCAGCACTGGGACTTCCGACAAAGGACACAGAAGGCAGGCCTAAGCGTGCCTAAGCGTGCCCAATCAGGGGAAGGATTGAAACATAAGTAGCCAATCAACATCTAGGCTCATACTGTACCCTGATAGGCCCTTAGGGCCCTGTAAATAGCCAATCCATGTACATAGTTAAGGACCAATCAGAAGGGAGCAAGAATTGTATAAAGGAGCGGGAAGTTTGAATAGAGCTCAGCCTGTGTGTGTGTTCCTGAAGTAAAGCTTGCTGAAATCACTCTCCGACTCTGGTCTCTTACTGCGCCAACCCCAGTACTTTACAATCTCCCAATACAACTAAGTACAAAAAAAGAGATTAGATAAGCAGAGATAAATGACAGATGGATAGGAAGGCATTCCTGTTCTATGTTTCCTTTCATGTTCTCCCATCCAGTGTTCTCAGGCCACCCTTGGCAAAGCCTCGGGGAGGGTTCTCAATAGTCAGAGCCTGGCAGACACAGAGTTACTTTTGACTTGACAAACTCTAGCATGTAATCAGGCTCTGGCATCTGTCTGAGCCCTATTGATTGTCAGCATCAGATATTCCCAGGATGACATTCAGGACTTTGCTAGCGGAGGTTTAGAACGTGATACTTGACATCTTGTTATTATCTGATAATTTGGTGAAAGAGGACTGGAAGAATTCCAGGAAGGCATTGACAGGGTTCTGGAGAAGCAGCTCTCCATCTGTCTTAGAGATTCATCTTAGGTCATGGTTCTCAAACTGCACTGTTCAGTTAAGGACAGGGCCAGCCCTGCCACTAGGCAATTGCCTAGGGTGCCAGCCTTCTAGGGGCATTGAATTGGGTGCGCCCATGGGACTCAGTGATGTTATCAGTGTTTGGGAGGGGCACCAGACGTTAGCCTTGCCTAGGATGCCAGATAGTACAGGGCTGGCCCTGGTTAAGGCTATACTGAATACCACACCCCCTTTTTAGTAAAGGACTAGGCAAAGTGTCTCATTGTAACTTACAAGACATATAATATATGCTTTTGCCCTGCCAGTTATTTGGTCTTTTGGGGAGGAAGAAATTATCAGTTTGTATCAGTTTTGTATTAGAATATTCATTAATCTTTTTTTTGGTGTAAAACAATTTTTATTAGTAACATATGGTAATAAGAATATTCATTAATCTTTGAGGATCCTTAAGAACAAGGAGAGCCCTGCTGGATCAGACCAGTGGTCTGTCTAGTCCTACATCCTGTCTCACACAATGGCCAGCCAGTTCCTGTGGATGGTTAACAAAAGGGCATAGAGGCTGAGGACTTTCTCTGATGTTGCCTCCTGACCCTGGAATTCAGAGGCTTAGTGCCTTTGAATGTGGAGATTCCCCTCAGTCACCATGACTAGAAGCAAATGATAACTGTGAATCTCTCTCATCCCATTTTAAAGCTGTTTATTTCTGTTGCCATCACTACGTCCTCTGACAGTGAATTCCACATTTTTATGTCTGTGTAAAGTAGTGTTTCCTTTTGTCTGTTCTGAACTTACTGCCCACCAGATTCATTGGATGCCATCATGTTCTGGTATTTTGGGAGAGGGAGAAAAAGTACTCTTTGTCAACTCTATGCATCCCATGCATAATTTTATAAACCTCTAATATGTTCTCCCTAGTAATCCCCTTTCTAAACTGAAAAGTTCCAATACTCTTCAGCTTTTCCGCATAGGGAAGGTACTCCAACCCCCCCCCCCCCGCCCCCAATCATCTTGGTCACCCTCCTCTGTACTTTTTTCAGCTCTGCAATTTCCTTTTGGAGATGGGGTGATCAGAACTGTACACAAAGATGGAGTCCAGTACACAGTATTCCAAATGAGACTGCACCATAGATCTACACAAGGGCATTACAATATTGGCTGTTTTATTCTCAGTCTCTTTCCTACTAATCTCTAACATAGAGTTTTTGCCTTTTTCATCACTGCAACACACTGGGTTGACTCTTTAATTGAGGTATCCACTACAACCTCAAGATCTTTCCCCCTCTCCATCTCAGCAAATTCAGACCCCATTAGCCTATACTTCAAGCTGTGATTTTTTTTTTGTCCCAAAGTGCATCATCCTGTGTACATTAAATTATTTCTGGAGACTAACTGATGGTCAATGAAAATAAACCCTGCATGCCCTTACTGTTGGTAAAAGACATATTACAACACCGGAAAGATAAATGCCTACCTCCAGTAATCTAAGGAATTGAGCACCTTACAGCCTTATCAGCATACCATATGGCATATAGAGGACAATTTTGCATAGACATATTTTTAGATGTTTGGAAACCTTTTATAGATGCTTATTTATAGACTTTCCGCTATTGTTCTGATATTTTGCTTTTGTTTTTAATTTATTTGGGGGGTAATTAAAAATCAATGGATTAAAAAACCTGGGTTTGCAGGTCTTAGCAAGATTGGAAGGCAGTCCAACTTCAAACATCTGGAGAATCTCTCCCTTGAGAGATTTCTTTTTAACACTACCACGTCCTGTGCCCAGTCTGCAGCACTTCTCTGCCATCTGCCCCCTGATTTGTTGTCTTCTTTCCGATTTCAGTCCATTTGTCATCCTCTTTCAGGGAGAACCTTGTGAACAGTGCTCTTCTTCTCTCGAAGGCGGGAAGACAGTGGTTGCCATACCGGGTCCTCTGGGAAAGAAGGGAGAGCCAGGGCTTCCTGGAACTGGGATTCCTGGAAAACCAGTGAGTGAACTTTTGAACTGTGCCTCAATTTATTATTCAATTAGGTCACTTGCAGTCTTCCTTTCTGACTGAGGCTCAAGGCGGATTGCACAATTAAAAGCAATGCAGTAAGAGATATTCGATCCATTTAACAGACAATGCAATGAAGCTGGATCACAAAATTAGAGAACACTGAAAGCAGTATGGTACCTATGCATGCTGGAGAATGATGCAGTGAAACAGTGGACCCAGGGATGTGACTTGAGGTGGGAATGTAGGGAAGATGGTTTCAGCCTGCTAAGCAAGGAGGTTTAATCAAATGGTGCAGTGCACATCTCTTAAATGAGACACATTGGTGTGGATGTTCAGCGTTAGAGATGAGTGGCAGTAGAACATGGGGAGCTGATCTGGTTTTCTTAGGCCACTTGTAACAACCAATCTGTAAACAGGGTTCCTCCACAGTGGGAGCAGGGAAGCGAGTGCAGTCAGTGAGTTTGGGCTGAACTGCTTTCATTCCATGTTGTTTGTTTTTTCTTTATTTTTATGTTGTTTGTTTGCTTTATTTTTTTTTAGGGGAAACCTGGAGAATCCGGAATAAAAGGGCAGAAGGTGAGAAAATAGGTTGAGGAAGCCCATGAAATTACACAGCCCAAAGGAGGTTGTCAGAGGACAGTTGCTGTGTCACAGAACCCAACAGCAGTTCTACCATTCACACTCTGTATAGAGCACTCAGAAAAGTCATAGGTGTAAAGAATTCTGGCTTTGCGTGCCTCATCTCTTCCTGGTTAAGGGAACTTGCTGAGAATGCTTTGTCCATGGCAACCCAAAATCATGGAACCAACACTAGATGCAGCAGGTCCATGACTCAAGAGTCGGTGACATCTCCTACCTTCTCCTCTGCCAGTATATCTCATGCTATGTTTGCCAAAGTTCTGGGGTGAAATTTCTTTCCAGCTGCAATTATTTAGGCAAAATGCATTGACAAACAGCTCTGCAATTCTTTCCTTTCAGGATATGGTCACCTGCACAAAAGTAAATAGTGTTCCTAAAGTATGGCCATTTACTACTTACAGGCTTCTTCCCTGAAAAACAAAACCATGGAACCAGCACTAGATGCAGCAGATCCATGACTCTGGGGTATAAAACATCCCCAGAGAAATCAATTGATTTTGATTTTTTCAACTGACCTTTGCAAACATAACATACGATGAACATAGGAAGACCCCTGATGGATCAGACCAATGGACCATCTATGCAAGCCAGCATCCTATTTTGCACCAGTAGCGAATCAGTTGCCTTGAAAGGCCAACAAGGAGGGCATAGAGGCCAAGGTCTGCCTCTAATGTTGCTGCAGCACTAAGTATGAGCTGTTTCCTGCCTCTGAATATGGAGATTAAGGGATATAGTGCAATATGGGGAAAGAACTTTGGGGTAAACAAATACTCCACAAGTTTCTGCAAAAAAAACAACAACACTGCTGCAGGCAAGCATTTGTAAGTGCTCTGGAATGACACAACCCCTTCCTCATTCAACAGAAAGAAGATGTGATAATCCCCTGATCTGATGTGATTTGTTAAATAGATTTTTTTTTTAAAAAAAAACATGAATGGGTAGATCCAAACAAAAAAATCCATTCAATATGGATGTGCTTTCAGTGTTTAAAACCAGCTCTGAGAATTGTGAAACATGGATGTCAGCCCTTCAAACCTGATTTTCTATAGAGGGACATTTTTCTACCCCAAGATGCATTGGGATTTATCTTGGGATAGTAAAAACAAATACCAGATACAGGTTTTTTTTTCACATTGTTGCCAGAGGCTGACACATCCTGCTGGTCCTTCAGGCAGTGTGCTGAATAGAAAACTTGCACCAAGAACAGCTGGATCTCTTAACAGTACAATCCTAATCAGAGATACACCCTTCTAAATCCAAAAAGGGCTTCAAAGGGAGTAACTCTGTTTAGGATTATACAGTGTCTTTGCCACTTTGGCAGACTCTTAAACCTTGCTCACAATCACCAGCATCAGTGAGAAGGCTGATTCTTGGAGTCAGACTACATGCTACATTTCCCCCCCCCCCCCTAATGTTCATTCTAAACATTTGTTTTTTTTTCCTGCAAGTGCAGCTGCTGAGCTTACCTTTTCAAGTAGCAGGTGAAGAATTTTGTTTCCAGAGTACAGACACCAATATGTCTACACCCCCCTCCCCCGTGAAAACAGTGGCAATAGACAGGGTGTCTGGACTCTGGCTTGTTTGAACTGTTAAGAACTCTATAGAAGAAGGATATTCAGGGGCACAGCTTGTCATGGAGAGCCAAGAAAAGCCCCTACAGAAATTCCCTTAATACAATTCCTCCAGGTAAAGGATTCCTGTAATGCA
Source organism: Heteronotia binoei (assembly GCF_032191835.1). Taxonomy (NCBI): domain Eukaryota; kingdom Metazoa; phylum Chordata; class Lepidosauria; order Squamata; family Gekkonidae; genus Heteronotia; species Heteronotia binoei. Next base: position 18,308,377 of record NC_083239.1, on the reverse strand, counting down.
ATTCTTCAGGATATAGGAGTCCTGCTTCTTCCCATCCTGGGCCATAGCAACCACCACTACTGGCCAAAAGAGCACCACAGCTTCTGTGTTACTTGGCAATTGTCCCTAGAAGGAAATGCACATGCATTTCCTAGCAACCATATCTTAGTGGAGTGTTATCTCTCAGCCTGGGTGGCCTTGCAACCTTGCATTTATTTAGATTTAAAAAAAAATTATACATGAACTGTAGCAAGTACTGGAAAGAGTTAACATATTCCAGGAAGAAGTACAACATTCTACCCCTGGAGAGGAACCACAAGTTTGGTGTTGCCTGGCAACTACGGCCAGTGTGTCCCTCTAAGATGAGTTAGTGTGAGCTAGCTCACAGTTTTTTAGCCTCCAGCTCACACATTTTTGTCTTAGCTCAGGAAGGATGGCTCCAGAACACACTAATTTATGCAGGAGCCAAATCGCTCACTCATAACTTTAATGCCAGTAGCTCACGAAGTAGAATTTTTGCTCACAAGTCTCCACAGCTTAGAGGGAGCATTGAATACAGCCCTCCAGATTTCCTAGCAACCACCACCAGGTAGGCACAGTGCCTCTATTCCAGATTATTCTTCACAACTAGGAAGTGGGAAGTTGACTAAACACAACAGAACAGTACCACACTGTGTGTACCAGAAGGGTACACACACAGCATAACACTCTTGGAGCCATTGCTGTGTTGCTGAATATCTTCTGTATAATGTTTTGACTTAACCATGGGAGGCCGGTAAAGATGCTGGAGAACTCCATTTCTAGCTGGTACCAAATGTATGGCTCAGACAGGCCTGTGAAGCACCTTCTACTGGCCACACTATAGTACATAGCCACTAGAAGCACAGCGGGGCTCTTTATCCCATCCTTCCATGGTGCTACATCAGCCATCAAAGCTGCTGGCTCCTAGAGAGGAGAGGAGGCCACACTCAGGAGGAATCTCCCTTTCTCATTGGATCTGTCTGTTGTCCTTTCTAGGGTACTGCAGGAGACTCAGGAGATCCTGGTACACCAGGCCCAGCAGGAGTTCCTGGCCTTGCGGGTGAGCCAGGAGTCAGAGGACCAGCAGGGGCCAAAGGTGAAAAAGTGAGTGGCTTTTTGTGGTGCAGTGCCAGAAGCGACCAACCAAATCAGAGCATGGCTTCCCTTGTTCTCCACTGAGAGCCAGCACGGTGAAGTGGTTAAGAGTGGAATACTCTAATCTGGAGAACTGGGGTTGATTCCTCACTTTTCCACATGAAGTCAGTTGGGTGACCTTGGGTCAGTCACAGTTTTTTCAGAGTTCTCTCAGCCCCATCTACCTCACAAGGTGCCTGTTGTGAAGAGAAGAACGGAAAGGCAATTGTAAGCCACTTTGAGACTCTGCAAGATAGAGAAAAGTGGAGTACAATCACCAACTTCTCCTTCTCTTCTCCCATTATATGTAGACTTCGGAAAGTTATAAAATTTGACTCTAAAGGAGCAATTCTAAGCAGGTCTACTAGAATCCACCTATCTAATGGGACATTTCCAGGAAAGTGTTCTTTGGATTGTACTGCAACCTACAAAGCAAGGAAGATGGGCAGGTACATTGCAGAGGAGTGCACTATAGATGTGAATTTTATTTGCGTGCCATTGTGTGCAAATCCAAACTTTCTTTTTAATAAGCTATGGTTTCTTTTCACTGTTCTTCTATCTTGACTTCATCCAGCAGCTGAACTTTCCTAGTATCTCTCTCCTTTTTCCTTAAAAAGTGATACCCACATCTGGGCCACACATTACTTACCATCATTGGTATGTCTGAGTGGCACCACAGCACTGCCAAGTCCCCCTCCTCCTGTATTTTGGCAATATGGTCCAGTCATATTACAGGCTGTTTAGGTGACCCATCAGGCTTCATACCCATGACAATGTGAGAAGGCAGAGGACAATAAAGCATGTAGAACCTGAGCACCATAGAGCATGTAGACCATGATCCCCAATATTGGAATGAAGGCCATTTCTGGATACTTAGGGTGTGGCTCAAAGATAGAGCATCTGCTTGGAATGCAGGAGGTCTCCAGTTCAGTCCCTGGCACCTCAACTACAAAGATCAGATACTGGGGTGATGTGAAAGACCTCAGTCTGAGGCACTGGAGAGCTGCTGCCAGTCTTAGTAGACAGTAAAGACCTTGATGGACTGATTCAGTCTAAGGCAACTTCATGTGTTCTATTGTTGTCACTGGGCTTCATCTTAGTGGAGCTGAAAGCAGGAGCTCTTGGAGGCACAAGAGCCTAGTTGGGGATTGATCCAAGGCCTGACCTGATGCTTTGCTATAGGAAGACTCCACGTTGCCTGCTTTTACGCTGTCTTATTGGATGCTTTTTATTGTGTTAATTTTGGATTCTGTTATGATTTCTATTCTATTTTATATACATTACATTATATATATATACACACACACATTACATTAATATGTACGTTAATTATTGATCCAACATATTTATTGAGAATTGGGTTCTTTTTGTTGTGTACTAATAAATGATATTTCAAGGAAGCATTCAGCCATATATATATATATATATATATGTTTTAATGCTGATTTTAATTTATCATAGTTATTATTAATAATAATGGTGCTATGTGAGTGCATCTTCCTCCTTTCCTTTCTGAAGTGATAGGGTCCTATTGGTTAAATATTAACTCATGCTACCTGTAGCCCTGTCCAGATTGGTCTGGAACATGGGCTTTTTTTCTTGGGGAATGTGTAATGTAATGTAAAATTTTATTTATATCCCGCCCTCCCCCGCCAGAGCAGGCTCAGGGCGGCTTACAACATTTAAAATGAACAATACAATAATAAAACATTAAGAACACATTAAAACCAATCAGTGATTAAAACATTCCTAGACTAACAGTGGCGGTAAGCATTATTAATTTAGCAGTAAACATTGGTACCATCATTAATGAACGCCTGTTTGAAGAGGGCGGTCTTGCAGGCCCTGCGGAACTGATCTAAGTTCCGCAGGGCCCGCACCTCCTCTGGGAGCTGGTTCCAGAGTTGTGGGGCTGCGGCGGAAAAGGCCCGAGTGCGGGTGCTTTGCAGTTTTACTTCTTTCGGCCCAGGGATATTCAGTTTATTTTTGCCTACTGACCTCAGTGCTCTCTGGGGCTCATATGGGGAGAGACGGTCCCTCAGGTAGGTCGGTCCTTGGCCATATAGGGCTTTAAAGGTTATGACCAGCACTTTGTACCGGATCCGGTATACAATCGGCAGCCAGTGCAGTCCGCGCAGCCCAGGCCGTATATGCCTCCATCTTGGAAGACCAAGTAGTAGCCTGGCTGCTGCATTCTGCACTAGCTGCAGTTCCCGGGTCCGGTATAGAGGCAGCCCCATGTAGAGAGCGTTACAGTAGTCCAGTCTTGAGGTGACCGTCGCATGGATCACCATCGCTAGGTCCTGCCGCTCTAGGAAAGGGGCCAACTGCCTCGCCCGCCTCAGATGAAAGAATGCTGACTTGGCAGTGGCTGTTATCTGGGCCTCCATTGATAATGAAGGCTCCAGTAAAACACCCAGGCTCTTCACCCGTTGCGCCGTCTTCAGTGGCGCCCCATCAAAGGCCGGGAGAGATATTTCCTTCCCCAGAGTGCCACGACCCACCTGGAGAACCTCTGTCTTCGCTGGGTTCAACTTCAGCCCGCTCAGTCTGAGCCACGTTGCAACAGCCTGCAAAGCCCGGTCCAGGTTCCCCGGGGCGGAGGCGGGCCGGCCGTCCATTAGTAGATAGAGCTGGGTGTCATCTGCATATTGATGGCAACCCAGCCCAAATCTCCGGGCAATCTGGGCGAGGGGGCGCATATAGATGTTGAATAACATCGGGGAGAGAACTGCTCCCTGGGGCACCCCACAATCTAGTGTGCGCCTCTGGGATCGCTCACCCCCAATTGCCACCCTCTGTCCCCGACCCATGAGGAAGGAGGAAAGCCATTGTAAGGCCAGCCCCTCTACCCCTATGTCGGCGAGGCGGTGAATCAGCAGCTGATGGTCGACTGTATCAAATGCAGCCGACAGGTCTAGTAACATCAGTATTGCCACACCGCCTCGATCCAGTTGCCGCTGGAGGTCATCCACCAAGGCGACCAGGACCGTCTCCGTCCCATGGCCCGGCCGGAAGCCAGACTGGCACGGGTCTAAGACAAAAGCGTCATCTAGAAATCTCTGTAGCTGCAACGCCACTGCCCTCTCGATAATTTTACCTAAAAATGGTAAATTAGACACCGGTCGGTAGTTTGCCAATTCGGCCGGGTCTGCTGTAGATTTTTTCAAGAGGGGGCGGACCAAGGCCTCTTTCAGAGGCGTTGGAAAATGCCCCTCTAGGAGGGATCTATTTATGATGTCCCGTAAAGGACATGTAAGCTCCCTCTGGCAAGATTTAATCAGCCAAGAGGGGCACGGGTCCAGATCGCATGTTGTCGGGCGAGCAGCAGAGAGAATTCCATCAACTTCTTCCAGGCTGAGCGGGTCGAAGTGATCCAGTGTCAAATCTGAAGACAGGCGCGGAGCCTCAGATTCACTTACTGTATCTAATGTGATAGGCAGGTCCTGGCGGAGCGACGAGATTTTATCTGCAAAATATTTCGCAAATGCCTCACAGCCTATCTCTAATTCTCTAATATTTGGTTTGCCTTGTGGCAATGCTATAAGATCTCCAATTACCCTAAATAATTGTGCCGGGCGCGATTTTGCAGATGCAATCTTGGCTGCAAAGTATTCTTTCTTTGCAGCCTTGACTGCCATCTCATAAGACCTCATAAGCGTTCTATAGGATGTTCTCGTCGCTTCGTCCCGAGTATGCCTCCACCGTCTCTCTAGTCGTCTGAGCCCTTGTTTCAGCTGGCGTAACTCCATGGTATACCATGGAGCCAGCCTCTTGCGAGGGCGCAGAGGGCGCCGAGGTACAATTTCATCGATGGCCCTGGATAGCTGGCCCTGCCAGACTTCCACCAGGTCATCGAGGGAATTGCCAGTGGGCCAGGGATCCCTCAGGGCTGTTTGGAACCGTTCCGGGTCCATCAAGCCCCGGGGGCGAGCCAAAATAGGCTCTCTGCCCATACAGGCAGAATGGAGTTCCAGAACCTCTTTGTGGAAACCAAATTCTTAAAAAATGTTTAAAAGTTTATGAGGGACACTCATGTGGTTCACCTTCATTTCCCTCTTGAGAATTCCAGCACCTCTTTTTCCAGAACCCCCCCCCCGAATATGCAAATTAATATGCAGTAAAAAAGAGGCATACAAATGCATGCAAGCTCCTTTGTTTTTGCAGGAAATGGATTGCGTGCATATGCCCTGATGCTGAATGCACTGAGGCAGGGCCCTTCAGTGAAAACTCAATTTTCTCCTGCCAAGCATTCATTAGCATGCTTACTCTCTGTAAATCCTAAATTGCTTTGAGCCCTCTTTGATAAGGGAGAGAGAAAGCTGGATTTAACCAGTGCAATTAATCAACTGAACAGTTGTTTGATTTAAAAAAATAATTGTGAGGACTAAGGAGTCGGCATATCTAACCTCATTGACACCTTTGGTAATGTATCATTCTGTGCCTTCACGGTCCCCTGTGCCTTGGCCTACAGGGTGAAGCTTGTGAATCCTGCCCCATCTTCACTGGAGACCTGTCTGGCATATCTGGGATCCCAGGGAAACCAGGTCCAAAGGGAGACCGTGGACCTCCAGGTGCAGGACAGCCAGGCAAACCTGTAAGTAGCTTTGCACCTGATTAAGATGGCGATAGGCAAAATGCTCAGAAATCCATCAGACTGGATTTGTTGTAATATACTGATGAAAACTGATCCAGCAGCTATCACTATCTTCATTTGCTTTTGTACATAAAACTATCCAGGGGTGGCCAACGGTAGCTCTCCAGATGTTTTTTGCCTACAACTCCAATCAGTCCCAGCCATTGGCCATGCTGGCTGGGACTGATGGGAGTTGTAGGCAAAAAACATCTGGAGAGCTACCGTTGGCCACCCCTGAACATTCCAGGTTGCATTTTTGTGTGTGTGTGTGTGTGTTAATGATCTTTTAGCAGATTTGCAGTGCCATTCTAAGTGGCTCTTTTCAGAATCCTACTCTGATCTGTTCAAAAGGGACTTTCTCACAAGAAGGTGTTCTTAGGGTGGCAGTGTTAGAACATTAGAAATTCCTCACTGGAGCAGGTTAAAGGGTCCTTCAGCATGTTTCCAGTAAGGACCAACATGAATTTCCCTGATCCTCTAATCCCTCGCTGCAAATTTTGTGAGTTAATTAACAAATGCAATTTTTTTCTGCATTGCGTGAAAAAGTGTTTCCTTTCACATGTCCTGTGGCAGCATGCTGTTAACTGCTTGGCTTTCATTTCTTTAATGAAATGATTTCATTCATGTGTTGCAACACCTCCGTAAAGGCACTTCTTTGAACAAACGTGATTGTGAGGACAGACCTATTCAGAATAACTCCAGTTGATGTCCAGTGAATCAGACTGGAGTAACTTCTGTCTAGGATTTCACCATTAATCTTTTAAGAATGGCAGATAATAATTCTAAGAACAGCTCAGTCAAAAAAGAAGGAAAACCATTGGCATTATTTCCATTAAAGCTGTATTGCAAACCATGCTCTAATTCAGGGGTGGCCAATGGTAGCTCTCAAGATGTTTTTTGCCTACAACTCCCATTGGCCATGCTGACTGGGGCTGATGGGAGTTTTTTGGGTTTCTGATGAAATTTCACTTCCTGTTCTCATGAGTTAATTGTTTGTATATGCATGCTGATGTTTAGCCAGTGAGTAGGTAAAGCCAATGAGAATGTTTGCACGTACTTCCCGCCAAGGCTAGGTGTCAATATGCATAGTGACCATTGAGGGAGAGCCCTAATAGGCTAATCCATATATTTGGGTGGTGGTCTAAGGGAAACCATTTGGTTAGTTTTATTGCCCTTTGTGTTAAGCCCTCAGATCTCCATGCAGTTGAAGTTAAGACTCGAGAGAGTCAAGATGTAGACTAGAAGCTAGATAGGATAATGAATCCTTCTTTGTTTTCTAGAAATCCCAGTCATACCTTTTCCTCATTAGTATAGTAAACTACTTTGTTTCTTAAGCTAAACCGTGTGCCTGGCTGTTATTCATGGTTCACTCCACGTTACTCTGCTAATCGTATATCTAAACCCCAACAGAGTTGTAGGCAAAAAACATCTGGAGAGCTACCGTTGGCCACCCCTGCTCTAATTCATTTAGGTTTGTGAGATAACTGGAGCTGACACTTCTCACAATCCCCCAGTTTTCTTCAGCCATGATTTGAAACACGACACCCGGCCAATACTGGCAATGCACAGCCACTTCCATTCACATTCTGCAATTCTAAGCAAGCACAAAAAAGTCGTAGTTGATAATGGGAGCAAAATTTAGTTGCCTCAGAAATCTCAGTTTTCATTTATTTTAATGAAAAAGGAAGTGCTTGGGCAATGTCTGGTGAGAAGTCCTAGAAGCTAGATGGAAGCCAGCTGCTTTTTCCAGGATTCAGAGTGGTGAAGTTCAGATGCATGGTTTCTTCCTCAAGTGAGAAGAATAAATTATGCAATCCCAGGAAATTATAAAGTTCCTCCTTGCTTCGGCCCAGAATTAAAGTTGCCTTGGTGCAGAATTTTGATACTTGGTTTTTCATGAGAGTGGAAATATTAAAATACCCTTTCCAAGACTGCAGCTCTGTTTTGAAGCTTTTGTCTGAGCAAGGCCCTGTTGGGAAGACAGCTTTTGAAAAATAAAAAAAAAATTGGTCTGCAAAGCTGAGCACTTCGTAGTTAACCATTAAGCTCTGGGGAATTTGCAATGAAAAGTTTAAGCAAGGAATCAGTACTATTATCCATTGGAGTCGCTGACCCCAATTCGAAATCTGTAGTGTTGGTACTAAAATTGTGATTTGGAAGCTAGCCTGACATTTTGCGTCTCCCCCAAATTGACTGGATCCCAGATATTCTAACCTAGAGCAATGCAAGAACAGAAAAAATCAACAAAATAGCTGCTGCAGCTGTGACCTTATTGGATAGGGAGGGAAATCCTTGAAAGGCAGGTAGCCACAATATCCATCACAAGTTCTGCAAGTCAATTTTTTAAAAAGTTGTTTTTAAAACTCACCCAATTCCAGGGGAAACCAGGACTTCCAGGAATTCGAGGACCTCCTGGCTTGAAGGGGCTACAGGTGAGTGTTGGGCAGCAAGGTTGAGAGCTATCTCTTCCATTTGGAGTGGTCCTTTCATAGACATTCCGACAGCAAGATCAGAGGGATGAAGAAAAGGTGGAGTGCTGTTCCTAAGCCACCAAACCAAAGCACTCAAAAACCACCTTGGTGGTTTGTATCCCAGGGAGATTCATCTATTACTCTTTGTCATTGTCTTCCTCCAGTGGGCAAAGATGTTTCTGTTTTTGTAGGCATTCCCTCACTCTCATTGATCTTCCTTTTCATTCATCTATATGTTATGTGTTTTGTTTTACATGCATGTATGTCTAAGCTTGTGTTAATTATTTTGATGTTTAGAGACCCTCCATTGGGTAGAAAGGTGGCTTAAAGAAATTCTAAATAAGTAAATAATAGAAGGAGGGGAGCCAGTTATAAAAAGAGGACAACTGGAAAGGGTGAGGACACCACATTTAAGAAGAGAACAATGCTGAAGTGTGAGGGGACATAAAACCCCAATGAAGGAAGAAGGAGAAAGCTATGAACTTAGGCTGTTCTGTCAAGAGTGTCTAAACAATTAGGGACGCATTTCCAATAACCTGCTTCTCTTGCACCTTTCTAGGGGGAGCCAGGTCCCCCTGGGGTAGGAATCCAAGGTCCCCAGGTAAGTAGGTCCATCTCTTTGACACTGGTTACTTGTCCTATATGTTGCACTGAGAGTAGGACCCAACCACTTTTTTTCTTGTTTCTCAGGGGGAATCTGGAGAGAGAGGCTTACCAGGCAGCTCTGTAAGTACTGTTTAGCTTTGCTTTATTGTGTCTCTGATAGACTATGGTCAGTCATAGTAGATTCCTGTCATGGCCCCACGCAGTCAGTCAGACACCAGCTGGGGGTGTATCAAGACCAGACCCACACCCCAGCACAGCTCCTGTCACTTACCTGGAAGGGATGACTTTGGGATACCCATAATCTTGATATCTCAGCAGACTAGTCCAGAAAGGAGTAAGTTATAAGACTGCTCCAGGAAACACAGTCCCAATGTCCATCATCCTGGCTACCTGAGCAAGCTGCTGTTTCCTTCAGGGAACTGATCTTTGTAGTCTGGAGATCAGTTGTAATTCCAGCAGATCTCCAGACCCACAGCTGGAGGTTGGCAACCCTAGCCCATGTTGGGGCAGGTGTTCTTTTATAATGAGATTTCTTTTTTACTGTCATGATCTGAGATGATGGCCTTGTTTTTAGGGATGTACTTTCTGAAGACCCAGAAACATTTCTGAAATCTTACTGAATTCTGCTTTTGCTTCCCTTGAAATGCCTTTGATGGAGGGGCACCCAAATTTTCTTTGATATTTTGCTTTAAACCAAATTAGGTGAGAGCTCAGGTCCCAGGTCTAAAAACTTTTGTCCATACCATGTGGGAGTTGTTTCCAAAGTCAGGCCCAAACTACAAACTACATTTAGCATATGACCCCAACAGGGACTGGCTGCATAAGAACATAAGAAGAGCCCTGCCGGATCAGGCCAGTGGTCTATCTTGTTCAGCATCCTGTCTCAGAAAATTACTCTAAAGGGCCGACAGCAAGACATAGAGGCCAAGGCCTTCCTTGGTGTTGCCTCCTGGCACTAATACTTGAATGAATGAACTTTATTACAGTCATAGACCAATATAAAAACTATAACACATCATATAAAACCCTCCTAAAATACCTAAGATAGTATAAAATACCCTCCTAAAAAAACATAAAATACAATAAAATACATAAGCATTTCCCCACCTATACAATCCAAGATAACTAAAATATAATTGAACCAATTTTAAAATTCAAGTCAGTTCCAATTTATATAAATCCTTTAAATCAGAGTATATAAAAACATTTATAAACTAAAATTCCAAGAGATCATACAAGACATGCAGTTTCTTGTTTCTTAGTATGGAACTTCACAAGATAATGGCAAAATTTGGCTATCTGTCTAGATAGTTGGACTTGCATCCACCAAAAGTTTCTCCAAACATGCCTCGTCCGCGTCTGCCATTGGTTTAACTACAAACGGGGAAACAAACCTATCCCTCTGTACCTGGTGGAAAGGGCATCGAAAAAACATATGAGTCATCGACTCCACCTCTCCCATAGCACAAGGACAGCGTCGGTCTTCATACGGGACTTTTCTATATTTCCCTTCTAGCACCTTTGAGGGCATGGCTGCGCATCGAGCCAATGTAAAGGCTCTTCTGTGGGCTGGTGCCTCCAAATAAAAAAAGTACTTGGCCGTCCTCATAACATATTTGGTCTCAGTAGCTGCTAAAAAAGAGGGGGCCTGTTCTAGATCCCTTTGTCTCTCTATATCGCAGATTCTTTGTTTGATAATACTTTTTGCTTTGGCATAGCTCTCCGCCAAGAGGTTTTCAAGTGAGAATCCTATACTTTCTAAGTTGCTTCTGACCAATTGCAGCCACCTTGGCCTATAGGGGTCTTGAGTTATTAAAGGGAAGAGGCCTTTTTTGTTTTTATGGATCCCTAGCCATTGACATGCCGAAGATAACATAATTCTGGCCTCAATTCTCATTTGCCCAGTTTCTAAACGCAAAAGGGCATTTGACACACCTGGCGGAAGCTGCAAAACGTTACAAAGAAATTTAGATTGCACTTTCTCGAGAGCCTTCAGCACTAATACTTAAAGATTTACTGCCTATGAATATGGAGGTTTCCTTTACACACCATGGCTAGCTAATTGACCTGTCATCCATGAATCTAATTCCCTTTTCAAGCCTGTAGTCATCTCTGTGTCCCCTGGCAGCAAGTTCCACAATTTAACCATTCCTTGAGTAAAGAAGCTCTCCCTTTTTGTCAGTTCTGAACCTGTTCCCTATGAATTTCATCATGTTCCCAAGTGTGACTATTACAAGGGATGGACAGAAAAGTTCTCTGTATCTAGTTTTATAACCTCTTCACGCCCCTCTTAGTAATCCTTTCACTAAACTGAATAGTCCCAACTGCAAGTCCCCCTGTGGGAACTCAGTTTTAAAGCCCTGCAGGGATCCAATTTGGATCAGGAGCATGGTGCAGGGAGGGAAGGGGCTTCAGCCTTCCTCTGACACTGATTTCCTGACCCCAAATGATCCATCCAGGGGGTGTTTTGCTGTTAGGGGTACTGCATGCACCAACATACAGTCCCTTCCCCCAATGTCTCAACAGAATATCCAGCCCTGGTGAGATGCAGGAGATAACACCCACCACAGAGTTTGACAACCTGCAATTATTTATTATGGTCCCAGTTTGGCTGTTGTCAAGCATGGTGAAATTCCATGGATAATTGATTGTGTAAGGGTCCTGCCTAACCTGGTCTGTGAAGCATCATGGAGGATCCAACTTTCTTAGCTTGTTATTCTTTCCCTTTCCCCTGTCTTGCTTTACGGCTATTAATTAGAAGTAGTGAGAACTGAAACCAAGTAATCAGCACCTTCCCATACATTCCAGTAAGGAGAAAGCAAGGACACAGTCCTGATAACATTATGGGAATGTAGACATTTATGATAGTTTATGTGTGAATGCTACCCCACAACCCCATCCCTTGGAATCCCTTTGAAGTAGGCCTTAAAAGTATTGTATCAATGTGTATTCGGCATTATTCTCAAGAACCTGTTACCAAAGTATCGGTCTATCAATAAACGTAGTCTTTGTATCAACTTTGACTCGTTATTGAACCCGCATGCTTGACAGCTGTGTGTACTCTTCTCCCTCCCCCCAGCCAAAACCAACAGCAATAAACTTCAGTGGCATCTTTACCATTTTTTGAAAAGACCTTTCAGATCCCTTCCCCAACCTGAACCAGTGGAATCAGAACAAGACTCAAGCTTTTCTTGGTTTTCCTGAAACTGTGATGGTTCTCCTTGGCTGCTTTCACACATATTGGATAATGCATGTTCAGTCCATATTAGCGATCATTTTCAGATGAATTTTCCTAACCAGAAAAATCTACTTGCACACAATTGCCAAAGTTTATTATCTGACATGTGCAAAAGGAGCTAAATGTATCCCTTTCCATGTAATTCTTTTGCTGTAATTTTCCTTTCCTGTTCTGCAGGGACTCCCAGGACCTCAGGGATCCCCAGGAAAAGTTGGGGGGAAAGGTGAAAAGGTAGGAATTCAGCACCTTTTCATTTTTGCATGTGGAATGTATAATTTGTTAGGTGGAGAATGCGGATACTGGGAGATAGGCTGGATGTGATATCTTCAACATCCCATTATTTCTTTATTGACTGTGAACACTTCTATGTGATAACTGCTAAATTAGCATCACCATCACTGTGTTTGCAGCAGCAATTTACTCCAAAGCCAATTTCAGAAGTAAATTGCTTCACTTCTGTACTGCTCATACATGGCCATTTCAGTGGGGCTTAAATCACTTCTGTTGCCTCTCTCTTTTTTTCCCCCATGTGGGTGATCCCCTTTGGCTTTATTTGTTCCTTCATTTGTAGTCTGCCTTTCTTGCTGAGACATGAGGCAGACAACTGAAGACAATGTGATAAAGTATGAATGCAGTGGCACCTTTAAGACCAATAAAGTTTCATTCTGGGGATAAGCTTTTACGTGCATGCAAACTTCTGCAAGTATCTGAAGTGTGCATGCACCCAAAAGCTTCACTGAAAATCAAACTTTGTTGGTTTTAAAGATACCACTGGAGTCAAACTTTTTTCTGTTGCTTCAGTTAACATGGCTACCGATCTGAATCTGAAAACAATGTAGTAAGAACAATACAATACACAGAAGTTGTTGGCAAAATAACTAGCATAGCAATGGTACACAACCTGATTACAGAGTAGATAAAGGTTTATTTAGGAATTAACATACTTGATAGGAAAGAGGAGATAAGAGAGAGGTTCCTAAATACATCTCTAGCTGAGAAAGAGAATGAATGTGGCACTACTGAAAAGAAGGGGGAGATTGACCCAAGAGTAATAATCTGGAGACAGACAAGGAATGAGACTCAACAGCAGAGAAGGTGCTGACCTCACCTTCCTATCTAATTGTCTTCTTGCTGCCCCCTGCAGAGTCTTTTTCTCTTATTTGTACACCAGACATTGTTTTTTCCAACGGAACCAATAAAATAGCAGAGTGGGTGTCACGACTCAGAAGAGTATTACCAAATTGCTCCCACCACTCTGAGTTAAGGGTTCCCCTTGAGAAGGCACAGAGTACCCTCCCAAGCCTTCAGGCTTCCCTTAGCTAGGCCAAATAATGGGTGTGAGGACCAGGCAGAGTTAACAACAACAAAAAGGTTTATTCCAGTGCAATATAAATTAACAAGGTGCATTAACCAGTAAAAGGGTGAAGGGAAAATAAACAAATGCCCTAACACATCAATCTTATAGTCCCTACTCTTACCAGCACTTACCCCCTTGGGTAAGGGTCTCTGCCTTGCTTCCATCTCTCCAGGCTACAATCTGCTTCCAGGTAAGCCTTCCAGGGAAAGAACACTCACTTCTTGGGCTTGGCCTTTATATTCTCTTCCCAGGCCCCACCCCTCTTTGGGCCTGTTTCCCTCCAAAACCCTCGCTACCCAATCAGAGGGACAGAGGGGATCCTGGGAGATGTAGGCTTTTCCCAGTAACTCCTAAGCAGGCTTCCCTGGGGCCTGCAGGCATCACCAGGCCCAGGATTAGGACAGTGGGGATTCAAACCTGAGTTTCCTGGATCCTAGTTTCAGGAGGGTAGTCCTGATTTTCAGGGTATAATTTTTTGAGAGACAAAGCTTTCTTACAAAGGGAGCTTTGACCCTTGAAAAGCTTATACCCCCAAAATCTTCTTGGTCTCTAAAGTGTTATTAGACTTGAATCTAGCTCTGGATCCTAGGCTGATGCTCTAACCAATAACTTGAAGTATATCTGGAACATAACTGGTAAGCAGTGGAGCGACTGCAGAAAGGTAATAATATGCATAGTCAGCTAAGATCCCAGTAGTAATCAAGCTGCAGCATTCTGTATCAACTGGAGTTTCCTAGTACAATTCAAGGACTACCTTGGAAATTCTACTATAGCATCAAACTACACATTTCCAGGCCACAGTGTTAGGGTTACACATTTCCAGGCCACAGTGGAGGTTACACTTTTCTTCATCCTTTAGGGCTCTCCAGGTGTGAAAGGTGCTATAGGGTCCCCTGGACCTCCAGGAACCAGCATCACTGGCCCACCAGTAAGTATCCAGTCCTTTTCTTGCTCTGGGAGCATTATAGCCACTACTGTGTTTTTTTTTTCTGACTTGCTTACTGTCTCCCTCTTTTTCCCCCAGGGACGAGAAGGTCAGCGGGGTCTTCCAGGAATTCCTGGCTCCAGTGGTTTGATGGTAGGTGAACTGTCACCCTGTTTGCTTCTTTGAAGAAAATGTGTTTTGGCACAGAAAGGAGGCTATCCAATCATCTGGCTGTATCAGGTTTTAGATGAACTTGGAACTTCCCAACATGGACAACCCTCTTCCGGCTGGCCTATGACTAGCTGGTACAAGAAACAAGAAACTGAGTATAGTTACACTGAATGTCTGCTGTCCCTAATGTTTTAAATGGTCTAATATTTTAAATGGTTTAATGTTTTAAAACTTAAATGTATTATTATTCTAATGTTTTATGCTTAAATGTTATTTATGCCAGATTTCTGTGAGCCGCCCTGAGCCACTTGTTGGGAAGGGCGGGATATAAATCATAAAATAAATAAATAAATAAATAAATAAAATTCCACTTCTGGCAAAAACCAGTTTTGGAAGCCCAGGAGCAGAAGGAACTTTACAGGCTCATCCAATAACTCCTTGCCTAGTCTAGAGAGAAACCATCTCTGGGAGGAATTCTCCCCCCTTCTTTAGAAAGCTTCTAGATTCCAAAAGAGAACCTTTAGTGTAACTGGAACATTATCAACAGCTACAGGATTTGGGGTCATTGCATAAAGTATCCTCACTGGGCTACAGTGTGTTGGAAATAGGGTTGCCAACTATGGCTTCAGAAATCTCTGGTGATTTGCTGGTGGTGCCTGAGGAGGGCAGAGTTTGGACAGTAGAGTGAATTCCCCAAAGTGAGCTCAGCAGTAATGTGATGTCACTCTAGGACTTTCATTACTGCTAGACTCTATGGTTTACTATAGAATCTGCCCTCTGAAGCTTCCATTTCCCCCAGGGGAACTAATCTATGTAGCCCAGAGAGCAGTTGCATTTCCAAGAGAACATCAGACCCTATTTTGATTCTGGTAACCACAGCTAGAAGAAGTGAGGCCTTCAAACCTAGAAGCCTCTTGTGCTTCCTCTGCCCTTCTTGCATGCTATGTGTACATAGAGAGGATGGGGCTTGGACCCTGTGCCCAGCCTGGTGCTTGACCTTTGTAGACATAGCCCTGAAACTGAGGTTTTGAAAACCTGAATTGTGAAGCTTTGAATTCAGACTCTTTGACATGGTTAACATGTAGTTGTTTGGAATTAACATCATGTTTCCATCCTAAACAAAGGCTGACTAAAGTGATATAGTGTCAGAGGGGGAGCCCTACAGAACAAAACACAACTTCTCATTTGCAAAACAAAGACAATCATTTTCTGTGTTTGTATGGAGCTTGTTCAAAAAGGGCTTTGTGAAAATCTCCGTGCTGATTCAGTGACAAGGAGAGGACTTAGAAGGCCAAAGTGCAGTGCTGAAAAAGAAATTGGATTTTGGACACATCCTCTTTAATAAGCTCAGATGTGATTAGCCATGAAGATAAAAAGGTTATTAATTATGTCCTCTCCATCTCGAGGGGGGGCGGGCGGACCTTAGCCATTAAAATCCAGGAGCCTTTATGTATAACCCTTTGAGAACTGACTTGTGGCCCAGGGCATTTTTCAAGACATTTCATTTGATCATAGCATCTAGCTCAGCAATACTGTCATTGTTTCAGGCAGGTCGTGTCCCAGACAAAGCTCTCAGAAGTCATGATAGACTTTAATGTCAGTGCTGTGACCTGCTAGTAGTGTCATGTGAGATACAATTAGCTTGCATTCTGGCCTGACATGTGTAGCACTCTCTGTACCAAGATATCCATTGTTTTCACAAGCAGGAAAAATGCCAGAGAGAGATTTGTAGAAAGAGTGAAAGTAAAGAACAAAATATAAGGCCAGGCATATGAGATTTATGCAGGAGGCCCCAGATTCAGTTCTCTGCTTCTCCAGTAGAAAGGATCTCTGCTAGCAGGGCTTGAGAAAACCACTTGCACAAGGTTTTGGACGGATGCTGCCAGACAGAGTAGGTAATACTGGGCAAGGTGGACTATGAACTTCCTCATACTTTCAGAGCCCTCTTCACAAGTCAGTGAGCACACATAGAATCTGTGTACAGTGCACACTTGATTTGACTTTACACATTACACATTACAATAATTACATATTATTACACATTACAATAATTCTCATGGTACATTCAAAGCATGTACAGCTGAATCTGTGATTTAAATAAACCCTACTTTTATCCAGCTACTGGTTCCAGGTTTCAATTGCAAAGTGAATGCATGTTGGCGCTTCCTTACAAATAGATACAGGCAGGACACATGTACATTCATTGCAACATGTGAACTGAGTTAGGCCCTTGAGTTGCTTCCACACAGTGAGGATTCTCTGCATTTCTCTCTTTGCTGCTTCAGAGCCACCTACTTTGGCCACAAAATTCCACACGTGGGGGGTAATGCTCCCTCTAAGCTGTGGCGTCTAGTGAGCCAAAAATTTACTTCATGAGTTACTAGCATTAAAGTTGTAAGCGACTGCTTAAATTAGTTTGTTCTGAGGTAAGACAAAAATGTATGAGCCAGAGGTTAAAAAACTGTGACCTAGCTCACGCTAACTCAGCTAAGAGGGAATACTGGTGTGTGTGTGGGGGGGGGGAGGTATTTTCTCTGCACTTTGTCCACAAGGCTGGCCCTAGACCAGGGGTGGGGAACAGTGGCTCCAGATGTTTTTTGCCTACAACTCCCATCAGCCTCAGACAGCATGGCCAATGGCTGGGGCTGATGGGAGTTTGTAGGCAAAAAACACCCTAGGCAAGGCTAACTTCTGCCCCCCCCCCCCCCCGCACTGATAATGTCACTGAGTCACATGGAGGAGGCAATTTGGCAACACCAGAAGACTGGTACCTTAGGCAGTTGCCTAGTTTGTCTAGTGGCAGGGCCAGCCCTGCTTGTCCATCTTTTTTGCTGAATTTCCTTTCCACACATTCTCTGCAGTGTCTCTAGACTGGGCCTCAAGGGTGTGGTCATCACAGCTGCCATGGCAACTCTCCACCGTATTTTTGTTCTTCTCTTCATGCCGGTGCTGTAATGCTATAGTGGGTCTATGAAGATTTGGAATAGATAAGTAGCTATAGATTGTTATAGTGCTATAGCACTAACTTTTTAAAAAAGCCCTCCAGTGGCAGCAGGGATGTGCTAGGAGAATGAGCTGCCACTGGCAAAATCACACCAGTGGTAGCAGGCTCTATACAGGGCAGGGAAATGTGCGCTATTTCTTCTCGACAGCATGCTAATGAACATCGACTTCCCAAAATGTTGAAGTAAAGCAGGTTTGGGAATAACTGTATCAAGAATGGGGAAAATCTGGAATGAGGACAATTAGAGCATGTAGTCTCCAAAAACCAAGGATCCTTATTCCATAACAGATGCTAATTTTCTGCACTTCCCAGCTTTCTATATATCTCCTTGCTGTAATCACGCTGAGTACATTTTGCATTGTACCTCTGCATCCTGACTCCAACTGGCAATTCTTGGTAACACCCTGCCAACATCTGACTTGATTTTCGTTTGTATATCATGAAGAGAGCTTTAGTTTACAAAAGCTTATACCCTGGAAAAAATTATAGGCCTCCTTGATCGCACTGGGCTTGAATTTTGTTACTGCTTCTACAGACTAAATAAAATTTTTCAGTTTGGAAGCCAAGGAGGAGAGAAAGCTCAGTGTGGAAGTAGTCCTTATCTGTTGGTCTTGTATATTATAGCAGTAGCTCCCCAAGGTCTTAGATAGAGGTCTTTCATATCACCTCCTATCTGATATATTTAGCTGGAGGTGCTGGGGATTGAACCAGACTTCTGCATCTAAAGCAGATGTTCCACTACTGAGCCATGTGTAATATAGAGGAATGGCCTGACTTGTTGTAAGGCTTCTTAGTACATCCCCTGAGGAACTAAGGAAGGACATAAGGGAAGACTGAGAATGTGCTTCGTTTAAAGGGGAAGGATATTCTAGGCAGCAAAATGAAGGTATGAAATGGAGGGTGGAGGGAGAACATAAGAACATAAGAGAAGCCATGTTGGATCAGGCCAATGTCCCATACAGTCCAACACTCTGTGTCACACAGTGGCCAAAGAAACCAGGTGCCATCAGGAGGTCCATCAATGGGGCCAAAACACGAGAAGCCCTCCCACTATGCCGCCTCCCCAAAGCACCAAGATATGTATAGATACAGGGTTGTTGTTTCTCCGATTGAGTGCCTTTTCAGATACATATCTGAATTACTTCCTGGTTATCACTGATAATAGGCTAAGTAACCATAATACACCTTGTTAGCATTGTTTTGCACCAGCATCTGATTCTGTATTTCTCTTTTTTTCCCTTTCCTCTAGGGTGAAAAGGGGACCAGAGGTGAGAAGGTGGGTCAACTTCCCTTTCCAGCCTGGGGAGGGAGGAAGCACTTGCTTTCAGTGCGAGCAGGTCTTCAGCCTCTCCCCCACAGTCACTAAGATGACTTCCTTTGCTGCATGCTATCTTCACAGCATTTAGCTTTTAGGGGTTGTGTTCACAGTTGTGGGGAGGAAAGAGAGAGAGAGAGTCAGAGTGCTCCTGTGAATTATTCAAGAGAGGCAGTAAGACAGAAGTGGGTGGAAAAAGCTGGATTTTTCTCTTCAGAAAGGCAGAGATAACCACCCCTCACTCCAGAGCCATTCCCAGGTTTGGGGGGGGCCAGAGCAGAGAGAGTCCAGGGGCTCCCCTATGCCCACCACTCTCTTCTTTCCCACCCACTCACAAGCCCCCACTTGCTTATGGATAATTGTCCTACCCATGCAGGTAACACATTGAGCAGTACACATTACATACAATGCAGTATACTATTAGTGCCCTCCCCTTCCCTGCTCTTCCTTCCCCCTCCCATCCAAGATAAGCTCTTTGGTTGCCTGGCTAACATCCAAAATTGCATCATCCTTTCATTCCCTGAGAGTGTATATTTAGTCTCATCATGTGTAATCATCTGGAGCTTTTCTTAATTTGTCATTGCAATACACATATGCACATTGTAAGTGAAGGAACTACTGTATTTAGTATGATTATATCATCTCACCTTCTCTTTGGGTGTAGCTATAGAGATCAATAGCCAGATGTATTAGCCCGACTGAGTATTTTGTGCCATAGCAGATACTTTGAAATGCACCCACATGGCCTTAAAAGATTTATTGCCATACAGATCCCTTCATATAGAATGTATGTGGTATTAACTTAAAGCCACTGAAGAAGGCTTTTGTGGGCAAAATGCATCTGGTCCAATTTCATTGGTTTCTCGTTTCTAATTTGCTCCACTACTATGCTGTGTCGTATGTAATGTGTACTACTCAGTGTGTGACCTGTATGGTTTAAAAGCCTACTTTGTTTTTAATGATTTTTTAAAAGCGCACTAGACCATTAAAGATATATTTTGTTTAAATCATTTAAAATTCTTTTTATACATGTTTGTACCATCAACCTTTTAGATTTCCAGTTCATTTTTGGGTTGGGTTTTGACCCTTCTTTTGAGTTGCATAATTGACCTATCCACTCATAAGCTGTCCTACCCCCTGTAGTAATAGTTGCCCACACTTTCCGTGATGGTGCTGGCTGGTGGGTGCAGCTAGGAGTACCACTGCGATGGCCACCAGGAATGTTCATGCTTTTTGCTTGACCCATGTGGTCTTCTCCCACATGCAGCTCTAGACAGCATATGCAGCTGGGAGCACAGGTGACAAAGCACTCACAAGCAGGCAGTGGAAGGTTGGGTGCAGACATCAGAGGGGATGCATGAGGAGGGAATCAGCAGCCATGGGCCCTGTCAGCTGCCCCAGCTAAGGGTATGCTGACGCCAGCCCTGCCTCACTCTTGGATAAGGGCACAAGCCAGGGCTTCTTTTGTAGCAGGAACTCATTTGCATATTAAGCCACACCCCCAATGTAACCAATCCTCCTGGAGCTTACAGTAGGCCCTGTACTAAGAGCCCTGTAAGCTCTTGGAGGATTGGCTACATCAGCGGTGTGTGGCCTAACATGCAAAGGAGTTCTTGCTACAAAAAAAGCCCTGCTACAAGCCAGAAGTTCAGCAGCAAAGGACCCTCTGGACCTTCAGGCTCACACTATGCCATAGCCCGCCTCTGCCTCACCTGCTTCTGGTTCTCCAAGCGCTCACTTCTCTGTTGTTATCATTTCAGGGTGATCCTGGGGAATGTACTTGCCCGCCCAGCTCCCGTGTGGATCCGAGTCATGTTGGTCTGCCGGTAAGCGTTGCTTCCTGCTCCCCCTTCCCCCACGGCCTTGGGGCTTTGCTACCAGGCTGGGTGATGGTTCAAGCCGCCCCCCCCATCCTCCGCTCAAGCGCTCAACGCCTTTGCTACTTTGGAGGCCGGAAGGTCCGTGTCCTGCTTTGGCCTTTGCTAAACGCTCTCCCCGTTTGGACCCACAGGGAGCCCCAGGACTGTGGATCGGGACTTCCTGGCAGCCTCAGCCGGGCCCTCAGGTGTGTGTGTGTGGATGTGCATGCTTGCTCCTCTGTGCGTAGCAACTTTGGCTCCAATGTCCCCATGACTTAGCCAGACATTTCCTTAACAGATGTCCCTTTTCTCTCTTTCTTTGTGGGCGGTGCAGGGACCGCCAGGTTCTCCAGGACCACCTGGCCCACCAGGAGCTCCTGGGAGACAGGTAAGTGGTCAGAGATTCCTATCTCCCAATACCTTGTAGATCACAACAGGTACGACTTCTTCATGCCAGCTACAGAAGGTAATCTCAATGGATCCTCTTCAAATGGAAGAAGTGGGAAGTAGGAACCAGTATAAACATTTTCTGTTGCCTCCAGCCGTCTCGGGTGGTCTGAAAGTGGCAGTGCAGATAAACCACATGTAGGTTCTTTGGCTGACCTCAGAGTTCCAGCAAATGTCTGAAGTTATTCCCATCTGCAGCCAGCCCTGCCAGTAGTGTTGTCAACCTCCAGGGGACGCCTGAAGTTCTCAAGAATTAACTGATCTCTACATTTCAGGTCCCCTGGAGGAAATGATCAGAGCAATTATAGTACATTTAATAAGCTCGCAGCTACAAGAATCCAATAGTCAGAGGCGATAAAAAAATGAAATTTTGCATAAAATAAATTATTTACTTATTCCATATAAAATTTGTTGCTTGCTCTATAATAATTTATCTTACACAAAATTTAATGGGTATAGTGAATATAAAATAATTAAATAAATGAGCCAATTTCAGAGTGCCTCATCCTGAGTTCAATCCCAGCAAAAGCTGGGTTCAAGTAGCCAGCTCAAGGTTGACTCAGCCTTCCAGCCTTCAGAGGTCGGTAAAATGAGTACCCAGCTTACTGGGGGGAAGTGTAGATGACTGGGGAAGGCAATGGGATGTGATGTTACCCCTTGAGTCAGTAACAACTGTGTGCTTGCACAGAGGATTACTTTTACCTATTATTATCTTTTTTTACAGTGAGTATAAAATAAAAAAGTGAGCCAATTTCACAGTGTCTCTGACTATTGGCAGTGATCAGAGGGCAGACTCTGTGGAAGAAATGGCAACTTCAGAGAGCAAATGCCATGCCATACCATCCCCACTGAGCTCCCTCACCTCCCCAAACTTCACCTTCCC